>NC_082681.1:12781648-13091898 GCF_025265405.1 Mesoplodon densirostris
GCCCTGAAAAGGACCAAAAACTCATTCTACTCAAAGTAACCAACAGCACCTGCACACACTAAAATAATGTGTTTGGAAACCACAAGTTCAACACTGATTAGTGCACTTTCTTGTTAGCAGTGGCCTGACAAAGGTGAGGCAGTGGAAGTGGTCCACCACGCCCCCCAAACCACAGGCAATAAACGGGAGCATTGTCTACAGAGAATTTTAATAAAAGGATAAAACCGAGTAAAAACTGGTCTTCATGTTATCACCTCCATACTTCTGTATGTCTAAGCCAATCAGTGATTAAGTATTCTTCTCCTGGTAAAAAAAAATCTGTTTTTGTGTGTGGCGGGGGTGGGGGGTGGAGTGATTTCGAAATCAAATCTAGAGGCTTGAGTTAATCACATTCCTAGAGTTAATTGTTCAGGGCCCTCTCCTGTTTATTTACTCATTTGTTCCTCTTCTTTCTACCCCCCAATCCCATTCACCTTCTCATAGGCAATCATTCTAAAACATTTGATGCATATACTTTTCTTTTCATGAGTGTTAATAAAATGTATATTATTGTTTGTGGGCGTTTGTTTTAAATTTATGTATCTGTTGTTAATATTACACATCATTTCCTAATGTGTCACTGAGCCCCATTTTGAAGATCCATCTATGTTCCTTATGCGTGTGTCTAGTCTGTTGTTCCCTTTAAATGGATATGTCAGATACATTATTTTTTATTTGTAAGTTTTAGAAGGGTATTTGCACGTTTAATATTTGTACCTACCCCTTGGTACATGTTTTGTTTGATTTATACCTCAAAGTTTCATTTTCTTTGAAGTGACAGTAAACAGTATCGTGTGTTTAATTTTGGTTTCTACATATTCTGTGTTAGTATATAGAAGTGTGATTGATTTTTAAAATTAGGCTTTTCATTTTGAGATACTTATTTAATATTGTGACCAGGAAATTGACATTAATGCAATCCATCTACCTTATTCAGATTTCACCAGTTTTGTACCTGCTCATTTGTGTGTGTATTTATGCAGTTTTATCACATGTGGGGATTCCTGTGAGGACCACCACAGTAAAGATATAGAAGAGTTCCATCAACAGAAGGATCTCTCCTATTGCCCTTTAATAGCCACACCCACTTCCCCCTAGAGGAAAGCAAGAAACCAAGGTGATGATAGAACTTGAAACTGTGTGATAGAACAAATGATAAAGGAACTGTATCAGGCAGGGTCCTGATGGGAAACAGATTATACACTCAAACAGGATAATGAGCACTGATTGCAAAGGAATGGGAGAGTGTAGGGAAGCCATAAGAAATAGTGACATAACCTGAGGCTGGAAACAGGAGGGAAACCACTCCGAACCCTAAGCTGGACAGGGAGAAGGAGGAGGTAGTTACTGGAACATGGAAAGAACTGTCAGAAAAAAATGTGATGATCTAGGTAAAAGAATAAAACAAGACCACACAAACCTTGCAAGGAGGGAGCCAAGTGAATATGTACTCCGACTGCATTCTCATCCTTCCCTCCAATAATCCGGAGGGGCTTCCCACTGATCAAAAATAAACAGAGAGCAAGAGAGCCCATGAATATAGCCCAAGGTTCACACGAGTCAGAGCACAGGGCAGGGTGGAGAAGAGTGGAAAATGGGTCTGGTGATGCAGATGGACGATATACTAACATTGAACTCAGAGAAGCCAACACCTCAGGAGCGGTCACAGTATCTTTCTTTAGCTCTCTGATGTACGATCATGTGGAAGCAGATTGGACTTGGACTTGTTGAGTGTTATAACTCTGATTAGTAGTATCACAATAAGAAACTTACAGGAAAGTGACATAAACTCCATCAGGCAGTTGATCTGGTTGAGTTCACCCTGGAAAGCTATTTACAAAATGTTCCGTTGTCATTTAAGGACATTTTGCTCTTTCCTGTGGGCATGAATGTCTCACCATGCCTATCACTGTCTACAACAAAATGTCCAACACTTGCAACTATATTTCCCCTGGCAAAAAAAAAAAAAGAAAGTTGTGTTTTTTAAGCTTGATAGCACTTAAAAAAGAAAAGAGTTACTAAATGTAGAAATCTGAACAGTGGCAATGATGTGGGGTGGCCTGACCACTAATTCCCAGTAGGTCAGGACTCAATCTTGTTTGCTGAGGCATCATCGGGACTTAAAATGGAGCCTGACACACAGTAGGCAACCAGTAGATATTTGCTGAATGATTGCACAGCCATGGGAAGTGAAGGGTAGCAGGGTAAAGGAGAAAAAGATAGTGACTGAAGTTACATGTGGTTCTAGTCCCAGCTCTGGCTATAACTAAATATATCGTCTTTGGCTAGTTATATAAATGACCTTGAAGATGATTTCCAGATATCTAATTCTTTGAGTCTAGATTTAGTCATTACAAGTTTGAGTTTTCAGCTCCTTCTATGCAGCGTATTGATCTGGGATCAGAAATATCCAAGACATCCAAGATAATGGATGAGTCTCTCCAGCTGAGGTTTCAATAGAATGCAGAGGCGGGTCTCTACCCAAAGAAAGGGTAGACAGTAGATATACTTATTTTAATTTATATTATTATTTTTGTATTAAACCAGCTTAATATTAAAAAGACCCTGAATAATTATGTTATTTTAATAAACTGCAAACCAGTGCACATTTAAGCTAAGAATAATTCCTTTGGATTGAAATGCTTCACAAACAGTGAATACCACTAATACCAATACTATCTAACATTTTAAACTAATTATGTCTATATATCCAGCATTCACTTAGCACTTATTAAATATCAAGCACTTCCCATGCATAATGTAATTTCACTCTCACAACCAACTAATGAGCCTAATACTTTTACTATCACCATCCTTAGGGAATGAGAAACAGAGGCCACATAGGAAGTGATGAAGTGGGGATTCAGATTCAGGCAGCCTTACGTAAAGAGTATGAGCTCTTATCTACTCATTTTAAAGGTTATCATCTCTTGACTTTTCATCAGAGTGATAAGGGAAAATATGCATATTTGCTGTAATATAAATTCAAAGATGTTATGATTGCATACTTAGTTTTACAGACTGCATTCTGGAATTTTCCCTTTTGGGGCACCGACACCTAAATAAACACACTTGAGTTCCTGCGTTTCAGGTATTGCTTAGAAAAATATATACGCATTTGGAAAATTTCTTTGCAGAATGCTGCAGCTGGGGTAATTGAGAACAATTACCGTGAACCAATGGAGATGACCTTAAAGTACTTGAGCACCAGATCTCAGCTCTGTCAACTAACAGCTCTGTCAACTAACAATGTGCACCTGGGCGAATGTGTCATATGCTCTCTAATCTGTGACGTCCTACACAGTGCTTAATTCATTGCAGGGATTGTCTGTCTTCCAGTCTGTGTGTCCTCACACACAGGACTTATCTCCTCCTGATTGTTGCTCTGAAGAGGGGATTTTTCTTTCTTTAAGGAATCTCATACTTTTCCCATGCATTTTGAAATTTTGGAGTTTTGGAGAACCCACTTTTAGTGGGGCCTTTGCTCTGTTTCATATTATTTTGTTTTTGCTTTTCACAATCCTAGTAACCAGCTAGGCAAAGGAAAACAAAGTAGTGAATTCAGTCAGCACTCTTAACACTTGAAGGATTAGCATTAAGTCAAATATTTCTTAATTTATAATAATAATAATGGTAGTAAATTTTCATGGTCTATTTTTAATGACCTGTGATAACATTTTAGGGCCCAAATGTATTACCTCTACATAAACTTAATAGAAAACACAAGGCAGACCAGATTAGATACAGGAGGCTGGCTGTCTAGCCTTTGGATCTCAGACATATACAGAGGAAAGGATACTGAAAAATCATAGAACATTTCCTTCTCCTTAAAGTTTCTTTGGTCCTGCAATATTCTCTAGTAAGTAAAAATATTTTTTACAAAGTATATTACATATAGTACGGTACAATATATACTAAGTAAAGTTTTGGAGCCTGACATACCTGGGGTCAAGACTTTGGGCAAATGATTTCGCCTCTATGAGACTTAGTGTTCTTTTCTATAAAATGGGGCTACTGCATCTTATTATCCCCCTCCCACTTGCTGACCCTGAGAATTAAATCAGAAAAGTCCTGTCAGTCTCTTAGATTAATGCCTGACAATTGGTATGCCAGGGGTGGCTAGAGGGGTCTTTCTTGCATGTCAGTTTTGCAAAGAGGAATCAAAGTTGTTTGGGGTCCAATTAAAAATTATTGTAAGCAAAGGACACTTTAGGGAATTGTAACTGAGGGAATCAGGGAATCACCTTCAGAGTAGCTGTATGACTGCTCTAGATTTAAAGACCCCCAAATGGCTCATGGTTAGAGAGGGGAGCTACCTCTCCCTAGTCAACTTTCCTGACATAATCAAGATTTTCATAGCAGTCAGAGTTACCCACCCACAAGACAAAAAGGGCAGGAAAAAATGGCCCTAAAAATAGGCATTCCTTCCCCAGGGTAGGAAAGCCTAAACTGTAGTAGATGATTTGCTGGAGGCTCAGTGTGAACAAGTATGAGAGTAAAAAATGACTCCAGCGATACACAGTCTTGAGGGGGCCTCTCTATTGTGAGTTTTCCCTCTAGGAGCTCCACCAGGTTCTCACAGTGAAGACTGGAGAAAAATCTCCTGCTTTGGTCAGGGAAAGGGAGAAGCAGCCATTCTGAAATATGCCCAGAGCATTCCGTTCTTAACAAGGCCTTCCCTCAAAAGAAATTATTTTACCTGAGTCTAACATACTTGAGTTTCATGAGAGCATAACTGACCTGGGGGATGGGAAATATACTTCTCCATTCCTCTCCAGTCTTTTTTGGTTTCCCCTAAAGGATGTGGGACTGAGAAGCATTTGTAAAGGTCACAGCCTATGGGTAGGCTTATTGAAAGACTGAGACCTAACCATAGAAATATAGAATACTTGCCTCTCCCCATCAGTAGAAGTCTATTTGCCATGGGTCTTTTTTTTTTTTTTTGCTGTACGCGGGCCCCTCACTGTTGTGGCCTCTCCCATTGCGGAGCACAGGCTCCGGACGCACAGGCCCAGCGGCCATGGCTCACGGGCCCAGCCTCTCCGCGGCATGTGGGATCTTCCCAGACCGGCGCACGAACCCGTATCCCCTGCATCGGCAGGCGGACTCTCAACCACTGCGCCACCAGGGAAGCCCTGCCATGGGTCTTTTTACCCAATACATTATGTCCAGCTTTCACCAAAAAAAATTTACAAGGCATACAAAAGGGAAATTAACAAAACACAGTTTGAAGGGACAGAGCAAGCATCAGAACCAGACTCATGGCGGCAATGCTAGAATTATTAGACCAGGAATTTAAAACTATGATTAATATGCTAAGAGCTGTAGTGGAAAAAATAGACAGCATGCAAGAATAGAGGGGTAGTGTAATCAGGGAGATAGACATTCTGAGAAACAATAAAGAAGAAATGCTAGAAATTAGAAATTCTGTAACACAAACGGAGAATGCCTTTGATGGACTCCTTAGTAGACTAGGCATGTCTTGAGGAAAGAATCAGTGAGCTTGAGAATATATCAATAGAAACTTCCAAAAGTGAAAAACAGAAAAAAGAATGCAAAAACACTAAATGGAATATCTAAGAACTGTGGGGCAACTACAAAAGGTGTGCCTTACAGATAATGGGAATGCCAGAAGCTGAAGAAAGAGAGAAAGGAACAGAAGAAATACTTGAAGCAATAATGACTGAGAATTTCCCTGAATTAATGTCAGACACACCAAACTACACATCCAAGAAGCTCAAAGAACACCAAAAGATTCTAAAAAAGAGTGGATATATATGTGTGTGTGTGTATATATATATATATATATGTATAACTGATTCAGTTTGCTGTACACCATTAACACAACATTGTAAATCAACTATACTCCAATAAAAATTAAAAAAAGAACACCAAATAGGATACACGCATTAAAACAAACAGACAGACAAACAAAAGCTACATTTAGCCACATCAAATTAAAACTGCACAAAATCAAAGATAAAGAAAAAATCTTGAAAGAAGCTAGAGAAAAAAACAGCTTACCTGTAGAGGAGCAAAGATAAGAATTACATTTGACTTTTCTTCAGAAACCATATAAACAAGAAGAGAGTGAAGTGAAATATTTAGCATTGATCGAAAACCCCACTAGCCTAGACTCCTGTATCCATTGAAATTATCCTTCAAAAGTGAAGGAGAAAGACTCTCAGATAAACACAACTTGAGGGAATTTGCTGTTAATAGATCTACCTTGCAAGAAACGTTGAAACAAGTTCTTCAGAGAGAAGGAAAATTATGTAGGTCAGAAACTTGTACACACATAAAGATAGGAGGAGCATTAGAAAAAGGAGTAAGTGAAGGTAAAATAACTTTTACTTGTATTATTCTTAATTGAGCTAACAGATAACAGTTTGTTTAAAATAATAATAGCAACAGTAGATTCCATGGTTATAGTTTATGGGTAAGTGAAGTGAATGACAGCAGTGATACAAGGGATGGGAAGGGTGAATTAGGAGTACTTTGTTTAAGGTAATTGCTCTACTCATGAAGAAGTATAGAGTTATTTGAAAATGGGTTTCGATTGGGTTTGTGAATGTTTATTGCAGAGTCTAGGGCAACCAGTAAAAAAAGTTAAAAAAGAAGTGTAATTGATAGGTTAAACGGCATCACATAAAATGTTCAACTAAAACCACAGAAAGCATAATACAGAAGACAAAATAGAAACAAAACACAACTGCAATGAATAGAAAATAGTAGCAAATATGGTAGATAGTAATCTAATTATGTCAATAACCACTTAAACCTTAATTGTCTAAAGACACCAATTAAAAGACAGACTGTCAGAAGGGATCAAAAAACAAGACCCAATTATATGTTGTCAACCAGAAACCCACTTTAAATATGGAAACACATATAGATTAAAACGAAACTTCTGAAGAAACATATACCATGCTAACAGTAGTTAAAAGAAAGCTGGAGCAGCTATATTAATTTCAGACAAAGTTGACTTCAGAACAAGGGTAATTATCAGGGATAAAGAGGGGTATTATGTAATGATAATGGAGTCAGTTATCTAAGAAGACATAGCAATCCTGAACAGATAAATCCATAGAAACGGAAAGCAGATTAGTGGTTGCCAGGGGCTGGGGTGGGGGTGGGGAGGGGAGTGACTGCTTAATGCCTTTTAATTAATTAATTTATTTATTTATTTTGGGCTGTGTTGGGTCTTCGTTTGTGTGCGAGGGCTTTCTCTAGTTGTGGCAAGTGGGGGCCACTCTTCATTGCAGTGCGTGGTCCTCTCACTATCGCGGCCTCTCTTGTTGCCGAGCACAGGCTCCAGACGCGCAGGCTCAGTAGTTGTGGCTCGCGGGCTTAGTTGCTCCGCAGCCTGTGGGATCCTCCCAGACCAGGGCTCAAACCCGTGTCCCCTGCATTAGCAGGCAGATTCTCAACCACTGCGCCACCAGGGAAGCCCCTGCTTAATGCCTTGGAGGTTTCCTTTTGGGGTGGTGAAATGTCTTGGAATTAGGTAGTAGTTGAATATTGTGACTGTATTTAATTATATTCATTGTATACTATAAAAAGGTTAGCATTTCATTTTATGGTATGGGAATTTTACCTCAATAATAGAAAGCATAAAGATGCAACAAAATGATGTATTTTCAAAATACTCTCTATTGAGTAATTATTACTAGACCAGTAATTGCTTGGCATGTGTTCTTTCTCAGCCCATCTCTTGTCCAAGGTACACAATAATTGACTGATTGTAGGATATTTCCTCCCCCAAGCACTGATTTTGCCTCAGGATCCTTCTCGGTACATACTCCAGGAAGTCACTATCCAAAAAATAAATTAAAAATTCTGACTTTGGGCCAGGACGACCTTTCCCATTTCACCCTCAATCCCACTTCCTCTGCTAGCTAATACATGACATTCCACAATTAAGGCTTCACTCTTTTTGGTCTTTGACCT
Source organism: Mesoplodon densirostris (assembly GCF_025265405.1). Lineage (NCBI taxonomy): Eukaryota > Metazoa > Chordata > Mammalia > Artiodactyla > Ziphiidae > Mesoplodon > Mesoplodon densirostris. The sequence continues at coordinate 12,789,638 of NC_082681.1, forward strand.
TTGTTAAATATTCCACTGGGGATGTGTGGCAGGTTGGGTTCCCAGGAATCAGACTCAAAGACAAAGATTTGGGTATAGGTGGTCTAATGGGAATGACCTGGAAGGGAGGAGAGAAGTGGGATTGGACAGAGTGATAAGCTGATCTATGATGCACTTGCAGTGGAGGCTGCAGCTGAGCCCACAGAGCGCTCTGGAGCTGGGATGATACCTTGGAGGTACCCTAAAATGAGGCAAAGACCTTGTATCCTCCCATGAAACAGTCACTGGAGGCACTGGGTTGCCTCTAGGCAAGAATTGTGACCTTGAACTTGGATAGGTAATTCACACAGATGGATTGTGCTGAGCTGGCAGTTGGGGAAGTAAGTGTATTGGTTCTAAAAGGAAGATCTGGGTGGCAAGCTACCACAGAGATGCACCAATTTTAGTTGCCAGCTAAATTTATACATCAGCATGAATGAATTTAACCTCATTATGGAAGCAGGGAAAGCAAGCGAGCACACCAAGGGCCCAGGAGTGGGATGGAGGGTTACGGAGAAATACTAAGGATGCCGAGGAGAATTTGAACGTTGCTCTAACATGAGGTAGCAATGTTCTCCAAATTCATTTTCAACTCTTTTGTCCTAATAAAAACAATCTGTATAATACTGCTTTGGGATGGATCATGAGAGTGAACTTTGAGATTGTTATTTGTAGGAGAATCTGAATCTAATTTTATACTTGTGGGGCTTCACTTGCCTGTTAGTTTCAAAAGTTTGCCCCTCTGGAAAATGGTCTTCCCAAGAGTCAAGAAGGCCAGTTGCCAGTTTTCGCAACCAGTCTACAGCCAGCTCGTGTGCTGGTGAAAAGAGCTCCTCCCAGTAGGCAGGGTGTACTTAAAGGAGGATTATCAAGGAGTTGGAGAGTTTTTCACTGCAATCTACTTTAACTTCTTGTTGCAGTTACTGTATAACAAACTCAGTGGTGAAAAACAGCCATTTATTATATTCACAGTATCTGTGGTTTGGGTATACAGACAGGGCCCAGTGGGTATAGCTTGTCTCTGCTGTGTGATGTTTGGAGCCTTGCTTAGCTGGAAGACTCAAACAGATTGAGACTGGAACCACCTGAAAACTTGCTCCCTCTCATGTCTGGCAATTGATTCTGCACGTAGGCTTAGACCTTTGCAGGACTTTTTGCCAGAACACCTACATGTGCTTTCTTCATGTAGCCCAAGATGATACATAACATTGTGGCTGGGATCCAAAGGTGCGAGTCCTCAAAGAGAGAGCGAAGTAGAAGCTTCATGCATATTACACCTAGTTTCCAAAGTTCTGGCATCACTTCGGCCATGAAATAGCTTGGGCGGTCACAGGCTCCTGCTCTGATGCAAGGGGAGGGAGTACAGACCCCTCCTCAGTGGGAGGAATGTCATTCCCACTGTAAGATGTGGATGAGATAAATATATTGGTGTAGCCATCTTTGAAAAAGTCTGTCACTTTCCCTTTTTCCTATAGACTCATTCTTTCAGTTTCCACAGAGGAAGACATTTGGTCTAATATTCACTTCCAGAGAAATGTAATTTGAGATTGGAGCCCCTGGGATGATAGGGGGATAATACACTTATTTTTGTAAACTAGAATCTTATTCTGGTGACTCTCATATATTTTTTCTTTTTTTTATAGCTGTCCTGGAAATGCAAATCCTAGATTCTACTGAGAAAAATTATTTCACTTTCATATTTATTTTGACTTTCAAAATTGCTGATCTTAAGTCTGACCAAACAGAAAGCTGGGATATTCTTCTTAACGCTTTCTCAAAAGTTAGGAAGATCACCAGGAAGTTGAGTGTCTAAAATGCCTTCACCACACTATTGCTTATGAACTCCAGATGGCCTGGATACAACACTTTTCTATTTGGACAGGGTATACATGTCTCTTGGGAGTGCCACACTGAAGACATTCATTAAGTAATAGTCAATAACATACATTCATTTTTGAGGTTCTGGAAAATTTAGCTTCTGAAGGTAAGATTGTATGCGTTGTTTAATTGGACAGTATAGACTATGAAAACCAAGGTGATGACATTTATACCTTCCTTGGCAGAAAAACTAGAGCTAACATCAGTATTCATTTGTCATTATCTTGTTTCAGGTACATGTATCGTCAATCCTTTCTTCTCTCATAAGATTATATTCTCTTCTTTTTTAAAAAAATTTAGTCATTGTCCTATTTTCAATAAGTTGAATCTTGAAAGCTACATTCTGTCCATTTAGAATTAAGTAGTGGTATCAATCTTGATGACTGCATAGTTTCCTTGATGCATTTCAGCTAAGGTGTGGAATAATATAAATAACACTAGCACTTACTGAACATCTCCTACATTCTAGGTATTATGCTAAGCACTTCACGTTATTTCATTTAATCTTCACAACAATCCTGAGTTCTGCATTATTACTCTTTGCACTTTACAGATGAGAATGTTGAAGTTGACGAAAGGGAAGTAACCTGTCCTGGTGAAGCTGTTTCAACTCAGGTTGAATCCAGAGCTTTCACTTTTTACCATTATACTATAGAATGAATAAAAAAATAATTTGGTTTTGAACATTTTTCATGACCAAAGAGATTCTGTTTGTTATGTGAGGAGCTATTGTGTATGTGTGTGTGTGTGTGGGGGGCGGAATGTCATTGCCATGTCATCATTTTTCTTTTTTTAAAATTTTTATTGGAGTATAGTTGATTTACAATGCTGTGTTAGTTTCTGCTGTACAGCAAAGTGAATCAGTTACACACACACACATATATATATATATCCACTCTTTTTTAGATTCTTTTCCCATACAGGTCATTACAGAGTATTTTTAAAATATATTTAAAATTTTTTATTGCAGTGTAGTTGATTTACAATGTTGTATTAGTTTCTGGTGTACAGTAAAGTGATTCACTTATATATATATTTTTCAGATTCTTTTCCATTATACTTTATTACAAGATATTGAATATAGTTCCCTGTGCTATACAGTCGGACCTTTTGTTTATTTTTTATTTATTTATTTATTTTTTTGCTGTACGCGGGCCTCTCACTGCTGTGGCCTCTCCCGTTGCGGAGCACAGGCTCCGGACACACAGGCTCCGCGGCCATGGCTCGCGGGCCCAGCCGCTCCGCGGCATGTGGGATCTTCCGGGACAGGGGCACGAACCCGTGTCCCCTGCATCGGCAGGCGGACTCTCAACCACTGCGCCACCAGGGAAGCCCCCTTTTGTTTATTTTATATACAGTAGTTTGTATCTTCTAATTCCAAACTCTTAATTTATCCCTTCCCCCACCTTTCCCCTTTGGTAACCGTAAGTTTGTTTTCTATGTCTGTGAATCTGTTTCCATTTTATAAATCATTACAGAGTATTGATTAGAGTTCCCTGTGCTATACAGCAGGTTATTATTAGTTACCTATTTTATATATAGTAGTGTGTATATGTCAATCCCAATCTCCCAATTTATCCCTCCCCCCATCCCCTGGTAACCATAAGTTTGTTTTCTATATCTGTGACTCTACTTCCATTTTGTAAATAAGTTCATTTGTACCCTTTTTTTAGACTCCACATATAAGCGAAATCATATGATATTTGTCTTTCTGTGTCTGACTTACTTCACTCAGTATGACAATCTCTAAGTCCATCCATATTGCTGCAAATGACATTATTTTTTCTTTTTTATGGCTGAGTAATATTCCATTGTATATATGTACCACATCTTCTTTATCCGTTCCTCTATTGGTGGACATTTAGGTGTTTCCATGTCCTGACTATAGTAAATAGTGCTGCAATGAACATTGGGGTGCATGTATATTTTCAAATTATGGTTTTCTCTGGGTATATGGCCAGGAGTGGGATTGCTGGGTTGTATGGTAGTTCTATTTTTAGTTTTTAAGGAACCTCCATACTGTTCTCAATAGTGGTTGAACCAATTTACATTCCTACCAACAGTGTAGGAGGGTTCCCTTTTCTCCACACCCTCTCCAGCATTTATTGTTTGTAGATTTTTTGATGATGGCCATTCTGACCGCTGTGAGATGATATCTTATTGTAGTTTTGATTTGCATTTCTCTGATGATTAATGATGTTGAGCATTCTTTCATGTGTTTGTTGGCAATCTCTATAGCTTCTTTGGAGAAATGTCTATTTAGGTCTTCTTTGTTTTTCTTGATATTGAGCTGCATGAGCTGGTTGAAAAGTTTGGAGATTAATCCTTTGTCAGTTGCTTCATTTGCAAATATTTTCTCCCATTCTGAGGGTTGTCTTTTCTTTTTGTTTATGGTTTCCTTTGCTGTGCAAAAGCTTTGAAGTTTCATTAGGTCCCATTTGTTTATCTTTGTTTTTATTTCCATTTCTCTAGGAGGTGGGTCCAAAAGGATCTTGCTGTGATTTATGTCATAGAGTGTTCTGCCTATGTTTTCCTCTAAGAGTTTTAGAGTGTCTGGCCATACATTTAGGTCTTTAATCCATTTGGAGTTTATTTTTGTGTATGGTGTTAGGGAGTGTTCTAATTTCATTCTTTTACATGTAGCTGTCCAGTTTTCCCAGCACCACTTATTGAAGAGGCTGTCTTTTCTCCACTGTGTATTCTTGCCTCGTTTATCAAAGATAAGGTAACCATATGTGTGTGGGTTTATCTCTGGGCTTTCTATCCTGTTCCATTGATCTATATTTCTGTTTTTGTGCCAGTACCATACTGACTTGATTACTGTAGCTTTGTAGTATAGTCTGAAGTCAGGGAGCCTGATTCCTCCAGCTCCATTTTTCTTTCTCAAGATTGCTTTGGCTATTCGGGGTCTTTTGTGTTTCCATACAAATTGTGAAATTTTTTGTTCTAGTTCTGTGAAAAATGCCATTGGTAGTTTGTTAGGGATTGCACTGAATCTGTAGATTGCTTTGGGTAGTAGAGTCATTTTCACAGTGTTGATTCTTCCAATCCAAGAACATGGTATATGTCTCCATCTATTTGTATCATCTTTAATTTCTTTCATCAGTGTCTTATAATTTTCTGCATACAGGTCTTTTGTCTCCTTAGGTAGGTTTATTCCTAGATAATTTTTTTTTTTTTTTTTTTTTGTGGTACGCGGGCCTCTCACTGTTGTGGCCTCTCCCGTTGTGAAGCACAGGCTCCGGACGCGCAGGCTCAGCGGCCATGGCTCACGGGCCCAGCCGCTCCGCGGCATGTGGGATCTTCCCAGACCGGGGCACGAACCCATGTCCCCTGCATCGGCAGGCGGATTCTCAACCACTGCGCCACCAGGGAAGCCCTATTCCTAGATATTTTATTCTTTTTGTTGCAATGGTAAATGGGAGTGTTTTCTTAATTTCACTTTCAGATTTTTCATCATTAGTGTATAGGAATGCAAGAGATTTCTGTGCATTAATTTTGTATCTTGCTACTTTACCAAATTCATTGATTAGCTTTAGTAGTTTTCTGGTAGCATATTTAGGATTCTATATATATAGTATCATGTAATCTGCAAACAGTGACAGCTTTACTTCTTCTTTTCTGATTTGGATTCCTTTTATTTCCTTTTCTTCTCTGATTGCTGTGGCTAAGACTTCCAAAACTATGTTGAATAATAGTGGTGAGAGTGGGCAACCATGTCTTGTTCCTGATCTTGGTGGAAGTGGTTTCAGTTTTTCACCATTGAGGACGATGTTGGCTGTGGGTTTGTCGTATATGGCCTTTATTATGTTGAGGAAAGTTCCCTCTATGCCTACTTTCTGGAGGGTTTTTATCATAAATGGGAGTTGAATTTTGTCGAAAGCTTTCTCTGAATCTATTGAGATGATCATATGGTTTTTCTCCTTCAATTTGTTAATATGGTGTATCACATTGATTGATTTGCATATACTGAAGAATCCTTGCATTTCTGGGATAAACCCCAATTGATATGGTATATGATCCTTTTAGTGTGCTGTTAGATTATGTTTGCTAGTATTTTGTTGAGGATTTTTGCATCTATGTTCATCAGTGATATTGGCCTGTAGTTTTCTTTCTTTGTGATACCTTTTTCTGATTTTGGTATCAGGGTGATGGTGGCCTCATAGAATGAGTTTGGAAGTGTTCCTCCCTCTGCTATATTTTGGAAGAGTTTGAGACAGATAGGTGTTAGCTCTTCTCTAAATGTTTGATAGAATTCACCTGTGAAGCCCAGATTATTTTCTTAAAGGTTGTGCCACAGTTTTATACTGCCATCATTAGAGTATGGATGTATCGTGTTACCACTTTTGTTTTGTTTTTTTAAAGATTTTTGTTTGGTGTGGACCATGTATTTTAAAGTCTTTGTTGGATTTATTACAATATTGCTTCTGTTTTATGTTTTGGTTTTTTGGCCGTGAGGCATGTGGGATCTTAGCTCCCCGGCCAGGGATCGAACTCACATCCCCTGCATTGGAAGGTGAAGTCTTAATCACTGGACTGCCAGGGAAGTGCCCTGTTACCACTTTTGAATATGATCATTATATTTTAAATATGATTGGCAGTATACTGCTTTTATAAGACACTGCCAGGAACAGTTTTGAAGCTTTGTTTTGGATATTTTCAGAACAGTTTGGGACTTTACCGCTATTTTGGGGAACTCAATGAAAATGCTCCATTGTTCTTGAGGCAGGATGGTTGGGGTTGATGGAGAAGCCTAGGACTGAGGTTCTGAACTCTGAAAGCTCATACAAATAGGTAAAGTCAAATAGGGTCTCCAGATCTTACGTACCTAAAAATGGTTATGGGACTTAGGAGAAGCAGACTGGATGACTGTCTGAAGTGTTTTCCATTTTAAGGCAGATGTCTTGTATTCACTAGAATCATTTAGGACATTTAAAGTATTTGCATAGCTGACAAAGTGAGAGCATGACTGACTGATGTAAAAACTTCCAGTCAGCTCAGTCAGAAATCATGTTTCCTTCAGTGTTGATTGAACTGACTTCATATTCCAATATCAGGTGGTTCAGAGACAGCAATACATTTATAGATGTAAACAATAATTTTTTTTTTTTTCTGTACGCGGGCCTCTCAATGTTGTAGCCTCTCCCATTGCGGAGCACAGGCTCTGGACGCGCAGGCTCAGTGGCCATGGCTCACGGGCCCAGCCGCTCCGCAGCATGTGGAATCTTCCCAGATTGGGGCACAAACCCATGTCCCCTGCATCGGCAGGCAGAGTCTCAACCACTGCGCCACCAGGGAGGCCCAACAATCATTTTTGATGTTTACTGAGTACTCAGTATATGTCAAGCATGATTCTATGTACTTTGTATCAATTTAGCTTATTTAATTCTCACAATAAGCCTTAGGAGTTGGGCACTATTATCATTCTCATTTTAGAGAAAATGAGGCACACTGAGCATAAGTAATCTGTTTAAGGTCACACAGCTAGTGGAGGATAAGGCCTTTGAATTTAGACAGTAGGAATCAGGAGCTTTTGTTCTTAGAAACCACTTTCTACCATTTAGATTAAGAATAGAGATAAGGCTGATGATGATGAGGAGGAGGGTGAGGAGAATAAGAATTTTTATGATGAAAATTTTTATCATTAGCTGCTATTGTTGACTACTTATCTTTTCCAGACACAATACTTGAAGATTTACCTATATTTATCTTTTTCTTGTGTAATCCTTATATAAACTCTGTGAGATAGATAAATGTTTTCATTTTAGAGGTGAGAGATCTGAGTTAATTGACCTTTCCAGTTCATACAGGTAAGATGTGGGTGAGTTGGAATTCACTAAGAGTACATAGATGGAGGGCTACTTACTCCAGAGCTCATGCTGCTGCCTTAAGTAGGATGACCCTCCCTCTCTGAAACACCACCTGAAGCTGAAGCTTTAAACATATGTGCTTCTTATAAATTCTTGTAAAAATTATAATAATGATATTGATACTCAGTCACACTCTGTTTGTACTGAGGACAGAGATTTGAATGTAGGAACCAAATTCACTAAATGGATTGTCTGTCACAGAGAAAATCTTAGATCTTGAAGTTAAAATGTCAGGTTCTGTCTCTGAAGATTTAATGTAATGATGAAGACCGAAAGTGTGTACCAAGTACCTTGGAATCATCACTTATTCTATTTCTATAATGCACTTAGAATCCTAGATTGCCAGAGCTGGGAAGATATCAGAGGTCATCCGGTTCAACTTTCTCATTTTATAGATAAAAAATCAAACAACTAAGCAAACCTATAATGACTTTAGAGCTTAAATGCTTCTTTTAAGATTCTTCTATGTTTCTTCTAAGATTCTTTTAAAATTCTTATTTAGAAAAATAAATTTGCTCTACATTGAGCCTGGTTACGCAAAATATATATTCATTCATATGATAAAATTAGATTCTGAGTGACTACTTCCAGTTCCACCAAGATAGAGTAGCCTTATTCCTCCTGGTCTTGCCTCTTACAACTAAAAATCCCTAACATAACACAACGATCAAGAGTAGGAAGATTCTGAAAGGTGGAAAGGAGGCAGATTGCATGGGGATCTGGGGACTGGAGGAACAGCATGGCGGTGAGTACTCTGGATTTCTTTATTGTCTCCTGCATATCTTGGAGAGGGTGGTACAGAGAACTCTAACCAAGAACAGACAGTAGGCACAATTAAAAAAAAAAAGTTCCATGAAGATACTGTTTGCCATAGTGAAAGGACTGTAAAAACAGTGGCCTAACACAATGGAAAACTTTGACAGTACCCACCCTACTCTAGTCAAACACCAGTGGAAAAACCTATCCCCTATGGTTTCAATGAAGCTGAGTATGGAGCTGATATTCTCCTCAACTGCCCTCTCTGCTGAAGTGGGTGGTACACTCCCATTTCTCTGCTGTGCACTGTCATCTGGGACAAACAGGATGCTGATCTTTCATTTCTCTCACAGCAGACATAGTTGGCTTTGCTTTGATTCTGCTGCAGAGTAGTGTCAGCAGTACTTATCAGGGAGCTAATTTTCCATACTCCACCCAGCAGAGGCAGTTGGAGCTCTGATTCTCCTACCAGCACAGCATTAGTAGGGGTTAGCCGAGCTGAGCCTCCAGCCTCACCAGCATCAGAAAGACTTAATGAGGCAGTGTGAAGTGGAACTAGATACCACTAGGCTTCAGTCCCACTGGTGTCGGTAGGGGTGCAGTGGGAAAATACCTGGCATCAGCAAGACTGAACAAGGTGAGGCAAGCCAGGGCTAGTCAACACTCCACTTTCCTGCTACTTCTGATGTCAGCTGAGCCCAGTTGGAAACTGAATCTCTGCACCCAACATTAATGGGGTTGAATGATGTGATGGGAGGTGAGACTGATTGGTATTCTGTTTCCCTCTCTCAACCTGCCATGGCATCGATGTGGCCCAGTGAAAGCTGAGCTTCAATTTCTACCCTGAAGCCAACAAAACTATGTGACTCATCCTTTACCAAGGAGCTAAACTTACATCCCCACTAAAAAGCAATGTGATTGTGTAAATTTGTTCCCCACTTTCTTTTGAGAAGATGTCAGAGTTGCTGAAGGGGAAACTGAACTTACATCTAAAAAGCAATCAGAAGCAAGGAAATAATAAAAATAAGAACAAAAATCAATGAAATTGAAGGCAGGAAGCAATAGAGAAAACCAATAAATTAAATAATGATTTTTTGAAAAAATCTGTAAAAATGGTAAACCTCTAGCAAGACTGACAAAGTTAAAAAGAGACAATATGCACATCACCAATATCAGGAATGAAATAGAGAATATCACTACAGATCTTGTGGCCACTAGAAAATAATAAGGGAATATGATGAAAAACTGTACACAGATAAATGCAGACTTAGAAGAAATGGACCACATCCTCAAAAACCAGAAATGATCAAAACTCGACCAACATGAAACAGATATCATGAGTAGTCCTATGACTGCTAAAGAAAATGAATTTGTGATTAAAACCTCCAAAAAAAGAAATCTCCAGGCCCAGATGGTTTCACTGGAAAATTCTGCTATAGCATTGGAAGTTCTTACCAGAGCAATAAAGAAAAAGAATGGAAGGAAGGAAGAAAGGAAGGAACTAAATAAAGGCATAAAGATGGAAATGGGGAAAAAAGCCTGACCCTTTGTGCAGATGATATGATTGTCTACCTACAGAATTGCAAGTTATATACACAAAAACTTCTGGAACGAATAAATGAATTCAGAAAAGTCACAGGATACACACAAAATATCAACACACAAAAATTAGATATATTTCCGTATGCCAACAATGAACATGTGGAAAAAAATTAAAAACACACAATTTACCATAGCTCCAAAGAAAATGAAGTATGTAGGTTTAACTGAATGAAATATGTACAGGATTTGGTGCTGAAAATTACAAAATGATAATAAAAGAAATCAAAGACCTAAATAAATGGAGAGGTATACCATATTTGTATATTGGAATCTTCAGCATACTAAGAATATCAATTCTCCCCAAATTTCTATAAAAATCTCAGCAAGCTTTCTTTGTGGATACAAACATTCTAAAATTTATATGGAAAGGAACAGACCTCAGAATAGCTAAAACAATCCTGACAAAATAAAGTTGGAGGAATTACTCTAGTCGATATGAAGGCTTACTACATAGCTACAGTGATAAAGACAGTGTGGTATTGGCTGAAGGATAGGCACAAAGATGGACAGAACAGAATGGAGAACCTAGAAACAGAAATACAAAAATATGCCCCAATGATTTTTGACAGAGATGCACAAGCAATTCTTTGGAGGTAAGAGAGTCTTTTCAACAAATGGTCCTAGAGTAATGGGACATCCACATGCCAAAAAAGGAAAGAAAAAAAAAAGAAGAAACATCAACCCAAACCTCACACCTTGTTAAAAATTAACTCAAAATGAATAATGGACTTAAATGATAAATACAAATTTCAGAACTATAAAATTTTTAGAAAGTGAAAGAGAAAATATTCAGAACCTTGAACTACGCAAAGAGATCTTAGATTTAACAAGAAAAGCATGGTCCATAAATGAAAAAAAGTTATAATCTGGACTTCATCAAAATTAGAACTTTTGCTGTACAAAAAAAAAAACCCTTGTATGACCTTGTAATGACAAGGTAGAGGCTGGGAGATATTTGCAAACATACTGGACAAATGATTATTATCTAGAGAATATAATGAAATCTCAAAACTCAATAGCAAAAAACAAATAATCTCACTTCTGGTTCTGGCCCAGCATTTAAGGAGCTTAGAAGTTGCCCCTTCATCTTGACAAATGACAAGATGAACAAACTGAAAAATCAACAGCTCTTCTTAAATCCTTCAGAGAGTGAGGTCACAGGGCAAAATGCAACATCCAAAGTTGTAAAGACAGACAGGAAGATACAGACCATCATATCATACAGAAGCAGAAACTCACAGGCAGAAACCTCTGCAGGAACCAGTACAGAGGTAGGAAAATCTGAACTGCAACTGACAAATTGCTGGAGAGTCAGTGTGGACAAGTTTGAGAGTTAAAATTTCCAGGGGGACCCAGTCAGTGAGGAGCCCCCAAGCTTTTGTCAGTTTTACCTCTGGGAGCTCTACCAAGTCTTCACAGTGAATGTCAGATAAAAATCCCCTCCTGCTTCCAGAAAAGGAACCATTTAGAAATATAGCAGAGCATTCTGTTCTTCTTAACAAGGCTGCTCTCAGGAGAAGCTATTAACCAGAGCCTAATCTGGTGGACTTTTATCAGAGACTAACCTATCTGACGGAAGGGAAATAAATACCTAACTCTAGTCAGCTCTAGCCGTTCATGTGGAGGAAGGGAAATGCTCAACTCCAGCCCCCTCTAGTCACCACGTCCCACCTAAGGGGGCAGGGGAAACTGAGAAGTGCTGCGAAGTTCACAGCCCAGAGGCGCAGGCTCACTAAAAGACTGAGACCTAATTACAGGACTGTGGAAACCATCCCCTCCCCCAGAGGCCTTTTTACCCAGTATGTTCTGCCTGCCTTTCAACCAAAAATCACAAGGCACCCTAAAAGGCAAAAGCAAAGTTTGAAGAGACTTAAAAAGCATCAGAACCAGAGTCAGATATGGCAGTAATGTTGGAATTATCAGACTAGGAATTAAAAAAAAAAGAAGCTATGATTAATATGTTATGGGATTTAATGGAAAAAGACAACATTTAAGAACAGATGCATAATATAAGCAGAGAGGTGGAAATTCTAAAAAGAATCAAAAAGAAAGGCTAGAGATCAAAAATACTTTAACAGAGGTAAAGAATGCCTTTGATGGGCTTATTAGTAGACTGGACATGGCTGAGGAAAGAATATCTGAGCTTAAGAACATGACAGTAAACACTTCTAAAACTGAAAAGCAAAGAGAAAACAAACAAAAAAAGCAGACTATTCAAGAACCCTGAGACAACTACAAAAGATGCATAAATGCATAATAGGAATATCAGAAGAAGAAAGGAACAGAAGAGATATTTGAAGCATGCTGTAAGACTGAATGTTTATGTTCTCCCCACATTCATATATTGAAATCCTAACCCACGATATCATGCTGTTTGGAGGTAGGGACTGTGGTATACTGTTAATAGTTCTTTCAGCCTTCCCCAAAGGGACCTACAGCCTTTTACCAAGGTCACAGTACACTGGGGGAAAAAAATCAAGCCTTTCAGGGACTACTGGACACAGGCTCTGAGCCAACATTGATTCCAGGAGATCCAAATCATCACTCTGGTTCACCAGCCACAGAAGGGGCTTATGGAGGTCAGGTGATCAATGGAGCTTTAGCTGGGTCAGTCTCACAGTGGATCCAGTGGGTCCTTGAACCCACTCTGTGGTTGTTTTCCAGCTCCAAAATGCATAATTGGAATAGGCATACTTAACATTTGGTAGAATCCCCACAATGTTCCCTGACGTGTGGGATGAGGACTATTATGCTAGGAAAGGCCAAGTGAAAGCAATTACAACTGCCTCTAGGAAAATACTAAAGCAAAAGCAGTACTGCATCCCTGAAGGGACTGCAGGGATTAGTGCCATCATTAGGACTTGAAAGGTGTAGAGGTAGTGATTCTCACCACATCCCAATTCGAGACTCCTACTTGGCCTGTGCAGAAGACAGATCTTGGTGAATGACAGTGGATTATCATAAGCTTAACCAGGGGATGACTAACTGCAGCTGCTGTACCAGATGTTGCTTCATTGCTTGAGCAAATTAACACATCCCCTGGTACATGGTATGCAGCTGCTGATCTGGCAAGTGCTTTTTCTCCATCCTTGTCCCTAAGACCCACCAGGACATCATATGACATTAGGGAATTGCAAATTAAAACAACAGTGAGGGCTTCCCTGGTGGCGCAGTGGTTGAGAGTCCGCTGGCTGACGCAGGGGACACAGGTTCGTGCCCCAGTCCGGGAAGATCCCACATGCTGCGGAGCGGCTGGGCCTGTGAGCCATGACTGCTGAGCCTGCGCGTCCGGAGCCTGTGCTCCGCAACGGGAGAGGCCACAACAGTGAGAGGCCCACGTACAGAAAAAAAACAAAGAAAAAAAACAACAACAGTGAGATACTACTACACATCTATTAGAATGGCCAAAATCCCAGACACTGACAATGCCAAGTGCTGGTGAGAATGTGGAGTAACAGGACCTCTCATTCTTTGCTGGGAGTGCAAAATGGTACAGACACATTGGAAGACAGTTTGGTGGTTTCTTACAAAACTGAGCATACTCTTACCATATGATCCAGCAATCACTCCTTGGTATTTACCCAAAGGAGCTGAAAACTTATGTCCACACATAAACCTACACGTGGATGTTTACAGCAACTTTATTCATAATTTCCAAAACTTGTTAGCAACCAAGATATTCTTCAGTAGATGAGTGAATAAATAAACTGTGGTGCATCCAGACAATGTAATATTATCCAGTGCTAAAAAGAAATGAGCTATTAAGGCATGAAAAAACATGGACGAAACTTGAATGCACATTAGTGAAAGAAGTCAATCTGGCAAGGCTACATACTACGTAATTTCAACTGCATGGCATTCTGGAAATGGTGAAACTATGGAGACTGTAAAAAGATCAGTGTTTGCCAGGGATTGGGTGAGGAGGATAAATAGGCAGAGCACAGAGAATTTTTAGGGCAGTGAATTATTCTACATGATGCTACAATGGTGGACAAATGTCATTATGCATTTGTTCAAACCCATAGAATGTACAACACCAAGAATGAACCCTAATGTAAACTATGGACTTTGGTGATAATGATATGTCAATGTAGGTTCACTGATTTGTAATAGATGTACCATTGTGGTGGGAGATGTTGATAGTGGGGAAGGGAGTGTACATACAGGGCATACGTATGTGAGAACTCTGTACTTTTTGCTCAATTTTGCTGTGAACCTAAAACTTCTCTAAAAAATAAAGTATATTAAAGAAATCTGAACAACTAATTAGATAATGGGCAAAATGCATGAACAGATGTTCCACTAACAGGATATACAAATGACATGTGAGCACGTGAAAATTGTACAACATTAGCCATTAGGGAAATAAAAATTAAAAACAATGAGATTTCAGAATGGCTGAAATAAAAAACTGTGACAGCAGCAAATACCGATGAGGATGTGAATAAACTAAACCACTCATACACAGGTGGTGGGATAGACCACTCAGATAGCTGGTGGGAATGTATAATGGTAAAGTTGCTTTAGAAAACAATTTGACAGTGTCTTTAAAAAACTAAACATGCAACACAATCATAAGAACACAGCAGCGACATTTCTGGGCATTTATCCTCAAGAAAGGAAAGTGTACTTTCACACAAAAACCTGTACACAAATGTTTAAAGCAGCTTTCTTCATAACAGCCCCAAACTGGAAACAACCTAAATGTCCTTCAGTGAGTCAATAGTTAAACAAACTATGCTGCGTCCATACTTTGGAATACTACTTAGCAACAAAAAAGGAATAATATATTGATACATACAGCAATCTAGATAGATCACCAGAGTGAAAAAAGCCATTCTCAAAGGTTACAAATCATATTATTATATAAAATTTTTGAAATGGCAAAATTATAGAAAAGGAGAAAAGGTTAGTGGCCTTCAGGGGTTCATGAAAGGGTGATAGCAGGAGAAGGGTTGATGTGGCTATCTAAGGGCAACATGAGATATTGTTGTGGTGATGAACTGTTCTGTATTTAGACTGTAGCAGTCTCAGTGTCCTGGTTGTGATAGTGTAGAATAGATTTGCAAGATGTCACCACTGGAGGAACTGGGTATAGGATATAAAGGAATTTCTCTGTATTATTTATTACAACTGCATGTGAATAGAATATTATATCAAAATAAGACATTTAACTAAAAACATGGTATGTAACAGTATTATTCCCAATTGCCAAAAGGTGGAAGCAACTCAAAGTCTCATCAAGCAATGAATGGATAAACCCAATGTGGTATATTCACAAAGTGGAATATTGTTCAGTCATCAAAAGAAATGAAGTACTGATACCTGCTACAACATGGATGAACTTTGAAAACATTATGCGAAATGAAAGAAGCCAGACACAAAAGACCAAATACTATATGAATGTGCATTTATATGAAATATCCAGAATAGGCAAATCCATAGAGACAGAAGGAGGATTTGTGGTTGCCAGGGACTTGGGGGAATGATGCTTAAAGAGTTTGAAATTTCCTTTTGCAGTGATGAAAAGGTTCTGGAACTACATGGTGGTGATGCTCACACAACACTGTGAATAATACTTAATGTCACTGAACTGGTCACTTTAAAACGGTATATTTTATGTGCATTTTATACCACACTAACAAGAAAAATTTGGTAGAAAGTGAGATATCAATATATTAAATTATTGGGGGGCTTCCCTGGTGGCGCAGTGGTTGGGAGTCCGCCTGCTGATGGAGGGGACACGGGTTCGTGCCCCGATCCGGGAAGATCCCACATGCCGCGGAACGGCTGGGCCCGTGAGCCATGGCCGCTGAGCCTGCGCGTCCAGAGCCTGTGCTCCACAATGGGAGGGGCCACAACAGTGAGAGGCCCGCGTACCACAAAAAAAAAAAAAAAATTTGGGGGTGAGTGAATTATAAAGAATTTTTATGTTCTACTTTTTATGCTTGTGCTTGATGAATCTTTTAAATGAGCATGTATTAATTTTGTTAGCATAAAAACTTAAAGAAATAAATAGCAATGCATGTACTCTAATACTTAAACCTAGCATTCAAGGAAAGTTGCAGTTAGTGGAGTGGAAAGAAGAGAAGGGGATTTAAAACATACTTTTTATTATGGAAAGTGACAAAAGCAAAAATCACATAGAATAGTATAATGAACCTCCACTTACCCACTGTCCAGCTTCAATATTCATCAACTCATGAACAATAGTAATTTTATCTGTACCCCCCCCTCAGAAAGGATTAGTAACAATTGCTGTGGGGCGGGTGAAAAGAGCATGGGCTCTGAAGTGAGACATCTCTGTATTTTAATCTCAACTCTGGGAGTTCGGACACTTGGGTTAGAATCCTAGTTCTCGTGACTGATCATAAGGGGCCTTGGGCTGGTTACATAACCTCAGTTTCCTCATCCGTCAAAAATGATAATCAAATGTGAGTCATAAATAAAATGATGTGAAAAAAGAAACATAAATATATGATACAGGTTACTGAGTTTATTGTATTGGCTATCTACTTTTTTTAAACAACCTGTATGTAACCTATATGTGTTTCCAGACAACCAGAAATCTGGATTTTTAAACTGAATTTATCTACATATGAGCTTATCAACATATATTTGAACAGAAACCCCATGTCTCAGATGGCCCGAGACAGTCTCCGTTTGCCCCTATGGTGAGTGCAAATAATTGCTAGAGCGTCCTTTCACTCTCAGAGGGTTCCAGTTTGAATAACACATTTCATAGTCAGCATTATATATAGGAAATATTGAAGTTTAAGAGATACTCAGACCTAATTTCATTTTGTTTTAGAATAGGTTTTATGATTCTGGGTCATTCCCAGATGACTCTGGCTTGGCGTAAATATAAGGCTTTACAGGCCTTAACTCTTAAGCAGTGCTGTGATTTCATCTGTAATACCTCTGTCTTCCTATTCTGCAAAGGCAGCAGGTTAATTCCCTCATAAGGGAAGGGCTGTTAGAGCCACATGAAGGAGCCCTTGTGGACAAATCAGATCACTGAATTAACCACAGTGCTAATGGCTTCTCCATTCAAATAAAAATCCAACTGCCACCAGGCATGGCCCTGGTGCCCGACAATTGTAAAGTGTTGTACAATCACTTTTAACGAGCCTGTCTCACATCAACCCAGGGGGCACAAGCTGAACTAGCTAAGCTTTCTTTCTCATAGTAAAATAGATTCATTCATTCAGCATTTTTTGAGTACCTTACATGTCCCACGTTCTATGTGAGGCATTAGAGATACAAAAATGTGTAAGGCAGAGTCAGTGGTCTAGTTGGTCGCAAAGTTAGATGAGGAGTGCAGTTGAACTTACAGACGCTGAGATTTAGAGTTGGTTTCACCAGCTACAAGTATAAATTACAGTTTATCATTTGCTTTCTAGACTCTTCCCTTTATTAATCCATTTTTTTTCAAGAAATACTCGTTGGGCGCCCACTCTGTTCCAGGCACTGTTCCAGGTACTGAAAATACAAGTAGTCCCTGCTCTCCTGGTGGTTATAGCCTAGAAGGGGGGCAGTAAGACACAACACATGAATATATATGTCAGGTGGTGATAAGTGCTATGACAATAAAATAATTCCCAGTGAAAGGGGATAGAACTTGATAGGGGTGAGATGTGAGCTACTTTATATTGGGTGGTCAGGGAAGGCTTCATTCAAAAGAAGTCTTTGAGAAGAGACCTGAAGGGAATGGGACTCGAGGTCAGAGCAGTCCAAGGAACAAAAACGTGGTTGGTATATTCCCCCAAACAGCAAAGAGGCCAGTGCAGCTGGAACACAGTGAACGGTGGGGAGAGTGAGTGGCTTGGGACAGGAAGTCAGAAGGGTGGAGGCAGGGCAGGCCAGGGAGGGCCTGGAAAGGATTGTACAGAAATTGGACTTTATTTTAAAACTGTGCTTGGAAGCCACTGGATGGTTTTGAGCGGAAAAGTGATATTATCTGCTTTTGGTTTTTAAGGGATCATCCTGGATGCTTGGTTAATGATTGTAGGCAGACCAGTGAGGAGGTTTATGCAATAATTGAGTCAAGAGATTGATGGTGGCTTATTTGGTTTCTGGACTCAATTCCAATGTGTGGTTTGGACGTTTCCTCCCCCACCAATGAGCAACGCTCAGGACACCAGCTGAGTGTCCTACAATTCAACTCAATTCTGACACTATCCACCAGAGATGGCATCAGATTCCCCAGGTTAAGGGCTCAGTCCTTCGAGACTGCCCTTCGCTTTAGGTGCCAAGAGCAGGCACAGGTGACGACCTGTGCTTCTGACCGACTGGCTATACATCAGAGGTCCCCAGGACCCTTTCCTTGGGTTTGATTAATTTGCTCGAGTGGCTCACAAAACTCACAAAACCTGTTTACTCACTAGATTACTGGTTTATTACAAAAGACATTAAAGGATGCTAGCCAACAGACAGATGAAGAGATACATAGGGCGAGGTCCTGAACAAAGGAGCTTCTGTCCTTGTGGAGTTTGGGGCCTGGCATGGTGGCACATGGAAGTGTTCTGGTTGCTCAACCCGAACCCTCTCTGAACCCTTTCCTTTTGGATTTTTTTGGAAGCTTCATGACATAGGCATGCTTGGTTAAATCATTGGCCATTGGTGACTGATTCAAATTCCTCTCCCCTCCCCAGAAATCAGGATGAGGGACTGAAAGTTCCACCCTCTATATGTGGTTGGTTCCCTGGCACCCCCCCATCCTCAGGTGCTTTCCAAAAGTCACCTCATTAACACAAAGCCAGTAGTGGTGGAAAGGGGCTTGTTAGGAATAACAAGACACCATTCCACCTTTATGGCTCTGATGCATTTGCAGGAGTTGAGAGAGCAGATATTATAACAAAAGGTGCTCCCACTGCTCTTATCGCTCAGGACATTCCAGGGGTTTGGGAGCTGTGAGCCAGGAACCATGGAAGAAGACCAAATTTATATGAGAACTATATTTTGGTCATCTGAATGACCAAATGCATATTTCTTATAAATCACAATATTGCAGGCTTCACCTAGGATGGTAGCAATGCAGCTGGTGAAAAATGGTTGAATTAGGGGAAAGAATCTGGAAGTAGAGACAATAGGACTTGCTTGACAGATTGGACATTGTTAGAAAACACCTTTTTTGCCTTGAGCTATTGGAAAAATGAAGTTGCCACTTACTAAGATGGGAGAGACCATAAGGATAGAAGGTTAAGAAATAAAAATCAAGGGGCTTCCCTGGTGGCGCAGTGGTTGAGAGTCCGCCTGCCGATGCAGGGGACACGGGTTCGTGCCCAGGTCTGGGAAGATCCCACATGCCACGGAGCGGCTGGGCCCATGAGCCGTGGCCGCTGAGTCTGCGCATCCGGAGCCTGTGCTCTGTAATGGGAGAGGCCACAACAGTGAGAGACCCACGTACTGTAAAAAAAAAAAAAAAAAGAAATAAAAATCAAGAGTTAGACATTGGTTATATTAGGTTTGTGTTTAGACATCTCATTGGAAGTGCAGAGTAGGCTGTTGACTATATGAAACTAGAGTTAAGGTGAGTGATCTGGGCTAAAGATAAAGATTTTAGAATTGTTAATTTACAGGTGGCATTTAAAGTCATGAGACCAGATATTCAGCAAAGGAGTGAGAGCAGAACCTTGGGAGACTGAAAAAGCATAGCCAGTAAGTGTAGGAGAGAAGCCAGGAGAGAATAGCATCTTAGATATTAAGTAAAAAAGCCATTTAGGTTGGGAGGAGTGATTAGCTATATCAAATGCCACTTCATGTTTCCATTAACGGTTTACGGAGGGCTCACTCTTCTCTAAACACTGTGCTAGGTGCTTGTGATCCAAAGCTGTACAAAATATGATTCTTGCCCTGGAGGAGTTTATAGTCCAGTGGAGGAAATGGCCAAGTAAGCAGACTGTGGTGATGTAGAGTGGTCAGTGCTGAAAGAGTCGTGCACAGGGTACCATGTGAACCTTTGCCTTCCGTATGAATATGTCTTTCCTCTCAAACCTTTAGAGGCAAGTGACTGGTGTGAATAGATGTTTTTTGTTAGCATAGTGCATTGACTGATCGCTGCCAGAGATGTAGTGAATGATGTTCCAGGTTTTATTTCCTAAGAGGTGAGTTAAGTATAAGCCAAGTCTCTTGGGAGATATTTTTCTGAATAAGCAAGGTATTGTTACAGTTGTGAAAGAGATTGGTATTCATACTCTTCTACTTCTTATTCAGACTAGAATTATACATTGAGAAAAAGTGTAAAAATATATACTGGTCTAAATATGTGGAAACATCAGACAAATGTTCTTTATCTAAAGCAATTGGGGTTCCTTAAGGACACTTTTCTGAGGATATAGGAATGGACCAGCATAATTAGCAATGCACACAACTTCCAAGGGCCGCTGCCTGTTTCCTTAAGCAACTTGACCATTTTGATTCAGTTGACTCAAATGATCAATTCAGTTAAAAATAATCATTTGCTTGACTTTGTTTACTTGTCTGTAAACAAAAACAACCACATCATTGACTTAGTGGATTTGTTAATTTTAATGCCCCTTTTCCCGACCTTCAGGTCACAGTGCATACTTCTTAGTGTGACACAGGAAACCTTTCGTAGATGATGTAGAGCAGAGGAGTTCAGATCATTTACTATAGAGTCAGTTTGCCTCTGTTTGAATCCTGGATCCACTGTTCACTAGCTGGGTGACTTTGGGCAAGTTACTTGGCTTCTCTGGTCATTAGTGTCCTCATCTGTAAAGTGGGGGTAATAATAGTATGTGACTCAGCGGGTTATTGTGAGTATTAAATGTTATTCTGAGCAAGGGACGTAGAAAGTGGTCTAGAGCATAGTGATTGCAATGTAAGTGTTTGCTATTATCATCTGGCTCAACTCCTCTGGTCTGGCCTCACTGGCTGCCATTTGCAGACATGCCGCCTCCCTCCAGACAACCAGAACTGCTCAAAGAGGAGAGTAGGGAGGGAGAAAACAGCCAGAAGGCTGTTGCAGTGATCCAAGCCAGAGCTGAGGGTGCCAGAGGAGACAGAGAGAACTAGACTGACTCAGATTATCTAGTTTGAAAGTTGAGCTGACAGTATTTCCTAATGGATCACATGTGTATGGAGGGTCAGGAAAAGAAAAGTAAAAAAAAAAATGACTCCTACCCTTTTCTGTACAGAAGAAATTAACACAACATTGTAAATCAACTATACTTCAGGAAAAAAAACCTCCTAGCTTTTTATCTAGAGCAATTGGAAAGAAACAACTTGGTTGGGAGAGGGGCAGGTATTCTGATTAGGACATGTTATGGACTTTGAACATCTCCAAGTGGAGATGTCAAGTAGGCAGTTGGATAATGCACCTGGAATTCAGGGGAGAAGTTAAAGCTGCAGATATAAATTTGAGAATTATCCGTATAGAGATAATAATTAAAATGCAAAGCCCTGGGATTAGTGGTGGTTACCTAGAGGCTAATAATAGCATGTACCTTTTAAGACTGTTATGAAGATTCTATGAAAAAACCATGTAAAGTACTTGACACCATTTCTGGCACATAATACGTGTGCAATAAATGATAACTCGTGTTATTGTTATAATTATTATTAAGAATAATCTATTGCTAATGGGAGTTTTGGTACACCTCCATTATTTCTTACAGATGTGCCTCCAAACCTTTCCCCTATCACAGGCACACATAGAAAATGATAACATTTGCATAGCACTCTAGGATAAACTTCACTGTCAGAGGCTCTGATTCAGTTCTTGACCAGCTGCCCCAAGGGATGTGGATATCAACCCGGAGTACAATACTGCAACATACTGGCTGGGAAATTCTAGCCTGTAGCCTTAATACTTAAAGTATGGTGTGTGGACCAGAAGCCTAGGCCTCAACTGGGAGCTTGTTTCCTAATGCAGAATCTCTGGCCCACTGAATCTGAAGCTGCATTTTTACAAGCTTCCCAGATGATTCTTGTATACCTTAAAGTTTGGGAAACACTGATTTATAGGATGGTTGTGCAACTCAAACAATATTCATTAAAACTGATTACATTAATTGTCAAACTTGAGATGATTATTTCTTTTTTTCTCCTTGCTTTCCACACAATGTATATATTGTGTCTATGATGCAGTGTGCACACGGAGAGATTTGCAGTAGGTTTGTTTTGGCATTGGAGGACTTCTCTGTAATATGGGAAAAGCTCTAGGATTCACTGTTTGCTTAATTAAGTGTTTTCCATTTTACAAGGGCACTTTATACCCACACTGTAGCCATGTCTATACATGATGACTGGCCTGGGACCATCACTTACCCTTACAGCGGTGACACTTTATGTCAGTGTTGGAGTTCATGGTGGGAAACTTGACACCTCACTTGGAGCTACATTAATGGCTGCTGCTGAATTGAGCAAGTTTCATCTGGCCTGGGAGAATGAGTCGGAAGCACAGTGAAGAAACAAGGCACTCTCTCTCACTCACTCATGGGTCTGGCCTGAATCACAATAGTGCATATTGAGGCAAGAAAATTTGGCCATAAGACATTGCAGAACCAAAAGAGGCAGGTCAGGAATCAAAGAGAAAGATCAAAGGAAATGTTAGGCCAGAAAGAGAGGCAGAACCTGAATGGAAGTTTCCTTTCCTATCTTCAACTGTAAACACCCTGAGAGGCAAGTAGGAAAGGTGTGTCTCTGTCTGGGGTGGGGCAGATCCTGGACACATCCTTATGCATTCAACCTTAGAAGAAGAGAGCTTATTATGGTACCCATAGCCTTGCCCATAAGTGGTCAAGTAGTTTTCAGAGGGCAGAGAAGTTGTTTACCTAAGGTAGGATTAGTGCATCTTTGAGTTCAGTCACCGTGAGGTCCACAAAGTCTTTTGGCTGTTTGCCCCGCTTGGGTCAATATGGCTTTTGAAAGGTTTTCCACAGGCTGCATGGGAAAGAAACAAGGAATCATATGTTTGGTCCTTGTCATGTTGGTATGTGATATATTTGTGTGGGACTGCAGAGGCAAAACTTCCCCAGTGGCAAAAGTTGATGAAGGAGGCTCACTGAGCAAAGGTATTCCAGCCAAAGAGGGCTCTGGACATGGGGGAAGCCAGCCATCAGTTTACTGTGTGACTGTGGACAAGGTCCTTCCTCTCCTGGAGGCTCAGTTGGGCTATTTGCCAAACAGTTTGGACTAAATGAACTCAAAGGGCTCTATTGACTCTGATATTTAGTAATCCTAGGCAAGCTGGCAATGTCAATCTGAATTTCAGGAAGTGACATGTCTAAGATTCCTAAAAATAGCCCTAAAACTAAAATCTCAACTGGTATTATCCTCAAAATGTTTCTGTTCTAACAACCACTATAGGGAAAGAAATCCATGGTACCAAGGTAATAGAACTCTGAATTGGGGAACTTTTAGGAGGAGAAACCAAATAAAGTCCTTGGTTCTGTGCTCCATCCATCCCAAAGCACTCCAGGATGTAACCCAGAGAATGCTTGTGGGCCAGGGCCATGTATGGAAGAGAGATGATTCTTCTTTCTTTTTTTAATTTTTATTTTATATTGGAGTATAGTAGATTTACAATGTTGTGTTAGTTTCAGGTGTACAGCAAAGTGATTTGGCTATACATATACATATATCTATTCTTTTTCAGGTTCTTTTCCCATATAGGTTATTACAGAGTATTGAGTAGAGTTCCCTGTGCCATACGGTAGGTCCTTGTTGATTACCTGTTTTATATATGGTAGTGTACGATATATATATTAATCCCAACCTCCTAATTTATATCTCTCCCCCCCTTTCCCTTTAGGTAACCATAAGTTTGTTTTCTAGGTCTGTGAGTCTGTTTTTGTTTTGTAAATAAGTTCACTTGTATCTTTTTTTTTTAGTTTCCACATATAAGTGATATCATCTGCTATTTGTCTTTCTTTGACTTTCTTCACTTAGTATGATAATCTCTAGGTCCATACATGTTGCTTCAAATGGCATTATTTCATTCTTTTTATGGCTGAGTAGTATTCCATTGTATATATGTACCACATCTTCTTTATCCATTCATCTGTCGATGGGCATTTTAAGTTGCTTCCATGTCTTGGCTATTGTGAATAGTGCTGCTATGAACATTGGGGTGCGTGTATCTTTTTTTAAATTTTTTTTTATTTTTTGCTTTATAACAAATTTAATCAGTTATACATATACATATGTTCCCATATCCCCTCCCTCTTGCGTCTCCCTCCCACCCTCCCTATCCCACCCCTCCAGGCGGTCACAAAGCACTGAGCTGATCTCCCTGTGCTATGCGGCTGCTTCCCAGTAGCTATCTACCTTACGTTTGGTAGTGTATATATGTCCATGCCGCTCTTTCACTTTGTCACAGCTTACCCTTCCCCCTCCCCATATCCTCAAGTCCATTCTCTAGTAGGTCTGTGTCTTTATTCCTGTCTTACCCCTATGTTCTTCATGACATCTTTTTTTCTTAAATTCCATATATATGTGTCAGCATACAGTATTTGTCTTTCTCTTTCTGACTTACTTCACTCTGTATGACAGGCTCTAGGTCCATCCACCTCATTACAAATAGCTCAATTTCGTTTCTTTTTATGGCTGAGTAATATTCCATTGTATATATGTGCCACATCTTCTTTACCCATTCATCCGATGATGGACACTTAGGTTGTTTCCATCTCCGGGCTATTGTAAATAGGGCTGCTATGAACATTTTGGTACATGTCTCTTTTTGAATTATGGTTTTCTCAGGGTATATGCCCAGTAGTGGGATTGCTGGGTCATATGGTAGTTCTATTTGTAGTTTTGAGGGAACCTCCATACCGTTCTCCATAGTGGCTGTATCAATTTACATTCCCACCAGCAGTGCAAGAGTGTTCCCTTTTTTCCACACCCTCTCCAGCATTTATTGTTTCTAGATTTCTTGATGATGGCCATTCTGACTGGTGTGAGATGATATCTCATTGTAGTTTTGATTTGCATTTCTCTAATGATTAATGATGTTGAGCATTCTTTCATGTGTTTGTTGGAAGTCTGTATATCTTCTGTGGAGAAATGTCTATTTAGGTCTTCTGCCCATTTTTGGATTGGGTTGTTTGTTTTTTTGCTATTGAGCTGCATGAGCTGTTTATAAATTTTGGAGATTAATCCTTTGTCAGTTGCTTCATTTGCAAATATTTTCTCCCATTCTGAGGGTTGTCTTTTGGTCTTGTTTATGGTTTCCTTTGCTGTGCAAAAGCTTTGAAGTTTCATTAGGTCCCATGTGTTTATCTTTGTTTTTATTTCCATTTCTCTAGGAGGTGGGTCAAAAAGGATCTTGCTGTGATTTATGGCCTAGAGTGTTCTGCCTATGTTTTCCTCTAAGAGTTTGATAGTGTCTGGCCTTACATTTAGGTCTTTAATCCATTTTGAGCTTATTTTTGTGTATGGTGTTAGGGAGTGATCTAATCTCATACTTTTACATGTCCCTATCCAGTTTTCCCAGCACCACTTATTGAAGAGACTGTCCTTTCTTCACTGTATATTCTTGCCTCCTTTATCAAAGATAAGGCGACCATATGTCTGTGGGTTTATCTCTGGGCTTTCTATCCTGTTCCATTGATCTATCTTTCTGTTTTTGTGCCAGTACCATACTGTCTTGATTACTGTAGCTTTGTAGTATAGTCTGAAGTCAGGGAGCATGTATCTTTTTGAGTTGTGGTTTGGAAGAGAGGATTCTTGATGCTCACTTTACAGTGCTCTGTAGACAGACTTCAGTTGCCATGGCCAATCAGAAACAAGCAGTAGTCAGAATCATCAGGAGGAAAAAAACAAGCATTTTGTATGTTGAAAATATACAGGGTGAAATAAAAGCACATTTTTAATCACCTGCAGGTATTTCAAGAGAGCAGATATGCTCTTTAATGGGTGATCTTTTTTCACTAGGCATTTTCAGAGAACACAATGGCATGGCAGTAATTTTCACTTTTGTAGAAAGGTTGTTTTTTCATAATGTATCACCCTAATTAGACTTTTCCCCAAATACTTAAAAATACATGTTTTTAAATCACTGAGTACATTTCCCATTTCGATTAATATTCATGCAAGTGAGAAATCATAAAACTACAATGTGAAATTGAGTAACAATAAAACGACTAAGATCTACTAAAATGAAATGTAAATATTGAACATGCTTCAGTTTTTCATTTCAAATAGTTATAAACCACACGAACTCATAATTATGGTGCAAACTATGGAAATCCATCAGTCAAACACCAGGCAAAATTTGAAGTAAATCACATCTGCTTATACAATCTCAGTTTACAAAAGGTTTTTGTAACTCAAGGAAGGGCTGCACCATCATCAATTTTTATATCACTCTTCTCGAAGTACTTTACTGTTAGGTGGATGAGATGGATAGACTGACTTTTTGGCTTGAAATTGGAGGATCTGTGTTTGTATACCTGCTTTGCCATTACTCTTGGCTGTGTGGCCTCTGGGAAAATCACTTAACTTCTCAGATCTTCCATTTCCTCAGCCATAAAAGAGATGGTAATATCTATTTTCATGAGACATTTGTGTCAAATAAGATACAGTAAGATATAATAAAGGATCTTTCCACCCAGTAAAGCACAATAAAACCATGGCATAGTGAATCTATTATCTAAAACTACATAAAAAACCACTGCTAAGCTTAGTGACTGAAGATAATAACCATTTTACTACTTCTCATTGTTTTTGAACTTCTGGAATTTAGGAAGGGCTTTGCTAGGCCATTCTGGCTTGGAGCTTATCACATAGTCTTAGGGCCCCTCCATATGTTCTCTCCCCATGGGAGAGAACATGGTGGCTGGCATCCCCCTCAGAAGGATTGTCACCACATGGTGGCTGGCATCCCCCAGAAGGATTGTCACCCACAAATTATGCAGAAGTGCATGGCTTTTCATGATTTAGCTTTGGAAGTCATATAGCATCTCTAGTGGTCAAGGTAGTTACAAAGACCCAAGTTCAAGGGGAAGGGACATATACCCCACCTCTACATTCAGAATATGTCAAAGTCTTAGAGTAAGGCGAGCATGTGGCCTAGGGCCATTGCTGTGATCATTCTGGAAAAATGCAATCTACACATATAGTATTAAAACCAAAAATTTATGCTGGTCTCATTTAAAAGATACCTTGAAGGCCTCATTCTTCAACAAATCCACTCCCTCAAAGCCACTATCCTATTGATTAGTTTGGAATAACATTTATACCTCCCACAATCTGCTTTTAATTTGCAAAGAATAATATTTGACACAACATGAAGCATCTGTTCTGCATCATATAATATTACAGACACTTTACATATGATGTTAGCAATCCTTATCTGACTTGGGAAAGTAGAGACTATTCCCATTTTACTAAGGAGTCTGAGATTCAGAGAAATTAGGTAACTTGCCCAGGTCACAGAAATCAAATTTGGACCTGTCACTTCTTTTTCTATATTGTATGACCTGTCTTTTTAATAGCAAATACTTAAATAACACTAAGTTCCAGGCACTCTGATACACACACACACACACACACACACACACACACACACACACACACAGAATCTTCACTCAACACTGTGAATTAAGTACTATTAATAACTTCATTCTATAGATGAGAAAGAGGAAGCAAAGAGAAATGATGTAACTTGTCCAAAGGCAGACAGCTAGTAAGTGGTGGAGCCTGACTTTGCACTAAGATCTGAATCCAAAATTACTATGGAATCATTAAGATTTTAACAACTTAGCATAAATTAGCATTTCAACTTATTTTTCTTTTTTGAGTGGAGGGATGGGTCCACATTGGGCATTTATCAGGGGGGGAGGTCATGAGCAGGTCAAAGGGACTTTTTAAGAAGCCTTTTGTTGCCTGAGAGTGCTGTGGCATGGAAGGCCAGGCAACACACAAAAGCCAAGGTCTGCCTACTCCCCAGTTTCTCCAGGGCGGTGCTTAATAAGATGCTGACTACTTAAACTCACCTTAAATCATTGTATTAGCAAAACACATTTTCTGTGGTGTAGGGAAAAATGCAGATCTCAATCGGACATGCTGCTGTTGCTCTCTGTCAGATGGAAGTCAGGCTTTTTTAGTTGTTTACCATGCATTGTTATTATGCAGGTATTTATAAATCAAGCTCCAAATCTTTTTGCTTTATCTGTACAAAAGCAATATCATACAGCAGGTGTTCGTTCTTTGCCCTTAACCTTTGTAATGCAAGGTGAGAAAAAGTCAGTGTTTGCATACTGTCATTAATACAAGAAACTTGAAATTCAAGTAGAAAGTGAGCAATTCATTTAATGACAGATCCAAATGGAACACTGCTATTTTGCATATTCAAAGTGACTTCTGCACTTGTGACACTGCAACTGTAGTTGCTTCTTCTAGAATCAGGTTTCAGTGAGGGAATCACGTATGAGCTGTGTGATAGGTCACACACATAACTTGTCTGAGTTTCAATTTACTTGACCGCAAAGTAGAGTTATCACTTTCTCTAGCCTTGTTATAGGAACTGTGAGCTGAAAATGGTTAAACTGTAAAGTGCATGTAGAGTGCATGAAAGCTTTGTTATTATATTAATTCATAGTAGAAGCCGTATCTCTGTTTGGTAAGTGTACACAGATATTTTTGTTCATTTAAAAGTACATATTTATTGGTGTCCACTATGTGCCAGGTGTAGTTCTAGGTGTCAAGCATAAGTCAGTGAACAAAACACAAAGAAACCTCAACTATACTTTGATTAAAAGCACACACACATACAACAAAACAGTTCTGCTCTCCTTGAATTTTCATTCTAGCGGGGAAAGTAATTACCCAGCATGTCAGATGTTGGTGATAGTTGCTATGGAGAATAAAGGATAGAGAGGGGGCGAGGAAAGCTGTGGTGGTGGAATTAGGTCCCTGCTTTGGATGAAGGAAGGGATACTCTTTTATACAGGATAATCTGAGACAAATTCTCTCAAGTACCATTTGAAAGAAGGTAAATTTCAGGATTCTATATCATGGCATTAAGATGATCCACAGTAATGAAAGCAATTATTTTTACATTACTGCATTATAAATTAAAACTCGAAAAAGAAACTTTTATTTTTAAAAATTGAAGTATAATTGTTTTACAATGTTGTGTTAATTTCTGCTGTACTGCAAAGTGATTCAGTTATACAAATATGTATACATTCTTTTTTCATATTATTTTCCATTATGGTTTATCATAGGATATTGAATATAGTTCCCTGTGCTGTACAGTAGGACCTTGTTGTTAAGAAATTTCGAAAAACTGCATGCAATATTGGTTTGAAAAAAAGTGCAAGTTCATCAAAGGGGTAGTAATCGTTTGTCAGTTTTATTTAAATAATGAGAACTTTTCTAAATCAAGGATTTTTCCAATTTTGTTTATGTAGAGCAGGCACAGGGTTTCCCTTCCTCTTAATAGCTTTGATTCATTGAGTGTCTTATATGTGCCATTTTACATCTATTAGCTTATCTTTCAATCCAACAAGGATGCTGAAAGGTAGGTACTGTTGTACTCATTATGGGTGTTCGAGGAAACTATGTTTAATTATCTAATTGAATCCTTACAATAATCTGTGACTCAAGTATTTCTAACTGAATCTTAAATGAAAGAAAATACTTGCAGAAATAATGTGCTCCAAGGTCACACCCCCACTACGTGGCAGAACCAAGATTTTCACTTAGCTTTGCCTGAATCCCCTGCCAGTCACCATCGCATTCCTACTGCCGAGCACGAGGCTCAGCACATAGCAGATGCTCTGTCAACAGTTCTGGAATGAATGGACATACTTTCTTTTCCTTACAAGGTATGCATTCGCCATGTCTGTCAACCTGGTGGTCACTCTGGGCACTGCCTTCCTGACAGCTGATAAAAATGTAGAAAAGAACAAATTGAACAATTTGTAGAATGGTATAAGGCAGGTGCAAATATCTGGATCAAGACACCTTTAAAAATCCCAATTTTGTCCATTAAATATTTCTTCCAGACATTTTCTAGGTAGCACTCTACTCCATCTTTGGAAAGATGTGCTTAGGTCAGGTTGCATCTGGAGGGGTATTTTTATACACGGTTCAAATTAGATTTGTGAGGGTGCTGCCAGATATTATTGGAAACTGGTCAGACTTTTCCCCCACCCTAGATAACTTAACCCGTTTACTCAGTCTATTGCCAGCAGTCTTACCTCTAGGATTTGTCCAGGACACCTTCCTTTGCCAGTCGTGACTCGCTGTCTCTTGCTCTAATCTTCGTGGGCTATCTAAAACCTTTGGCTCCATGCTGTGGTTCTGACTTTGGCTTCCAGCCTTCCTTGTCCTCATGACCCCATTAGAGACGTACTCTTCTGTGGTTGCCTGGGAAGGCTCTCCTGGAGGCTGTTTGGCCACTGCCTTCTGGCTCCACACACGACAGCTGTAGGAAACACTGTGCCCTGCTCGTGGCAGCCTGGCCCTTTGGACCAGCTCTACTGAGCCCAGCAGTTCTGCCCTGGGAAGGGGGATGAATAGACAGCTCTTTACAGCCTTCACGGTTCTGCCTAACTGAACTCATGATTGTGAAGATAAAAATGGTCTTGATTGAACAGTGCATCTGATGATATAATCACCGAATCAGAATGAGTAGCCCAGTCAATGTAATGTTATTTAATAAAATAGTTCACACCTACTCTTCAATTTATTTGGAAATAGACTTAAATTAGCCAGATATAAGAACTGCCACTGAACGTCCTTACAATTTGACTTGCAAAAATAGCTAAGATTTCCGAGAGTGGCTCCAAGAGTGTCTCTGGCTTTAAGGGTCTTATTCAATACCCCAAATTTATCACTTTTCCTATGTGCCTGGAACCCATGTGTACCAATATCTCAGGCTCCTGTTTCGCCACATCCTAGATCATTCTCCAGGGAGCTGTCATGGTCCCAGAACTAGCTTGTGCACCTATTCTTGAAATGGGCCACTGTCACCCATTGCACTTGTGATCCTTTGGGGAGAGATTCCTTAGGTCAGAAATATACTCTGGAATCTACTGGAAGATGGATCACATCTAGGACATCTACTCCTTGTTGCCATCTCCAACTTTAAGATGATTTCTTCAGCAATCTAAGGAATATTCTGACAGCAAACCTGTGGCATGGCATTTCATTTTAATGGTTCAGCATCCATCCCTAGACTTTTGGGAACACAAATTGGAATTTCCTTTGGGCCATCAGTTTCCCCTTCTAAGAGTTCATGTGCACATGCCAGCTTAGACATGTCCAGTCAGAATATTGCAGTCTTCTGGCAAATGGTTTTTGGTTTAGGGATGGTTTCATAGTTCATGCTGAGCAAAAGAAATGTACTCTTCAGACTTCTGCTTCTACTGTTGAGAGAGGCATGCTCTCACTTCTCCTGAGTTTGGACCTATGGGGATATAAACAGGGAGGTATAGAGAGCCTTGCAACTAGGAAGGGAAAGCCTGAATGAGAACAGAGCCAATGCAAAAGAAAGCAGAACCAGAAGATGGAAAATCTGGGTGCAGATAACTAGGATCAAGCTAGGTTTACCCCTAGACTTTTCAGTTATGGAAACCAATACTGTCCCTTCATTTGCTTAAGCCAGTCTGGGGTGATTTTCTTTCACCCAGAATTGCAAGAATTCTGACTAAATCAAAACTATTTCATTTCTTTGAATGCCTCCAATGCATCTTAAAGTGTGTTCTCTGAGTAAGAGTCCATGTTAGGTTATCCACCATGAAAGTGGATACCAACATTCACCCATGCATACACCAAACCTATTATGAGGTATCTATCCCCAATCTCGTTGACTTACTAGCTTCATAAGTTTGTTGCAAATCTCAAATGCCCAACATTTTATTATGAAAGTTTTCAAGCATACACCCAAGAGTTGCAAGTATTTACAGTGAACAGTCATGAACCGGCCACCTACATCCTATCATCAACACTTGGTTTATCACATTTATCCCTCCATCAATCTCTCAATCCATCTTATTTTAAACTAAGTTACAGATGTAATTACACTTCTTGTTAAGTACTTCACATACAGCTCTGTTCTTAACTTGAAACTTTTCGCAACTCATCATCCCTGGGCCATTGTTTCCTCACATAAAAAAAAAGAGGGAGTTGTTTTAGATGACCTCCAAGTGTACTTTCCAGTTCTGAAATTCTACAGTTATCTGATATTTGCCTTTTTAGTTGATTGACATGCTTTTGCAAAATGCTCTCCGGTTGGATTCAAAAAGGATTAACATGGAAAATATATTTATCTATGGGATATTGACCTAAGTAAAGCGAGTTTGGTTTAGAATACCCTGCTAACCACTCCATTGTGATTTGGAGCCAAAGCAGATGTTTTTGAGGGTCTAGGGAAAAACAAAATAAGGCATCAGGTGAATATTTTCAAAATTATGGGAGGAGTAGGGTCTTATCCAGGAAAAGAGCATGCCAGAGAAAATGAATTCTCATGAAAATTAAACTCTGCCCATCCTGAGGAGGAGGAAAATCAAAGTATGATGGGCAGACAGTAGAACAGCAGAAGTCTGAAGTCTGAGGCCACTGAACCTGACAGCATTATCCCTTGTTTAGTTCATGATGGGGCATCTCTGTCAGATAGTCTTTTACATTCATGGTCTTTAGGAGCAAAGAAAATGACTTAAACCAAAAAAGAAAAAAGTATCAAGAAAGCCAGTCTTGCAAAGAAGTGGCTATTTCTAGGAATGGGGGCAAAAGGGAGAATACTAATACCTAACTTATTGCAGAAAACAACCGAACCAGATGGAGACCCAACCCTGCCTCATTGGGGACAGCCCGCTTGACTCCAGGTGTACTGAAGCGGGCTCAACTTCTGATTTCCTTGGGGTCCCTGAAATGGCTTCTTCAACAAGGATGCAAATCAGTCACAATGGCTCTGGGGCGGAGCTCTTGGCATCTCATGTGCAGCAGACTGAGCCACCTCCCAGATTCCATTTTTT
Organism: Mesoplodon densirostris; assembly: GCF_025265405.1. Taxonomy (NCBI): domain Eukaryota; kingdom Metazoa; phylum Chordata; class Mammalia; order Artiodactyla; family Ziphiidae; genus Mesoplodon; species Mesoplodon densirostris. The sequence continues at coordinate 12,822,711 of NC_082681.1, forward strand.
TTTTTTTTTTTTTTTTTTGCGGTACGCGAGCCTCTCACCTATGTGGCCTCTCCCGTTGTGGAGCACAGGCTCCGGACGCGCAGGCCCAGCGGCCACGGCCCACAGACCCAGCCGCTCCACGGCATGTGGGATCCTCCCGGACCGGGTTACGAACCCGTGTCCCCTGCATCGGCAGGCGGACTCCCAACCACTGTGCCACCAGGGAAGCCCCAAATTCCATCCTTTTGATTGCAAAGACTCTTCTGGATTATTTTGAATAATTCAAGTTAGAACAAAAATATCACTGAAGTTCTTCATAACCGTCATCAGCTTCCATGAAAAGGCCTCTTTCACTTAACTTTCAGTATTTACCTACACGTGTGAAATAAGAGGGCCACAGAGCTTCTTGGAATGGCCTTTATGCTTGCCAGATGATCAGTCCCATTAAATATAGACAATTATTACAATTCTTATGTGTATCGGGGATCAAGGAATGTGAATAAAAAGTGATGTCTGGTTATTTGGTCATAGGACATCAGTTTCAGATCTAAACTAGGAAGAAGTAGTCATTCACATGCCATTTGCATTAGGGAAATAATACTGTGGAAAAATCTAAAAATAATCAGGAAGACTGCATCTCAAATAGTATTTTTCTTTTTCCATTTTAATACTCTATTGTTGATGATGATGGCTCATTAGGCCCTGTCAAACACTTCAGATCATAATTCTCAAGTTTATTTGAAAATGGCTACATTAATTTGGCATTCAAGTACCCAGTTACTGTAGGCATGCCTACATTTGTTAACCTTGTATAGACTTTGATTAGACAGTCATTCCTTTTTGATAATCCATATTGGTCCAAGGCTGTATCTGTGTGTTTATTCCATTTTTGCCTTAACAATATTGCTGGAAAGTGGAGACAGAAATGGAAGGTTGTGTGAAGCCACCATGATATGGGATTTTGGAATAGAGCTGAAATATGCCATATAGATTATGGAAATTAGCAGCTGTGTGGTCTCTTCATTTGATTGTTTCTTATTAGTAACATGCTTGATTAGCTCTCTACCCTTTTAAATGGAATCACAAAATAACTATGTGTTCTGCCTCCAAAGCCCTTTATTGAGGATAACAATAAATTGCCCAATGTTCAAATCAATGTATGATACATTTATATGATTATTAAATGCTGATAAATTGCCAGTTAACACTGCATATGTTTACTACCTAGTAAAACAAGTGTTGACCCATCAACTTAAACAACTGGGGAGCATTCATCTCGGCTTAAGTCATTGTTTCATTTAGGGAAAACTCTGCTAACGTGCCAGCCAGCCAGCATATCATCTTTCGTCTGCATTTATTAACAGCTTAGAATGTCCATCTGTTGTCCTTAGTAAATGGAACACTAAGAAAAAAAAAGCATCCATTGAGTCTATCTATATATAACTGTTCTCTTTATGGAGAAAAGCTCCTTGGAATGTTCTTCATAAATCAGAAACAAGGGACAAGTGTTGGTCAGAGAAAAATCATCCAAGTTGCTGAACTTTTAAATGACACGTAGCAGATTCCTCTCATCCTGGGAGAAGATAACTATATTAGTTTCAGATAAAATGGAAACCATCAAGAGAACATTTTTCCAAAATGTCTCAAATCACATTTCTTTAGATTTTGGTGACGGCTTGATGGGTGGTATAAAATACAAGAGAAAAAATTAACACATCTTTCATGTGTATTTGTGTTTACGTAGCCTCATGCACTGATTCAATTTTGTCTGTGGTCGGAGTTCATTTGAAATTCAGGAAAACTATGAGGGCATCAGTGCTCTATAATTTCTATTCCAAAAATTTTAGCAGATTTGCTTGTGGCCCTGCCAAAGTAAAACTGCATTCGGAGTGGGACCATTTGATGATATTCTAGTGAAGAGAACTGCGGGAAAGTATGAGGTCTCCAAGCACATACAAGTGCATCAAAGTGGGTTAACTTTGGATGAAGGAAGTATAGTAACACATTCAGAGGAAAATTTAACTTCTGTTGGAGTTAAATAACTCTATGTGAAATTAGGGTTAAGAATTAAGGTTAGTCGAATGGTACAATTTTACTTGAGCATATTCTTTTGATATACAGTATATAGGAAGAAGAAAACTATAAAAGTCATTGCTTGGAAGCCATAATTACATCACCTCAGTCTGATGCCATGGAGTCTAACAGCAATATAATTAGGATAATCATGTTGATCATGGTGGTGACATTTAGGGCCAGATTGCTGGGAACGTAAACTGTTGACATGCAATGCAATATATAAACAGAAAAAATAGCATCTAGATGTAGATAATATGAAAAAAGAACTGTATTAGATAAAAATACATCATTTCTAGTAGAAAAGAGGCAAATTTGATTTGGAGACATCAGTTACAAATGTACAATAATAAGATTCTCTGTTCACGCTAAGTACAATAATTAAGTCTGAAGTATCCTTGACAAATTAGCAGTGCCTCTTTCTGGTTGCTTATTTCACTTGAAAAGAGAATTTGGTAAGTGTGAGCTTTTAATATAAATGAACAAGGCTTGATGTCTGCGACTTGCCTATGAGTTGTCTTCATCTGTTTAATTTCTTTCAAGTCTACCTCCATTCATTTCCTCCTCTGAGAGGTGAATAAAAGGGGAAAATAGGTCAAGATAAAGAGGGTATTTTACTTCACTTTAAGTCAGCTTTGCAAAATCTTCCAGTTTTAGATAGACATTTTTTTCCCTGACAGTGGCTTTACAATTGATAGTAAATAACGATGAAAATGCAAATCAGGATTCATCTTCCTATGATAAAGAATTGATGCTCTTTATTTACATTTAGTTTGAGGACATTTAAATCACAATCTTGATAAATATTTAGTTACGCTTCTGTAATCACTGTGAACGCTTTTCTTCCCTGAACTATATATTATTGTGTGTGTGGAAAGAAGAAATGACTTAATAGTAATTTCATTTGCCTTAATCTCTCATCTTCCCTGCAGGAAAACATTCATTACCCCTGGCAGACTTAGCTAACATAGAAGAAAATGGAATTAAGTTTATGTGTCAGCTCTTCATAGTCATCTTTTAATAAACATCTACAGGCATCTTATAGATAGTATAAAGGTTCTTCTTTAGTGAACTATGAATAACGGGAGTAATGGGATGGATTTGTGTTCTCACTCTATCCTTGTTCATCTTGTTCTCATTCACTTTGCTTTTGAAATCTGTATGTTCATGTTGGCCACAATGTGACCATATAGCAGAAACGATTATTATGCCTCCAATTGTACCGGAAGTCAGGTTTTGTTTTCTGAAATTTATTTTCTGGAGTATCTTGGGTTATTTTTCCATATAGTCCATGACTCACTATGCAGCACCTAATTTTCGCTCAGAAAATAATGAATATATTGAAATTCAGGAAAGGAATTTGTGTTTTTCAGCCAGCTTCTTCTTCTGTATTTTTAATGTAAACCTAGATACTCATGGCAAGAAAGTCTGAGAGTCAGTCATCCTTGACTGTTTTGCCCCGCCCTCTGCATCCTTCTCCCACTCCCAACCAATTGCTAAGCTCTGTTGGTTTAGCTTCTTTTTTTTTTTTTTTTTTTTTTTTTTTTTTGCGGTACGCAGGCCTCTCACTGTTGTGGCTTCTCCTGTTGCGGAGCACAGGCTCTGGACGCGCAGGCTCAGCGGCCATGGCTCACGGGCCCAGCCGCTCCGCGGCACGTGGGATCTTCCCGGACCGGGGCACGAACCCTTGTCCCCTGCATTGGCAGGCGGACTCTCAACCACTGCGCCACCAGGGAAGCCCCGGTTTAGCTTCTTAAACACCTCTGGAAGCTGCCCTCTCCTTTCCATCGGGACCACCCGTCTTAGCTCAGGCCTCCTCCTTGCTCAGGTTCAAGACTGCCATGGTTTCCGAACTGGTCACCGTATCTTTGATCTTGCCTCTTTCCAGTTCATACTCAATGTTGCCACCAGTGTCGTTGATCTTTAAAAAATGCTCATGACACTTCCCATTTGAAACATTTCAAGGGACTTTACATGACCTACAGAAAAAGAAACAATATCAAATGTCTACAGGGGTTAACAGGCAATAGAAATGAATGCAGCTGCTCCCAGGAGGAGAAGGTATCTAAATGGAGGGTCCACAGCCCTACAAAAGGATGCAAGCACCACTCAGCTCTCGCCCACTGTTGTCATGCAGAATTATGGGCAACTTTTGCCTAATTTCCTTTTTTTTTTACCTCCTCAAAAGAAATTAGAAATCCAGATTTTTACGTTAAATCTCTTGATTTTTAAATGTTCGCAACTAATTCTTTTTCTTAATCCCTTAAGAAAGGGATTGGGGAAAATGACACAGGTCTACTGGCTACTGGGTTTGTGAATCACCAGGCCTCAACTTCTATCCTCTAGGATAAAGTCTGAGCCCCTTAATGTGGAATACAAAGCTCTCTTAGGCCTACATCTTGAGTCTCATTTCTCACAGCTCCTTCAAAAATAGCTCTCAAAATCCTTCTATTTCTCTCCATCCCCAGTGCCACTCCCGGACTTCAGGCCATCATAACCTCTCCCCTGGATTACTACAATAGCCTCTTAACTGGTCTCTCTTTTCCAAATCTCTCCTTGTTCCAAACCATTTTTCAAACTGTGATTTTCATAAATGTAACAGTGTGATTTACTGAGAATTTCATGTAGCACAATAACCTATTGAGAAATTACCTAGTACTTTGTTTTCCTCTTCTGCAACTCATCAGGAAGAGACGAAAGGCATTTTTCCATTTGTCAGGGGAAGCATCTAGCGCTGTGCGTTCTAAAGAGAAATGCTGTGGAGTGGCTGTCAGCAGATTGTCTCTGCTGGCCTGGCTAGGGAGCTGGGCTAGGGGACTCCATACAACTCCAGGACTCTCTTACCTCATGGAGTATAGCAGTGGTAGGCTAGTGGGGAGCCATTGCTGCAGAGCAGAGTTGGACATCTGTGAACTGCATTAGGCTGGCAATTGCTTTGTAATCATCTTTGTACCTAGATTTGGGTATGGTGCCTAGGATTCAATAGCTACTCAGTAAATGTTGTTGGGCTTCATGTGGGATTGAGCCAAAAACCTTATCTAGCTCTTTGGGAAGTGTAGACCTTCTCCTTAGAAATATAGAAATTTTTAACACAGTTTTGAAGCATTTCTGGACTATACCTCCAAAATTGATAGATGCATTGTGGGCTTAGCTTTCATCCACAAAGTTACCTCTTAAACCTCACAAATCCCTGTACAAAAGTAGGGACATGTACTTCTTGGTGACAAGCCATTTTTAAATGTCCAAAATACACAAAACCTAGAAAGAGACCAGACTACCCAAACAGAAAGTACTCACATGCTTTGTGCAAGAAGACAAGGACTTAAGAACAAGTATTACTGAAAAGAAAGAATCCAATTCTCTTTCTTCTTAAGGTGTTATTTCAGTTCTATCTCCATAAATAAGGACAAGTTACCTAAAAACTCTGGAATAAAACACTGTTACTTAGAAACATGTGCCTTGCTTATGTCAACTTTCAGTTTTTTGTAAGGGACTGGAATTAGTTTCATCTGACATGCTAACTCTGAGAAGAGAGCCCTATACTTGGTAGTCCTATACATAATATCTAAATAAATCAATAGTAGCTCTTACTTGGAGAACTACAATCTTTCTTAAGTTTAGAGGGATTTTGAGGTTAAGGCCAGAGTCAGTGGGAAATTTTTCATGGTCACAGTAGACTTTTGTCCATGGACTTGGGACTGGGTTGGCTGATGGCACTAGGGCCCCATCTTCTCCATGTTATCTTGATTAAGGATTCATGCCTCTTCAGTTTATTTCCTCCCCAAGTGTCTGGGAAGCAGGTACTATTCTATTTGATCTTTAGTAAACTTACCTCAATTTACAGACAGAATCAAAAATCTACTTGAGACATGAGGAACTTGCTATTTATTTAAGGCCTGTAGATTACAGGCAAGCCCACTCATTAATTCTAAGTGAGCCTGAGATAGTATAGTCTAGTAGCTAATTGGTGGGTTCTAGAATCTTCTAGAATAGGATTTAGGTCTATTTGCCACTTGCTGGTAGAGTGACTTTTGGCTAAAGTACCTTACTTTAAACATCCTGCTTTTTATCTGGAAAATGTGGATAGTAGTCCATGCCTAGCAAGTTGGTTACTGTCTTAGAAAGGTACCTGGCACATAGTAAGTACTCTATTACCAGGCATAATTATAATAACGACTATTAGCCTAAAAGATACAGGGGAAACAGAGCATAATTTGTACTGCAACTTTTCTCTAACAAGATTATCACATTTCTCAAACAAATCAGAGATTTAATAGACTCAATAGTGTACTGCTTTCCAAAGTGAATGTTGAAAATAATTTTATAACAATAAAAACATATTAAAAAACATATTGTATCTTCATTTTTCATGTAACTGCTTAACTAAGTAGAATCTGCTTTTACTTCATTATGAAGATATTATTTTCATGATTTATTCTAAGAAGTCAGCCAGATCTTGGATTTGTTTAAAAAACATAGAGGCATTTTAGATAGGTCATTTTGGATGAATTCATGGCTGCCTCGCTGAAATGAACGACTTTCCTTTCTTGTTTTTCAACACTTAGGAGACTAATGAATTTCATATATGTTCTCTAATTTTGACGTTACAGCTGCCCTGTGAGGTGGGCGTCAGTAGCCTCATTTACAGATGAGGAGAGCAGGTCTGTCCCTATTCTTTACATTCTCTCCATTGACAACAAGCTCAGCAAATCCTGAGTGCTGAGGGAGGGTGCTGGGCACACCAGAGCTGTGAGCATGCAGGCAGCTCAGTGGTCTGGAGAAGGCGACTGTAAGTCTGCCAAGGAGGACCTTTCATCCATTCTCTGGTCTTTGGTTGGGGCCCTACTTCATTCTGTACCAAATGAGGAGAATCTCTGCTGCTTTGGGAAACTACAAGAGAAGATTTTTTTTTTTTACCATTTCCTTTAATAATGCCTCCAAAAATATAATGGCTTTTAAGGTTAGGAACAGCATCTGGTGTAAGGAGAGAGGAACAGAGCAGTTTTTCTATAAAAAGCAAAAATAAATATAAATTTACTATTAGTCATGGAGAATGTCTAATCACCTGTTTTGAAACTGTCCTGGCTCCACAGGCTCATGGATGGATTTAAATAATGTACATAAAAGGCATTTAGCATGTAGTTCTTTATAACATGATAAGAACTCAATCAATGGTAATGTACCTTTCTTGACATCTCCTTTGGCAAAGTCAAGGTGGCAGATGGATCTTAGGGAGAAAAAAAATCAAAGAAAAATCACATTCAGTGATGGGGAAAATTTAAATCCATGAACATTTTCTAAGTAGTTTAACCTTAAAACCTAGAAACCTAAAGACACAATAGAGCAGAAAACAAAGATGAATAGCCAAATGACATGTATTTGAAATAAAACTGTACCCTTAATAAACGGTATCCGTTATTGACAGTCAGCAAGGCCTTCAAAGCCTTGCTTCTCCCAGTTCTCTGATGGAATTGATCAGTGTAAATTGCACGACTACTGCATTTCAGTTGGATTTGGAATCTAAACAGTATTAAAATGAGCATGCACAGACATACAGGGGCACAGACACACACACACACATAACCAGCTGTTAGGAATTACTCAGTTAACTCAGATAGACTGTAAATATTTAATTTGCAAATTCAAGTCTTTCCCATAGACCCTTCCATGATCATACGTTACAGTAGAAGGGCTTTCATGATACTCAGTCTTTTGGCAGCAGCTACTTCCAGTCTTTAGAGGCTGCCGGATCCCTGGCAGTATGAGGAGAGTTCTGGCCTCCTATACAAGAAATACAAGGTCTTCATTATACCAGAGTTTAGTACTCACAGCCAGAAGGCTTTATATACAATGTACACACAGAATCTCTGTCGTGCCTTCAGACTGAACAACTGTTTTTTTTCTGTGGTTTGTTGCAAAACTGCCGTAATTACATGGACAGCTACAGAGACTCACACTCAAAATCAAAACAGACAAACCAATTAAATACATTTCACAAACAACTTTCGAAATGAGTCTAATCTACCTTTTGCCCTACTAATTGACTCAGATACCTACATGGTGACATTGATACTTTTGCTAATTAAGAGAGCCTGCCTTTCTGTGTTAGTTTAGTTGAAACAGAAATTTTGCTTTAAGGAAATGTAGTGTAAACATTCAGATTTATAGCTCAGAAAAATGGGATGTTGGTGTTTTGAGTATTTTTTTTTATTATGAAAGCATCCTTTACATAAATTCACCCCGGAAGTCTGTTGATAAGGATACAGAGGGTGGTTACTAATTATCTTTAAGCACTTTAGGATTTCTAAAGCACTTTGGTCAGACCTCATTTGATTCTTACAAGGAAGAAGTAGGGTGGGATGTATAATCTTTTTTTCTATGCATGAGGCTCAGGTAGGGCCCTGGGTCATTGGTTTCATAAATGGCTAAGCCAGGACAAGGGGAGCCCTAGTTAAGTGTCATGCTTCCTTGGCCAGTGCATTTGGCAAGGATTCAGTTGAAAAAAATGTAAAGCCTATTGACTTTTACAGGAATCCCTACAGGCATAAAATCAAATATCCCTGAACTGCTTGGGTCCTGTCAGCCCTCACAGGATGGAGAGAGATGAGGAACATCATTTTATCCATTTGGTATGCAACATACAGAACCTAGGACCTATGTGTTTTGCGTGTGACTATGAAAATGGTTGAGACTTGGAAAAAATATTGGTTCCAGAGTAGGAAAAAAATCAAAACATTGAAATGAATAAATGTGTAATTGAATGACTACTTAACATTAGGTCACCTAGTCATTTGCAAGTGAACTCAACTCCTATACATAGAGACAAAGATATTATCTGGATACATTTTATTATGTTTGGTATGACATGAGATGAAATTTTCAGAAGTAAACATTCCTAGAGCATACCAGGTCTCAAAGTGGTCTTATTAAAAGGGGTAGGGGAAGACTCAGTGGTAAGTGAAGGGTATCTTGGGAAAATGTTAATTTCTTTTTGCCTGGGAGATGCCAGTGGTTAGCTTTTACATGTTTCTCAGCAGCTTAATATACAGTAGGTCAGGCTACTCAAAGGGCAAAGATGAGGATGGGAGTGATATAGAATTAATTAATTATCAGCCCATTTTCCCTGGAGTCCAGGGTTGCTAGATTTAGCAAATTCAAGTACAGAATGCCCAGTTGAATATGAATTTCAGGTAAATGAGTAATTTTTAGTTTAAGTACTTCAGCATAAATATATGCATTTTTTTTTTTCTTTTTGCGGTATGCGGGCCTCTCACTGTTGTGGCCTCTCCCGTTGCGGAGCACAGGCTCCGGATGCGCAGGCCCAGCGGCCATGGCTCACGGGCCCAGCCGCTCCGCGGCATATGGGATCCTCCCAGACCGGGGCACAAACCCGTATCCCCTGCATCGGCAGGCGGACTCTCAACCACTGCGCCACCAGGGAGGCCCAATATATGCATTTTTAGTTCAAGTTTATCCCATGCAATATTTGAGATATATTTATGCTGAAAATATTCGTTGTTTATTACAATTTCAGATTTTATGAGGTGTCCTGTATTTTATCTGACAACTTGACTGGAGGCAGTCTGATTCACTTATGCTTTAGACCTTTGGGTTGAGAGTCCTGCAGTATGGATTCTTCACTTTATTTCTCATGTATTTGTAAATACTACATATTTAAGTGGCATGATTTATGAGGACTATTCGCCCAAGTGTTTAATTGTTTTCCTAACCACTGTCCGTTTGCCCCCATACACTGCCTCACCTGAGCCTAAGGAACTCTAAGCCTTCAAATCTGTGAGGAAGGTAGGTGCACTCATAATGTGCAGGTTGGCCTGTGTTGCCAAGGGTTGGGCTGACAGACGCCTGGTAGTCCTTGGCACGTAAGAGGTATTTATAAAGATCTGCTGGACCATAAGCTTCTCAAAGCCAGGCTTATATCTTATTCGTCTTTATATACTCAAAGCCATGCAAAGTGCCCAGAGTTCTGAGAACATGGACTTTGAAATCACACAGACCTGGATTTGAATCCTGGTTTGTATTTTCTAGCTGCATCACCTTCGTGGGTAATTTTGTTTCTCTGAACCTTCTTTTCCTTATGTGGAAAATGGTGGGTGATACGAATTCCTATAAAGCAGGCAGAATTTTGTCAGGGTTAAATGAAATGAATGAATATACATATAAAAGTAAAGGTAAATATAAATATATGTATGGCACCTGATAAATTGTAATCAGTCAGTAAATGTCTGTGACTAAATGATAGCATTCATTAGGCCCCTAATGAACGGGTATTTCCCTTTAAACATTTATTGGCAAAAGCCAGCCTGATGGTAAATATAACAGGGAAATGGTCATTGAATTAATTTCCCATAAGTTCATGCTTCAGTTGTGGAGAATTGTTCAATCATATTGTAAGAAATTTGATTCCACATCCCTTTTGCACGTGGGAGGCAGCTTGAGAAATTCAGAGGCAGCATTTGCCTGCCCAGGTTGTAAGTGCAAGGACCATCCAGACTTGAGTCTGCTTCTCAAATGGAGAGATTAGGGGAGTCTGGAAAACAGCCTGGCGCCATCCCTGCCCTTCTGTACTGATGGTGGGTCAGGAAGCGTGTAGATCACTTTTCCCACATAAACAAGTTAGATACAGAGGAAGTAAACGTTATTCTGCGAAGGGTTCAGGATCAGTTATTCGAAACATAATTGGTTAGCGGAGAAAATCACCCAGTGTTAATATCAGTATTAAAATACAAAGGACTGGGACTTCCCTGGTAGCGCAGTGGTTAAGAATCCGCCTGCCGATGCAGGGGACACGGGTTCGATCCCTGGTCTGGGAAGATCCCACGTGCCACGGAGCAACTAAACCCGTGTGCCACAACTGCTGAGCCTGCGCTCTAGAGCCCACATGCCACAACTACTGAGCACACGCACCACAACTACTGAAGCCTGCGTGCCACAGCTACTGAAGCCCACATGCCTAGAGGCTGTGCTCCACTAGAGAAGACACCACAATGAGGAGCCTGCGCACCACAATGAAGGGTAGTCCCTGCTCACTGCAACTAGAGAAAGCCTGCATGCATCAATGAAGACCCAACGCAGCCAAAAATAAATAAAATAAAATAAAATAAATTAATTAAAAAAATACAAAGGACTGAGGCCTTTGTATTGGGAAGTCCTTATAGCAAAGATTAAGAATCTTCACTTGAAAATTCAAAATATATAAACAGCAAGGATTGACTATAGCACAGGGAAGTATATTCAGTATCTTGTAATAAGCTATAATGGAAAAGAATAAAAAAAGAATATGGATATATATATATATGTGTGTGTGTATAACCAAATCACTTTGCTGTACACCTGAAACTAACACAATATTGTAAAGCAACGTACTTCAATAAAAAATTCAAAATAAATCTGAAAGCAGCTCTGGCTTATATTTCTTAAAAAGTCCTCAGTGCCTTTAACAGGTCAGCTGGTCTCCATAGCTTTCTGTCAGGGGTTTGCTGGAACTCATTTAAACAGGATCGCAGGAGAACTGATGGTTGAATTCTCAGCAATTTTGCAAGGCGGTTGTGAAAGCTTTGATGGCTTAAAATCTGCTCTGGTGGTAGTATTTACATTCACCAAGGAAATCCACACAGGCCACAAAAGAGCCCCTTCCCTCCCACCCCCATCTCTTTAATGATACGCAGCTTCTTTCTGCATCCTCAGTTATGAAGAAAATTGTCCTGGGAGTCTTCCTCATTTGAAGACCTTCTATAAGTTTATCAGAGAAAACAATCTCATCTCATTCTCCCAGATGGGGAGGAAAATGTGTCAGGACAAGAGGAAACGAGATAAAAGTACTTCCTGTAGGTTTGAATGGATAAAGAAAACGTATGTATATGTATGTGTGTGTGTGTATATATATATATATATACACACACACACATACATGTATATAAAATAGTACTTGCCATAAAAAAAGAATAAAATCTTGCCATATGAGACAACATGGATGGACCTAGAGTGTATTATGCTAAGTTAAATTAGTCAGAGAAAGACAAATACAATATTATTTCACTTAGTGGAATCTAAACAACAAATGAACAAACATAACAAAACAGAAACAGACTCATAGATACAGAGAACAAACTGGTGGTTGCCAGAGTGGGATGAGGAGATGGAAGAAATAGGTAAAGGGGATGTAGAGATACAAACATCCATTTAAAAATAAGTAAGTCATGGGGATGTAATGTACAGCATATAGAATATAGTTTCACTAATATTGTAATAACTGATTAGATAGATGGTTACTAGACTTATTGTAGTGATTATTTTGTAATGTATAAAAATATCAAATCACTGTTTGTACACCTGAGACTAATGTAATATTATAAGTCAATTAAAGTTCAGTTAAAAATTAGTTTACATTTTATAGAAACCTTAATAAATGAAATAATACAAACAAAAGTAATTCCTCTACACAGGAAGCCTCAGAGTACACAGCTTGTTGGTGTATTCCAACATTTCTATTAGTCCTAATAATAATGAGTGACATTTTTTTTTGCATTCTTAAAACATGCCAGGTCTTGTTCTAAGCAGTATGCAGTATGTCATGTTATCCTCACGACAATTACAGGAGGTAATTATTATTATCTTCATTTATAGATAAAAGTAAATGAGGCTCAGAAAGGTTGGGAACTTGCAAATGGTCACACAGCCAGTAAGAAGTAGATTTGAATGCTAATCTCTCTGTCTCTACCAGGGCTGTGTTTTTCTGACTGTACTAGGTATTGATATGCTTGTCAGTGTCTAATGCAGTTCTTTGCATATTGTAGAATCTCAACACATATTGGTACAATTGAATCATAAGTTGTAATGCCTATGTTATTTAACCTCACACTTAATGTAGATTCTGTGAGCTCCTAGTACCAGTGTTGGTCTTATTTCCATAACCTTAACACCTGGCAGAATCCTGGGCACATAGTTGGTGCTCAACAAGCGTTTGTTGAATGGAAATGAGCTTGTCAGTTTCCATACCAAGCAGGCTGACTTACAAAAAGAGTGGGAGCTGGTCTCTGGACTGAGCTTAGCTAGCGTGTAAGCTTTCATGGGATTTCTGAAACGTTGTCCTTCTAAACCTGGCTTAAAAGAGCAGTAGCTGGGAAGGGGCATAATGGTGAATGCAGTTCCTTTGGTGATACTAGACTGTTTTTTCGATTTCAAATCTTCTATAAGAGAAGCAAGAGAGTAAGGAAATTATTTATTAATGACCAGTCATTTTGTTAGGAGATTTCACACATTAAGTGCACACAAAGCAACCCTAAGAGGTCAGCACTCTGTGTTTTATAGATGAGGAAATTTAGGCTTAGGGATTCAACACAACTGGTATTCAAAGCAGCAGATTCGGGAGTCAAACTCAAGACTCTTCAACTCAGACTCTGGCTATGGCAATACCAGCTTTCTTTACTGTTGACCAGTTTTTTTCCTAACACGTTTTAAATTAACCAAGAATTTAGTTCTGTTTAATCTGAATGTTCTCTGCCAGCTGCCATCCTCTTTTTTTTTTTAACATCTTTATTGGAGTATAATTGCTTTACAATGGTGTGTTAGTTTCTGCTTTATAACAAAGTGAATCAGCTATACATATACATACATCCTCTTTTTTTAAAAAACCTATTTAGCAATTTCCCTACTGAATACATAGGTTGTTTTTTGTTTGTTTTTTAAAGATTTTTTTGACGTGGACCTTTTTTTTTTTTAAGTCTTTATTGAATTTGTTAGAATATTGTTTCTGTTCTATGTTTTGGTTTTTTGGCTGTGAGGCATGTGGGACCTTAGCTCCCCGACCAGGGGTCGAACCTGCACCCCCTGCATTGGAAGGCGAAGTCTCAACCACTGGACCACCAGGGAAGTCCCCCATACATCCTCTTTAATTCAAGAGACTGAGTGAGGGGAGGTGGGGTGGGGGTGGGGGTGTCTGTGTTACCTAATGAAAAGGTCTCCATCTAGTGGTTACAAATCAAACTGCGTTCATATACCCCAAAGGTGCTTCAGGATGAAGCTAGGGATTAAAATTTATACTGACTGGTGCAGGGCTAGCACTAGGGTGAAGTGCATGAGGCAACTGCTTCTGGTGCAAAATTTAAGGGAGTGCCAAAAAACTCAGGCATTGAGACAAATAATATTTTAATCAAATGTTTTCAGAAATCAAAATTAAAGCAAAATATCTGCTATGAACAAAACATCAAAATTTTAAATAAAGATAGGATCAGTATTACTGATTTTTCCTTTTGCCTAAGGCTTTAATATGGCACTACATAGCACTGGACTGGTGTGAAAATATGAAATGTTCATAAAAACTTGCTTGCAATGTAACCATTCTGAGTCCAAATCTTAATGTATTCGCTGAAATGTAATATCAGACTACAGCAATCACAAGCCAGAGGAAAATCTCGTTTACTACGGATTTCAGACATTATTGAAAATTAAGATGGCAGTGACTAAGAGGCATCGTATTCAGTGACTTAACTGGTCATAGAAGAAATGACTAACCTGCTTATTTGTGAAGGCACAACTTCAAAATGACCATTTGATTTGACTGTTTTGCTGCTGTGACAGCATAAACAAAATATCTTTTCCATTATATTCAATTCAACCAACTGTTGTAGTTTACGAATTATTATAAAATTGGAAGTGTTTTAGTACAAACATGTCAACAGTAAATAACTCAAAAAAGGTTTGATTAGCATTTGAGCAGTTTCATTAAATTTGAACTAGCAGTGATTCAGTGGATTCTAGTTAACTGGTTATTAGGACAGCAAAGTCAGTATTTTTAAAAGAAGAAATAAAAAGTACTCTTTCTGGAACTTGATTGGTGAGTTACAGAATTGGTGAGCATCTATGCAAATTATCAGTTTATACACTCCCCCACATCAGGAAAAAAAAGTAGGAAAATTCAGCCACATCTAGATGTTTGTTTCCTTTAGCTCTCAGCTCTCAGCTATCCTATTTGGAACGAGCCAGTGTGTCTAGGCTCTAAATATTTTCTGACAGTCTCAGAATACTACTAAATGTAACTGTCTATTCACTGAGCACAGTTTTAAGCCAATTTATAAGTAATGCAAACTTACAACCTCTTGCTCTGCAATTTCAAAAAGTTAAATGAACTTTGTCAACACTGGCATTTATTTACTCAGTCTGAACAATGAGTAATGTGATTTATTTTAGGGAAATAATTAGGCAGTTGATCATTCGAAGCTAATGGTTTACTATTAATGAGCTTGTCTAATTGTGGATTCCACAGAGCTAACTGACCCAGGTAGTGCTATGGCAGACTTAACGCAAACCTGGAGATATTCTCACAGACGAAATGCAGGGGAGGGTTGCCATGGTAACAGCAACAGGCAGGCCCGGGCATCTTTGTGTAGGCTTTAAGGAAGAGATAAGGGAGTGAGGAGAAACTGCAGCAGCTTGGTAAAGATTGGGCTTCCATTCAGATTGAGTTTGAAGGAAGAAAAGGTAAAGGCGAGTTCTGTTGCTACTTGTCACTGGGAGGAAGGTCTTTCTACTGAGCATCTCTTGAGAGCCAATAGTAGGGGTAATTTTCCTTGAAGGCCAAAGACAAGTAAATTCTATGGGATGATGAGGTACCTGAGACCATTAAATTCTTGTA
Organism: Mesoplodon densirostris; assembly: GCF_025265405.1. Lineage (NCBI taxonomy): Eukaryota > Metazoa > Chordata > Mammalia > Artiodactyla > Ziphiidae > Mesoplodon > Mesoplodon densirostris. The sequence continues at coordinate 12,838,414 of NC_082681.1, forward strand.
GAATTCAGGACACAAGAGAATATTGCTTCCTAGAACAGAGTTGGGAGAGACATTTTAGTAAATAGGCATTTAACTTAAATTGCTTAGGTGGGGTTCATCATTTCCCCTTAGTTTTAGTAATATAAATAAAATGATGTGCAGCAAATATATATCCCCACACATTATACATATATATGCCATTGTACATATGCATATCATGTATACATACATATGCATACAATATATACACATAAATGCATATCATGTATATGCATATGCATACAGTATATACACCTATATATCATTTCTCTGTGTGTGTGTGTGTATTGTATACATACATACTACCCACAGCTACACATCTTTACACAGAAGCAGGCCATACATATATGAGATGCTTCCACCTTACCAGGTCGTGAGCAATTCAAGGACAAGGAACACGTCTTTTTTTTTTTTAATGTATTCAGTATTTTATTTATTTATTTTTGGCTGTGTTGGGTCTTCGTTTCTGTGCGAGGGCTTTCTTTAGCTGTGGCAAGCGGGGGCCACTCCTGATCGCCGTGCGCGGGCCTCTCACTGTTGCGGCCTCTCTCGTTGCGGAGCACAGGCTCCAGACGCGCAGGCTCAGCAGTTGTGGTGCACGGCCCCAGTTGCTCCGTGGCATTGTGGGATCCTCCCAGACCAGGGCCCGAACCCGTGTCCCCTGCATTGGCAGGCAGACTCTCAACCACTGCGCCACCAGGGAAGCCCACCCCTAAATTTGAAAACAAATAATAAAAATGTTCCTCAGCATTACTACCTTTTTTGTTATGCTAGATTTTTTTTTCAGGGCTGAGCTTTAATTTTTGTTTTGTTGACTTGGGAATTTTATTTTCTCCATTGCCTGATACCTAAGGCCTTGTCTGTCCTAAGCAGTGTACATGCAGGGAGTCATCTGAGTTTCAGCAATCCTTCCCTCCAACCTCTGCCTTGACTTGCACTATGTGGTTTATAAGCAGGATGCTAGTTAAGCGCAGGGCTTTGGCAGCAGCTAAGATGTGGTTTCAACTCCTAGGTCTATCCTTTACTTCCCAGCTCTGTGCCTTTTTTTTTTTTGCTTTATAACAAATTTAATCAGTTATACATATACATATGTTCCCATATCCCCTCCCTTTTGCGTCTCCCTCCCACCCTCCCTATCCCACCCCTCCAGGCGGTCACAAAGCACGGAGCTGATCTCCCTGTGCTATGTGGCTGCTTCCCACTAGCTATCTACCTTACGTTTGGTAGTGTATATATGTCCATGCCTCTCTCTCGCTTTGTCACAGCTTACCCTTCCCCCTCCCCATATCCTCAAGTCCATTCTCTAGTAGGTCTGTGTCTTTATTCGGAACACGTCTTCTTTGATTTACTCTCTCAAGCTCTCACACAGAGAGTGCTCCATACTGTTTCCTGCAGGAACAATTCCATCGTGTAAACACTGTTTTCATATCATCTGTATACTTACATAGTTTAATTTGCTACTTTCCTTTTGAAAACTCCAAGATAAGACTGAAATAGCTTCCTTCTTGAAGTTGGCGGGTCCCATTTAGATTATACACAATTATCATTCATTATTGTTGTTATGTTATTTTAAACTGGAGTGGGTACCAGGGTTTAACTACCCTGTAGTCCAGAGACCAGTGGACGACCTTCCCTTATGGTGTTTTGTGAGTGGAGAAGGCAACAGCATTCCACCATATAGACGAAACAGGGTCCAAAAAGTGCTAGGGTGACAAGGCAGCTGAGACATTGATTTCCATATGCTACATTTTGCAGATGAGGAGAATGGGGCACAAACACATTCTCAGAGCCACCCAGATAGTGTTCTTTCTGGATCTGGCCACGTGGCAGGTTTTTCGAGACTACTTTGAGTACTATTTCAGTTCAGTAGCACAATTTTGGCTGAGGTTAATATAAAATACTGGCATCCTTTATGTTTGTTAATGTAACCTGTGAAGCATGGAGGTTAAGAGAATGGACTATCTTGACAGACACACTTGGATTTTAGTCTCAGCTCTGTCGTTTACAAGTTATGTGATCTTGACTGAGTTGGTAACTCTCTAGACTTCAGTTTTCTCTTGCGTGGTGAAGGAATAATAATACTACCACCATACAGAGGTGTTCGGTGATTTAAACGAAATAATCTATGTAAAGTTTTTCTTCCTTTATTCCCTTCCTTCTTTTCTTTCCCTCCATCCCCCCCTCCTCTTCCTTCCCTCCCTTCCTTCCTTCCCTCCTTCCTTCCTTCCTTCCCCAAGAATTTACCAAGCACCTACTCTGTGCCTGGTACTGTTCTGGGTACTGGGGATACAGCAGTAAACAAAACAGAATCTCTACCCTCATGAACCTTACATTCTAGTGGAGAAGAGAACACTAAAGAGACAAGTAAAATATGTAGTATGTCAGATTGTGATGCATTCTATGCAGACCAATAAATCAGAGAAGAGGTATAGATCGAAAGTACTGGGTGCTGGGGGGGGGTCCTTTTTCATATGGAGTGGTCAGGGAAGGCTGCTTTGAGACTGTGACAGTTGGGTAGAGATCTTAGAGAAATGAAGGGGCAAACCATGTGCACTGGGTAGAGCAGACCAGGCAGAGAAAAGGGTGAGTGTAAAGACCCTGAGGCAAGAAGTTCTTTAAAGTTTCTGGAAGTTCAAGGAGGCCACCGTGGCTGAAGCTGACTGACCTTGACACAGGGGAGAAGGCAGGAGGTAAGGCCAGGGAATTTAATGGGATCTTGTCATAAAGGGCCTATAGTCCCTGTACAAACTTTGACTGTTGCTCTGAGATAGGCAGTCACTGAAGGGTTTTGGAGGAGAGGAATGGCATTATCTGACATGTTTTAAAACAGGTCACAGAATCACACACTGGATACTCATTGAGATTAGATGGTTATGTGGCAAGGGTAAAAGCAGGGGGTAGTTGGAAGGTTATTTCAGTAGTTTAGTTGAGAAGCTACTCAAATAGTAGATGATGAAGAAGGTGATGATGGTTGGCAGTAAATGCCAGCTACTTTTACACAGTAATAATAGATGGTTATAATATACTGGCTACAGTTAATTACCTTTTATAAAGGAAAAGAGACAAGTTAAAAAGGGTATGTAAAAGATTAAGAATTAATTTTTGTTAGAATGAAGAGTATCTGATGGTGCATAGCAGCTCCTTCCTCTTTGGGTACATTATAGTTATGTCTGCATGGCACCAAAATAGCTGGTGGAAAGTTTAAATTTTAGTCATCAGATAAAAAAATAACATAATAAAATACATTTGTTCAGCCATTTGAATACATTTGTTAAACCATTTGTGGCTTTTAATTTAAGTCAAACTGAAGGAAAGGAGAAAAGAAGTACTTGGGGAAGAAGGAGGAAGAAGAAGAGGAAGAAGAAGAGGAGGAGGATGAACTTGTTTCATTTATTTGGTTTGTTAGAAGAGAAAGAAGGCAGTTTTCCAAAAGTATATTTGAAAGTGATTTTTGAATAAGATTTTTTTTCCTATTCTATAGGAATGTATACACATTACAGAAAAATTGGGAATAGGATAAAATTAGAATGTTGAGAAGAAAAAATGTATCACCCGTAGTCTACCACCCAAAGTCAACCTTGGCTTACATGGCGTATTTCATACTGGTCTGCTGTTATTATTATTACTTTATGTGTTTTACATGTAATGCTGATAGACATATAGATTTATATTGATTTTTCACTTAATACAAAATAAAATGTATTTTCCTATGTTCTCAAATTCTTTATAAATATCACTTAAAATAGTCATGCAATATATTCAGTATATGTGTCATGACTTACTCTACTAATTCTATAGTCAAAGACAATTTTAAGGGTTATTTTATTATTTCAAATAGTGTCACAGTGGCTATCTTTGTGATAAAACTTGTATTCTATATTTAAGAGTATTTTCTTAGAATAGGTACCCAATATTGGGAGGATTGAAACATTTTAAGATTTTTAAGTGGAATCCTCAACCATAAAAATAAGAAAACCCATGAATAAAGGAATGAAAATAACAGACTGCTAAGCAATATACATGGTAAGGAAAATGGAACTACTTAAGATAGGTCTGTGTTAACTCTAAATTAAGGACTTTCCAGAGAAGGAATTTAGAGAATAAGTAAATGTCAAGAATGGAAATAATGTATCAATCCCAAAGTGATTAGATGTTGTTTTGAAGAGTTCCAAATCAAAAGGATCATAGATCATGCATTGTCAAAACCCAGAGAATCATTTTTAAATGATGGTTTCACTAAGATCAAATGATTAAAGTCTACATTTATCTTGAATACAGTTTTTATGTTGTCAATAAGCATCATGCATGATGCTTACTAATGAAGTTGAAAAATTCTGGCATTTTGTAATTAAATTAGTTCTATTAGTCAATGTGCATTAGAAAATGTATCAGGATATTATATGAGATTTTCCCTAGTGTCCCAGATTTTAGCTGAAGCCCCGAAGCTGAGAGCAATGTACAATAGTGACCACACAGTCGAAAGAAAGGTGCTAGACATATCCATGTAGGATTTCCTAAAAGTAAGAATAAGTCCAACCATCACCATCTGCCTCTAGCTTATTTCAGAGAGACAAGAAATTCAAAGAGAAATTGTTGGAAGGGAATTTGTAGAAATAGATCAGGCTTTGACTTTTCTCCTCCTCTCCCCAAACTAAGATGGTTCCTGAGAGTGGGGATGCCTGTAAGAAGGTCAGCTACTGTCCCCCTCCATTGAAGGCTGTCTGGGAAGCAGAAACTCTATAGGCTCTTGACAGTGCTCCACCCAAGTGGCAAATGGTAAAAAAATTGTTGGAAGAGCATGACCCAATATTTCCTGGATTTTGAAGTCCTTGCATGAATACAGCCAGGTGCCAGTTTTAGACATGGGGCATCCCATGTCTAACTTGTCCAACATCATGGCATGGCACTGATGTGTCAGTTATACTTTGATCAGGTGGATGCTTTAGAGGTAGTTAGATTTGCACCATCTTAAACAGATGCCAATATCTGAAAATTAGACAATTTTATAAGTCACCAGAGAACTATGGGATCTGAAAGAGATGTCACTAAGAGGTGGAGAAGCAGACTGATCAGAGTTGGAATGGGAGTGTTCCAGGCCATTCCATTAACTGGCTATTACCTTAATTTAGTTTACAAAATGAAGTAAACCTATTGATAATTATTACCTGTGGAGACATTTGAAAGCCCTCTAGCTCAATGAAGCATCCTGGTTCCAGTTGCTAGATACTTCCTTGTTTACCCGATATTCAAATTTATCTGGGAATCCTGATTTTTTTAACCTGTAAAATCTAGGATTTGCTAAAACCTAGTCAAACATCATGTGTGCCCTAACAAGCACACATATATTACATATATGTCTATGCATGTACGTCATTATACATTTGTTGTTTGTATAGACATAAACATCAAATGTTAATTTTACTATAGTTTTTGTGTTTGTAAGTAATGTATCATGTTTTAATAATATAATATATTTGGAAATACAATTTTAAATGTATTTACATATATTTATTGTTACTGCTTTATATGCACTTCTTTTTAAAAAATTTATTTTATTGAAGTATAGTTGATTTACAATATTGTGTTACTTTCTGGTGTACAGCAAAGTGATTCAGTCATACATACGTATATATACATACATACATATATATATATTCTTTTTCAGATTCTTTTCCCATATAGGTTATTACAAAATATTGAGTATAGCTCCCTGTGCTATATGGTAGGTCCTTGTTGGTTATCTATTTTGTATTTAGCAGTGTATATATGTTAATTCCATCCTCCTAATTTATCCCTAACCCCCCTTCCCCTTTGGTAACCATAAGTTTGTTTCCTATGTCTGTGAGTCTGTTTCTGTTTTGTATATAAGTTCATTTGTATCATTTTTTTAAGATTCCACACATAAGCAATATCATATGATATTTGTCTTTCTCTGTCTGGCTTATTTCACTTAGTAAGATAATCTCTAGGTCCGTCCACGTTGCTGCAAATGGAAATATTTCATTCTTTTTTTTAATAGCCGAGTAATATTCCATTGTATAAGTATACCACATCTTCTTTATCCATTCATCGCTCTGATGGACATTTAGGTTGCTTCCATGTCTTGGCTATTGTAAATAATATGCACAACTTCTTTTAATCTTCATAGACACCTATGACATAAATGCTATTATTACCCCTATGAAACCAGAAACCATGGTTCAGAAAGGTAAAGGAACCTGACCAAAGTCACACAGCCAAGAAGAGGTAAATGAGAATCTATACACCTAGGATCATCTGACTGCAACATTTGTGTTCTAACCACTGTGCTTTACCTGCCTCTTTATGCAACATTAAACCAAAAGAGTAAGTCAATTGTTTCATTAAAATGTCCTGCATAGGGTATGTTTTAAACAAGAAACGAGGGAAAGAAAAGCTCTCCAAATGTTCAGAAATAGAATCACAAGTATGATATTAATTAACTTGGGACAGATACTTCATCTTTCTCATACTGATACAGAAATAGAGTTATGGCTCCAAGTATCTAATTTGTGAAAACATTAATTGTATAGACACATTTAAACTGCTTTTCTAAACAGAATCTCAACAATGCTGCAGGTGAAATCTTCCTTTGATAATGGAGGGTTAGATGCCCATGTCAAACAGAAAAGAGTTTGTGTTTTGTATCTTAACCTTCATTGTTTTTGTCTTTTAAAAAATTAATTCATGTATTTGCTGTTTCTTCCACAAAGAGATGCACTTGATTGTATTTGAATGAAAGGGGCCACACATAGAGCTATAATTTTTCTGAAAGCATCCTCATTCTTTAATTTTTCTGCTAAATAGGGTGGTATAATTTGTCCTTAATGGATATGAAATGAATATGAATTGTGAACAGCAATTGAAATTGCCTTGATAATCATCAAATTATTCAGTCCCCAAAGATGTTATTTTTGTTACCCTCAAATAATTGAATGGAGTGAATGAAAACTCCCTTTCTCTTGCATTTCTAATTCACCAAAGAGTACATTAATCTCTATCTTCTAGTGGAAATGGAAAGGATTCTCTCAAGTGATGTTGCCATCAGTGTAGCCATTGGGGATTCTTTCCTCTTTATCATTTTTAAATTTCTACTCATTTTAAATAATTTTAGTCCTAGCATGGTATTTTTAAAGTTCAAAATAATGAGATGAGTGCTACTGTGTTCTTTCTGACTCATGCAGTATTTTTAAAATATTGCAATTCTGCTATTGTACATTATTAAAGTGTTATGTCAAATTTTTAAAAATCTACCATTAACAAAATTACTCCAAGAATTACCTCCATTATTCTGAATAGCCCTTCTTGCTATTTAAACAGGACTCCATCTAATAAGTAGTTTCATTTGGGTTTCTGCCAATCACAGGGCAAGATGGTAATTTCAATGACATGTATGGACAAAGGAGGAGGAGGGGGAGGAGGAGGAGAAAGAAGAAAAAAGAAAAAGAAAACTATGGGGAATTCCCTGGCGGTCCAGTGGTGAGGACTCTGTGCTTCCACTGCAAGGGGCACAGGTTTGATCCCTGGTCGGGGAACTAAGATCTTGCAAGCTGTGTCGTGCAGCGAAAAAGAAAAGAAAACTATGATGTATCATTGATAAAGCAAGCAGTTGGTAATGTGAAAGTTCTTTCTGAATATGCCTTTCCAGCAATAGTGTTTGTTTCCTGCCCTCCCTTCCCTGGACCTAGATTTATTTCAGTTGACCCCACCAATCTGGTCTATATTTTTGAGTCATCACAATTGTCAAAATGCACTCACTCAAGTTTCCATAGTTCTTTTTGTATCTGAATAATCAATCGAAAAAATATACATTATTTGTAAAGGGAAGGATATTATGTTTTAATGATTGTTGGCTAAGTGCCAGGTATTGTAGGATGTATTATATACACAGTGCCTCATCTAATCCTTACCTCAACTTCTGAAGTAGATATCAGCACACGAAAAAAAAAAATGCTCAGAGAGGACAAACCACTTGCTCCAGTTACACAGCTACTAAGAAGCATAATCAGTTGATTGGTCTCTGAGTAAATCTGTGAGTTACATCTACCACGTAAGACTGACTTTGAGTCATTCAAACTGTCTATAAAGCTTGAATTGACTGACTACTGACCTTTTCTTCAAGGACACAGTGTAGTTTTTGTCAAAACATGCCAAGCTATTCTATAAGTGCAATAAATATTAGGTTCACCTGGTTTTTATGAAAAATAACCAGTTGACTGAATTTTTCTTTAAAAAAATACTTATACATTGTGCAGATGCAGCTCATATGTGTATAGAGTCACAGAACCCTATGTAAATTGATGAAGGTGATTCATGAATTCTCCTAGCCTAAATTCTCTTTTATGTAGCTAAAAGAGACACAAAGTATGCTACATTGAGTCTGTGCATATTATCTCTCACTGATGTGCTTGTGAATCTTTAGTAAATGCTGGAGATTATGATAACTGTAATCCCTTGCCAGAGACATTACTTTCCTAATGTCTTCATTTTGCTTGCGTGTATATATTTTGAGAATGAGTAGATTTTTTAGTAAGTGATATCTGAGTCTGATCCTTTAAATCAGGCGTCTGCAGACTTCTTTGTAAAGGGCCAGATAGTAAATATTTTAGAGTTTCTGGGCCATACGGTCTCTGTTGCAGCTGCTTAACTTCGCTGTTGTATTGTAAAATCATCAATAGACAATACATAGATGAATGGGCATGATTATGTTCTAATAAAACTTCGGTAGTAAATGCAGATGGTGATCTGGATTTGGCCAAAGGGCTATAATTGGCCAAACTTTGCTTTATATAATGATCTGACAGAGTGGACATTCATATACAACACACACACGCATAAACACACGTAAATGTACAACATACTTTTTTAATGGAAGTGAACCATTACTAGGACGCCTTCTTTAATAGCCATTTTAGGCTGAATCTTATGTGAAATTGCTGATAACCTGCAGCTGCAGATTATTTAATTCTTTCCTAAAGTTAGCACTATTCTTCTGAATAAACTACTGGATCATTAAAGTGAAAGTTGGTTGCATTGTATTTGAGAAAGGGATTATAGACAATAGATTACAGTCCTCTTAGTTTTAACTGAAAACTGAGTTAAATTAGCTCTACACTGGCATGGTTCTATAAAGGAGTTCATTATAAGCACTTGTAAAAGTAACCCATAGTATAAGGGCACTTTTCTATTTATACTATTGCCATAATTAAGAGTCTGTCCATATTTTTATTTTTATTTATTTATTTATTTATTTATTTGTGGTACGTGGGCCTCTCACCGTTGTGGCCTCTCCCATTGCGGAGCACAGGCTCCGGACGCGCAGGCTCAGCGGCCATGGCTCACGGGCCCAGCTGCTCCGCGGCATGTGGGATCCTCCCGGACTGGGACACGAACCCGTGTTCCCTGCATTGGCAGGCGGACTCTCAACCACTGCGCCACCAGGGAAGCCCTGTCCATATTTTTAGAGGCTAGTTTTAGCCTTTTCCAGTTTAGCCTTATATATTATCTTCTGATTAAAACCTGGTAAATAAAAATGACCCAGGGTTGGGGTGGGATTGGAAAGAGGGACTTTATTTTAATTTTTTTTAGATTAGGGATCTCTAATATATATGTATTACATGTAAAGAAAAATGTGGAAGGATATACACCAAATTGTTAATCATGCTCCTTTTTTTTTACATCTTAATTGGAGTATAATTGCTTTAAAATGGTGTGTTAGTTTCTGCTTTATAACAAAGTGAATCAGTTATACATATACATATGTTCCCATATCGAAAGAGGGACTTTAAAACATTTGTTTTCTAGACTAATTAGTCTCCTGGGCTATTAGATATGGGTGCTTATGTTGTCTATGGTTAAGGATTCTAAACATTAAGACCTGTTTTTAAGTTTAGCAAAAGTCCACATAGTCAAAGATTTATTTAAACTTAAGTATTTCAAGCTTTTATTGTAAATATGCAGTTTTAGATTGTTAAAATGTTTCTGAGGGAATTATAGGGAATACTCGGACCATGTGTTTGGATTTGAAATAATACACTGAAGACAATGCACAAAACAGATCTAGAATATAGAATTCTAAGAGGTAGAATGCACATCATGCCTAAGGGAAAATGTGAAAAGTGTTTGGATAAAATGGGAGAGTCATTTAGGAATATACATATACCTTTCTCAGATCAAGCATTTGCCAGTTTTAAGATATAAAGTGTAATGAAATGCTTGACTTAGAAAAATTTAGAGTTTTACAGTACTTTATAATGTCCATCAACCTACACAATGAAGCTGGACAATGTCCTATATCTACTTTTTCTTCAGACACGTTTACAAAGTTATACAACTCAAAACATAATCAAAACATACATTTAACATAAGCTTTACTTAACATGCCAGCTGAAATATTTGCAAGCCCAACCTCTGTAGCACAGTGTTCAAAGCCCTCACAATATAACTCCAACCGTTCTTTCCTGCTTTCTTTCTTTCTTTCTTTCTTAGCCCTACCCTGTACTTTTTACTCCAGCCAAGTAGGATTAATTTATTTCTCATGAATATACCCTGTATTTCCTGGCCTCGTATGCTTCCTCTTCTTGGAAGGGAAATTTTAGAAGAAATAGATGAAGCTACTCTTAAATGTTAGTAGAAGCTCATTAATTTTACCTCTAGGGTCAAATGTCAATAATATATAGTTTACAGATAAAGCCTCAGAACCCAGTCTTTGTTTGCTTGCCAGACATTAAAAATGTGAAATGCTTCAGCCACCATTACATAGTTTTAAAAAAAATCTATTAGTCTACAAAATATTTTCTCTTTTATGCATTGATACCAACTCTGCCATCTTGACATGTGAATGACTTTCAGATTTAAAGGGTTTATTCGTTAAAGCATGGGAAAATCTCAATTGTGAGGCTCTTGAATGGAAGCTTTTGAGCGTATGGATGCATACTTGCATTAATAATAAGCATGATCCCTTATTTACAGCCTGCCTGCATTATCTCATTTAATACTCATAACAGCCCTAAGAGGTAGGTGCTGTTAGTTCACACTACTTTAAAGATAGGGAAACTGAGGCTCAGAGACGTTATACTCATTGAGTTCTTACATGCATGAAACACTGTTCTAAGTGATTTATGTCTATTATTTAATCTTTTTTAACTGTCAGTTTTTATTGAAGTATAGTTGCTATACAATATTATGTTATAGGTGTACAACACAGTGATTCACAATTTTTAAAGGTTATACTTCATTTATAGTTATAAAATATTGGCTATATTCCCTGCATTGTACTATATATCCTTGTAACTTATTTTATACATAGTAGTCTGTACCTCTTAATCCCATACCCGCATCTGGCCCCTTCCCCTTTTCCTCTCCCCAGTGGTACCCACTAGTTTGTTCTCTTGTATCTGTGAGTGTGTTTCTTTTTGTTATATTCACTAGTTTGTTTATTTAATTTAATCTTAATGACAAATCTATGAGATAGATGGTATTATCTCCATTTTACAGGTGGGAAAGCTATGGAAATCTAGGTCTATTGATCTGTAAGCTTACACTCCTAATCTCTATGTTATCTAGTAGTTTAGTTTCAATTTTTTTCTTTTATTGGAATCCCTTATTTTGTCTCTATTGCTTAGCACTGTTGGCTTATCTGTGTATTCATGTCTGTGTGCATGGAATTTGTCTCTGGGCCCTACCTAATACTTACTATCTCCTACCACATCCCCCATGTCCTGGGATAACCTAGTAGGACCAGGGTGGGGGACTCAGAGCAAGGAGCCCTTTAGTGGTAGCCTGTAGCAACTCTATAGTAGGCCTTTGAGAAAAGGGTTCTTGCTTTCCCAGGTTGCCTCCCTCAGTCGGGTGGTAAGATCCAGAAAGAGGACTAGGACAGGACTCAGACATTTTTCCATATTTGGGAAGGGTGAAACTCAAACTTTTCCTCACTTTGCCTGGACACATTTGTCCTAGTCTCAGAAGCTGCCTACCACATACCTGTTTTATGTACATTTATAAATGTTAAATTTTGAATTGAGTGAACTTTCCTAAAAAAAGAAAAGAATTAGGAGAATTATGAACTAATTTCTTTTTTTTTAACAAAGATTGTGGAATGTGATTCAGAGGTAGATCAGTTAGTATATATGCCTTCTGATAGGAAGAAACTGATTTCTCAAAGTTGTTTTCAAGTCATGCAGTTGGGGACTTTTTCATCAGTTTCATTCTGACAGACCATCTGTTGGCTGTCAGCCACAGGCTTTTGCCTTCAGTAAGTACTGTCATTTTGTAAACTATGCACTATTTTTACTTGTAGTTATTATATGAATGACATTGAACAGTTGAATGGAACTTCCTTGTTATTGTACCAAGTTTCAAAGTTTCTTGATTATGAAGTCAGGTAATTTAGTAACTCAAATATAGACTATGCTGAGAGTACTTTATTTTCCTTTATGTGTGTTTCTTTCTTTTTTAAAAAAAACTGGTTTATAGATTTTTATTTAAAAAAATTTTAAAGCATGCCATCCTCGAATAATCCAAGTTATCTTACTATTAATCACAAATTATACTTTTTAATAGTCCTATGACTTAAAAACTTTATTGATGAATGATTGGCAAATATAATGGTATATATTTAAAGTGCACAATGTGATGATTTGATATACATATACATTGTGGAATGATTACCAAGATCAAGGTAACTAAGAAACCTATCACCTCACGTAGTTAACTCTTTTTTTGTGTGTGGTGAGAATACTTAAGATCTAATCTCGGCAACTTCCAAGTGTCCAGTACTGTATGATTAACTATAGTTACCATGCTATACAATAGATCCTCAGAACTTATTCTTCTTATGAGTGAACGTTTGTATTCTTTGATCTACATTTCCCCATTTCCCCCTCCACAAAGCTCCTGACAACCACCATTCTATTCTCTAGTCTATGAAATTGGCTTTTTAAAAAACATTCCATATATAAGTGATACTATATAGTATTTGTCCCTCTCCATCTGGCTTACTTCACTTAACATAATACCCATGTCCTCCAGCTTCATCCATGTTGTCATAAATGGAAGGATTTCCTTTTTTGTGGTATCTATCTATCTATCTATCTATCTATCTATCTATCTATCTTAATGACCCTTGGTCATTATTGCTACTTCCAGTGGGACACCCCAACACTCATCATGAAGGGATCTGAATTGAACTTTCTTCTTTGTCTCATTTATTCCAGATTCAAAGTCTTAGGCAGAAGTGTTCTATTGGCTCTTCCTTACCAGGTACACAAAGCCATTGCCAGAAAATGAAAAGAGCAACACTGCCCTACTTTGCTTCCCAAATTAGGGAGCAGGAAAAACACAGCATCACATAAACACTGCATATATTGGGGGATTTGCCTCTAAAAGGAAGGGGGCTGGATGCATAAAAAGAGATCTAATAATCACTATACACAGGTTCATGAGTAGTAATCAATCCCATTTAGTCTTATAAAACTGTGACTCTGTTCTCACAGAAACAAGTTGTATTTTGATTTAGCTGAAGGTTTTTGAGCTCTAAAAAGAGCTATCTTACTTTGTGATTTTTTTTCTCTTTATATGAATGCCTTCATGAACAATGGGTTACATTTAGAAGGGCTCAGTAGTTGGTAAATTTGAAAGAACTATAATTAGCAGTCAGACAAAACTAAGTTCATACATCTTTGTGTGATCCTGATCAAGCTGTGTGATCCTGAATAAGTTCCTTAATCTCTCTGGACCTCAATTTCCCTACTTGTAAAATGAGAGTAATGCATCCTGTGCTATATTTATTATGAGGATCACATGATATAATGAATGTGTTCTAAGTACACGGAACTTGGCGTACAGCTTAATAAATGATAGTACTTGTTCCCTGTGGTAAATGTAAGTCAATAACTTTGCACACACAAATTCAGAAATTAATTTAACATCATTTCAGGATTTTTGAAGCTAAATTTAAAAAATGTGACTATTTTATTCAACCTGACCATGGAACTGATTGACTGAATTTTTTTTTTTTACTTTGCCTAACTTTTAATATAATGTTTTATTGCCTTAAGTGAATTTTCTATGGGCTTAAGTAAAGCTGAGGAATAACAGCATCATGTTGAATTACTGCTGATTTGCCTCGCTAACAGTCTACCCTAATGAACTGCCAAAACACAAAAGCAAGCAGTGCTTTTTGGTTTTGGTTTGCTGGGAGAAAATGACTTCAGATGCAATTCTAAGCATTCACAGGACTTAAGAACTCTTATACCCTGTGCAGATTTTCTTTATCATTTTTTTCCTTCCTGAGTTTTCATCCTCAGATTTGATCAACCTTTTAATGTTTATTATGTCGAAAATCACTTCATGGGCCTTAATCATCTATGCCAAATAATAATTGACTAGACGTTTTGGAAATTATTTCACGTTTAAACCATTTAAATCATTACCGTCTTTGGTAAATTCCTTTAATATTTCCATGACTCAGGAGTTAAGATTTTTTTAAAGGCTAAAGTGTTTTTTGATATATTTCCCATCCCTTGCCTGAGCTCCCACCCCATCTCCCAATCTCAGACAACTAATTAGCGGTTTAGAAAATATTGGCTGATGCCAAACATTTCTTCTCTGTTCTTTCTGTTCCTTTCCTCCTGCTCAGAGATTCCTGTTCTTCCCTAATCTTTCTCTAAACTGTTACTAATATTTGAGAAGTTTGTTTGCTGCAGCCTTGCTATACACAGTTGTGAAACTTGAACATAAAGTGGTAACATGCACATTACTTATTTTATTTTATTTTTTTGGCTGCGTTGGGTCTTCGTTGCTGCACACAGGCTTTCTCTAGTTGCGGTGAGCAGGGGCTACTCTTCATTGCGGAGCGCATGCTTCTCATTGTGGTGGCTTCTCTTGTTGCGGAGCATGGGCTCTAGGTGTGCGGGCTTCAGTAGTTGTGGCACGTGGGCTCAGTATTTGTGGCTCACGGGCTTAGTTGCTCAACGGCATGTGGGATCTTCCTGGACCAGGGATTGAACCTGTGTCCCCTCCATTGGCAGGCAGATTCTTAACCACTGTGACACCAGGGAAGTCCCCACATTACTTATTATTGTGATATGCTCTGCTCTGGGCA
This sequence comes from Mesoplodon densirostris, assembly GCF_025265405.1. Taxonomy (NCBI): domain Eukaryota; kingdom Metazoa; phylum Chordata; class Mammalia; order Artiodactyla; family Ziphiidae; genus Mesoplodon; species Mesoplodon densirostris. The sequence continues at coordinate 12,853,553 of NC_082681.1, forward strand.
ATACCAAATAAAGAATATTACCACTCAGAGCACATCTACATCAGCCAAATATTTTCACAATACTGATATCAGAGTGTGTTTGTTATGTTGAAGATGAAAATAGCAGCTTACATGCTGCAGAAGACAGGAGATTAACTTCCTTTTATACACAGCAATCTACCTCTTGGATCTGGGCATTAGAGATTTCTAGGAGATATGTTTCAAGGCTCAAACTATATTGGTAAATATCCAATATCTAGTGGATTTCAATATGCTATTTTACCAAAAATTTGTAAAGGTGATGATGGATGATGTGCTGGTAAATGGATAACAGCTGGCTTGAGACTGGGTGCGAAAGTCCTGATTTGTAGTATTTGCTGATATTCATGGCATAAATGTTCGCAGCATGACCAATTCAAGCTACCAATATGACACTGAATGTAGATTTGGGAAGAATACTAACAACTTGGTCTCATGAAACAGTAAGAGCTGGCTTCAGCACACCACTGCGTATATATTTAAACCACTCCATTTTTCAGGAAACAAAAACATCACACAACATGCAATTAGCAAAGATAACTTCTATAGTCAATATAAAATGTTACAATTTAAGTAAAGCTCTTATATTTAAAGGCAAATATAACTTATATTACACAATTCTCAGTTCAAACTCTTCCAAAAGAGTGAAACAACAAGGAATACTTTTTTTTAATTGAAGTATAGTTGATATACCATATTGTGTTAGTTTCAGGTGTACAGTAAAGTGATTCAGTTATATATATATGTGTGTGTATATATATATATTCTTTTCAGACTCTTTTCCATTATAGGTTATTACAAGATATTGAGTATAGTTCTCTGTGTTGTATACAGTAGGACCTTGTTGTTTATCTATTTTATATATAGTAGTGTGTATCTCTTAATCCCAAACTCCTAACTTCCCTCCTTCCTTTCCCCTTTGGTAACCTAAGTTTGTTTTCTATGTCTGTGAGTCTATTTTTGTTTTGTAAATAAGTTCATTTGTATCATTTTTTGAGATTCCACATATAAATGGTATAATACGATATTTGTCTTTCTCTGTCTGATTTACTTCACTTAGTATGATAGTGTCTAGGTCCATCCATGTTGCTGCAAATGGCAATATTTCATTCTTTTTTAAGGCCAAGTAATAAAGAGTACTTCTTTTTAAAGTGAAATCTGTGGAAAAGCTGCTTCACAGACTAATTAGCACACTGTTATTTTGGTCACAAGCCAGATGTTGCTTTTTCAAAATGAGAAAAGGTCAGTGGGAAAATGAAATCACTTTGATTGGGTCCTTCACTTGAGACAAGGCAAAACTAGAGTGTGCTAAGAAGGGCTTCATAAAGAGTGAATTCCCACGTTGTGTCAAAGCAAAATGCTGGCCTTAGACTTTCAGTCTGTTTAACACATTGTGTTAAGTGAATGAAGAGGATACACAATTTGAAGCTTACATATATCATAATACATATGTCCTTTTCATATACGATGTCCTGAAAGTCTCCGGGCTACTGAGGGGAAATGTAGTATGAAGACAATAGGTTGAGTTTGTAACAAAGGATCTCCCTGATCTACATGGTTTCCACTCACTTTCACGGTAGGTGCTGTGGTGCTGACCAGTTGCATTGAGATAGCAAACACGTTTTGGTTTTTTCTTTTTTTCATGAGCAGTCCTCTCTAGTAGCTCCATCCCACCAATTTCTTGAAAGCTCAACTGTCAGAGACTCACAAAATGGCAGGAATAGAGGCATTCTTGGAGATGATGATGATTGTGCAGGGACTCTAATTGGAGGCGTGGTTTGCTGAAATCACACATTGGGTGATATGGCCAGGCACAGAAAAAAAAAGTTTCTGTTAAAAAAATGCTCCTTCCACCTCATCCACTATTCCCTTTGTCTAGACCCTGGTCAGTGCAGGAGGATCATCCGCATTGTTGAACATCCCCCTACTACCCCGTCCACATGGAAACTCCAGTCTATAAGTTGTTCAGTTTGTTCCAAGCGGTTCAGAATCATGATAATCCATTGTCATAAATACAGCAAGACCTCAATTTGACTTCCTAAAATGTGCTCAAAGCAAAGCTCATTTGTTTCATCTAGTAATAATAGTAACACCAATAATAATAATAATAATAATAATAATAATAACTCTCATTTGAGTGCTTTCTGGTATTATTTATTTTTTAAGTGCTCTCTAGTATTATATGGTTCCTTTAACTCCTCACCACAGCACTGCACATAGGTATTATAATCGTGATTTTTAGGCATAGAAAGCTGAGGCTTAGTGGGGTTCAAAAGACAAGTGAAGGAGCCCAAACCTGAATTTGGTTTTGTCTAGCTCAAAAGCATGTCATCTTCAACTCCTTAAGCCACCCAAACCTTAATTATTATACACAGCCTGCAACAATGTAATAGTTTCAGATCAGAAAAATGGTTGCAGGAGACAATTTGTTTCCTACAAATTTCTAGGATAATGTCTAATTTTTTAAAAGCATGAGTAATTCCAAGTTTTGGAGGGCAAACAGCAGTTAACCAGGTACCTTCAAATGAATTTATGGAGAGAAAACGGAACTCTCTTTAAAGTAATGAACACAAGAGTGTTTGAGACGTCAAGATGAATTTCTTCTCTAGGAGAATGTCTGTTTTCTAGGGCATATTTGCTACTGTGACTTGTTTATTTTGAGCTGTCCTGGAATGCCATAGAACACAGCTACAGAGTTCATTTTAATTACTTGAGGCCTCTCACTGGGGAAATCTCTGATGCATTCAAGAACTGTAGCACTAAAAGGGTCCTTAGTTGATTTTATCATTTGATTTAAGTGTAATGATGGTTAATACATTGCTGTAATAGCATCTACCATCTCCCCGGCTCCTTCACCTTGGGCAAGATGCACAAGGATTTCTGACTGTTCATTGCACATGCATTTCAGGAAATAATAGAGAAGAGAGACAAACTGCAGGAATGAAGATCAACTTTTTAAGTTCCCTCCAAGGCTATACAGGAAAATGTAATATTGTTTGTAAGAGGTAGTGGGAGGGGATGATAGGGAGAGTTTTAATGGTATATCTTTTTGTACTCATCGAATTTGTAATTATTTAATGGATGCCCTATCCGTACACCACAATTTAATACCATAAAGTTAAACTTTATGAAATATAAATTTTCCTGGATGAAAGACAGGACTGTTTGAACTGAAAAATTTAAACCCATGCTGGGCTCTGTTCTGTCTTCTGGTTTGTGACCAAATTCTTCTGTGTATCAAACAAAAAGCTGCCTAGGGTTGAGGATATGATGGCAGAAACATGATCTGCACACATTCTTACAACCCATCACAATTTGAATAAAATTTTTGAATTAAATATTGCATCTTAAAAAACAGGCAAAGTGCTTTGCACATGGTAGATGTCATCATGTTTCTGGGTGTTGGAGTAAATAAATAAAGTCCTAAGTCTCTGTACCCATGATATTTTTCCATCCTCCGCCTACCTCTCCACACTTCTTCATTTTCCTACTAAGACAGGAAAAAGAGGCTCCATGAATGTCCACTGCAAGACATATAATGATAAGCCTTGGTTAGATCCACATTTTTAATCCCTTCTTCATCTGATCTTCAAAGGAGAGTAGAAAAGAAACTTGTTCTTTGAGAGAGCTGAACCAGAGCCAGGCAGCGTAATGGGCACTTTATATACATGATCTCATTTGATCTTTATAATGATAATAACAGGTAAGCATCATCTTCTTTTTACAGGAGGTGAAACTGAGGCTCATAAATGTTCAGTTTACCATGACCCAGATCACACAGCTAGTAAGTAGAACAACTGAGGTTTGAGTTGAGTTTTATGTGGTTTCCCAGTTATCTACAATGATGATGAGGACCATAATAATTACTACTTATCTAATGCTTTCTGCATGAGTTTTCCATTCTAATCTTCCCTCAGATCCTTCAAAGTATGTATTATTATCCTCATTTCACAGGTGATCCAAAAGTGAGGCTTACAGAGGTCATGTAACCTGTCCAAGGTCACACAGCTAATACATAGGATAGTAGATGTATGAATCCACATTTGTCTGTCTCCAAAACCTACTCTTTCCCACAGAACACTCTACCTCTAAATATAGCTGTATATCACTTGGTATTAGCAGAAATCCCATCCAAACTCTAACTTCACCCCCCCCAATCCAACACACACATACACACACACACACACACACACACACACACACACACACACACATGGATGGAAGAATAGTGACCATCATAAAGAGAGGAAAGTTTATAATCTGATATCATGGAGTGAAAACCAGTATCATCATTGTTCTAGCTATTTGACAATTAAATATATAAAAATCCATTGCATCTTCATTTTAATATCTTTCCATTTAAAAGTTATCTTGATGTCCTTAAGAAAGAAAACATGACATAAAATGTTAATTCTGTTTTATATCATTTAGGTATACAGGGTCTTTTGGTGTGAGAAGAATCATGTAAAAATATTGATATAACAAGTTCTACATTTAATCCGATTTTAAGATATATTATGGATAGAAAAATATAAGGGAAATAAAAAATACTAGATTTGTATGATATTTTCCATTGAGAGTAAAGTGACTAAAGGAAAAATGAATATAAGAAAGAACTAGCTCAGAAACAGCAAAGGCAGTGGCCAGCAAAATGCACTTTCTTAATTGAGAGCAATGACTCTTGATTAGATCAAATGTAATGGCGGAAACAAAGGCCTGTGCATAAGTCATTTCCTAAACATTAATATCCCATAAGAATTATGTATTTTGTTTTGAAATATAAGCAATTATACTAGTGTAGACAAAAATCAAATTTCTTGATATTTTTTCATTAACATATCAGAGGAGTTACTTGGAACGGCAGAAGGAAAAACAACAAAAAAACTAATCTTTGAAATATACAAAAATTCATGAAAATATAGTAACACTCCACCAAACTAGAAATTTCACTTTTACAGAATAATTAAGTCAGAAGCTCATAATTAAGTAAAAGGACGTATTAGAAGTGGCCAAAAGTGAGCTGGTGATGTCCAACAAAGTTGATGAATTTCACTAATAGTACAGTTTCTCTTGTCTGTATTCAGTACCTCTTTATATTATTTTAACTACAATGGTAATAAATGTGGGTTATCTTGTCTCTAGATCCATTCTACAGGAAATTAGAAGTGAGAAAAGTTTCTAAAGGTTGGGATGTTGACTGAAGTAAGTAGTGATAGTTGTCAGAGAATAAAATGTAGAAAAACTATTAAAACATACCTCAAAGCTGTCTAGGGCAAATAACCCTATATATGTATCAATAAGCTAAAGGAACCCAAATTATATTGAAATGAAGTATAATAACAGGTATTACAGTCAATACTCTAAGGCAGTGAGATACAGTTAACTTCTACTCAGATTTCTCATTTTACAAAGGCAGGGACCAGTACAACCTATTTCAGAATTATCTATACAGTAAATAATTAAAACTAAATATTTGAACTTAAAGCAGTAAACCTTCAGCTATCTAGAAAACCACATAGTTTAGAATAACTAAGGTTCCAAGAATGTGAATTATTGGCACTCACTGATGAACCTATACTTATATTAAACTAATCTTTTTAATATCAGAAGAGTGTGCTTCCCATAATCTTGAAAGAATTAATAAACCACGAAGAAGCTGGATTGGATGGTATGTGTGAAATTTTACTTACTTTCAAAAGATGACACTTTGCAGCAGTCACTGCACAGTTATGACATTGCCTGGTATTCAGAGGAATGGTTTGGCGGAGACTGGAAAGGTGTTTGCATTTGGAGAAACAAATGGGAGACAACTGAAAAACACTTTCATTTAGGTCCTATAAACTGCAACTCTGACGGTTCTGCATTATCAGGAGTTACTCAACTCCCTCCGCCTTTCAAGCTCTCTGGAAGGGCAAGAGCTCTTCTCACAGTAGCTCTTGAACTTCTTTTCCTGCTTTAGGGATAAAATGCCCACAGGACTGCTCGCCCCTGGGCTTCACTGGCTGGCTCTGGGCTCACCCAATGTCCTTGATTTCCCACACAGGCGTTATATCCTTCTGGGCCTCCCTCCATTAATTTGGGATTTGTCATGATTTGTGAACTTGAGACACCACTGTTCTTTTTATCTATTTCAGAAGGGATATGTTTTGTTTTGTATAGTCAAATTATGCTTTGAAAGTTCAGAAGGGTGAAAAGGGCAGAGTCCCTGAGAGGAGCAGTGTGGCTATGACTGCGAACCAAGTTATAAATTGCTAGTGATCTTTAACAAAAGTAGACAGTTTGGTTTAAATAAAAGCAACAATAAGAATGCACATGTTGCTGTAGAGGAAGTATGGGTAGCCATGAATCAAAGTGGTCTTTTCTGAGAGAAGGATATCAGGAAATGGCAGTGTTGGGATGGGCAAAGTGAGAAACAGAAAAGGGAAGGAAATTGTGGCCATCATGACATTAGACCTCAGCTTGTATTATGCTATGGGGAGTGGAGTACAGAGGTGACATTTTTTCGATTTTGAATCAAAGAGTGGATGATATACTGCATTGTACTGACAGTCCTCTACAAATCAGGAATAGTAACTGTCTTTTAACAGCTTTATAGAGGTATAATTGATATACAGAGAACAGCACATATTTAATATGTACAACTTGATGAGTTTGGATATATGCAGATACCACTGATACCATCACTACAATCAAGGTAGGAGACATAGGCAACACTTCCTAGAATTTTCTTGTGTCCTTGTTTTTGTTTTATTGTAGTAAGAATAATTAACAAGCAATTTGAACATCAACAGATTTGAACAACACTGTAGACCAAATGGACCTTACAGACAAATACAGAACATTCCATCCAACAGTAGTAGAATGCAATTTTTTCTCAAGTACACATACAACATTTTCTATGATAGTTATATGTTACACCACAAAATGTCTTAACAAATTCAAAAAGATTGAAATTATATCAGCTATCACTCCTGACCACAATGATATGAAACTGAAATCAATAACAGGAGGAAAACTGGAAAATTCACATACACATAGAATTAAATAGCACACTCCTGAACAACCAATGGGTCAAAGAAGAAATCAAAAGAGAAATTTAAAAAAATATATTGAGACAAATGAAAATGGAAATACAACCTACCAAAACTTATGGGATTCAGCAAAAGCAGTTCTAAGGGGAAAGTTTATAGCTATGAACACCTATATGAAGAAAAAAAGAAAGATCTCAACTAAACAACCTAAATATACACCTCAAGGAGCTAGAAAAGAAGAACAAACTAAGCCCAAAGTTAATAGAAAGAAAGGAGTAATAAAGACCAGAGCATAAAAATGAAATAGAGAATAGAAAGAAAATAGAAAAGATCAATGAAACAAAGAGTTGGTTTTTTGAAAAGATGACAAAACTTTAATTAGATTAGCCAAACAAAAAAGAGAGAGAATTCAAATAAAAAAATTCTAAATGAAAGAGGAGACATTACAGCTGATACCACAGAAATACGATCATGAGATTACCATGAACAATTATATACCAACAAATTAGATAACCCAGAAGAAATGGATAAATTCTTAGAAAGATACAACTTACCAAGGCTGAATCATGAGAAACAGAAAATTCAAACAGACCAATGATGAGTAAGGAGATAGTAATCAAAATCGAGATGAGATAATAAGTGATAATGAGGAAGTGGAGAAAAAATCCTTGTGCACTGTTGATGGGAATGTAAATTGGTACAGCCACTATGGGGAAAAGTATGGAATTTCCTCAAAGTATTGAAAACAGAACTAATATATGATTCTGCAATTCCACCTCTGGGTGTGTATCCAAAGGAAATAAAATCACTATCTCCAAGATATATATGCACCACCCTTTTCATTGCAAAATTATTCACAATAGCCAAGACATGGAAACAACCTAAATGTCCCTGGACAGATGAATGGATGAAGAAAATGTGGTACCTATACACAATGGAATATTATTCAGCCTTAAAAAAGAAGGAAATCCTGTCATTTGCAACAACATAGATGAACCTGGAATGTATTAGGCTAATTGAAATAAGTCAGACAGAGAAAGACAAATACTGTATGATGACAATTATTTGTGAAATCTAAAAAAGCCGAACTTATAGAAACAAATTGTAGAATGGTAGTTGCTGGGATCTGGGGGTCAGGAAATGGGGAGATGTTGGTCAAAGGGTACAAACTTCCAGTTATAAGATGAATAAGTTCTGGGGGTCTAATGTACAGTATAGTGACTATAGTTAACAATACCATATTGTCTACTTGGAAACTGTTAAGACAATGGGTCTCAAATGTTCTCACTACAAAAAAAAAGAAAAAAAAGAAAGTGGTAAGTATATGAGGTAATGGATGTGTTACTTTACCTTAGTGTGGTAATCATTTCACAATTTATACATATATCAAATCATCATGTCATACACCTTAAACTCACAGTGTTATATGTCAATTACATCTCAATAAGTTAGAAAAAAATAAATTGCAGGCAAAAAAATCCATGAGATCTACTCTCTGAAATTTTGAAGTGCACTTTCCTGTACTGTTCACTATAGGCACTATGGTGTATAGCAGAGCTCTAGAATTTTTTCACCCTGCATAACGGAATCTCTATACCTATTGAACAGCAACTTCCTTTTTCTTCTAGCTCCCTAGCCACTGGCAACCACTAGTTACTGGGTTTTATTCATGAAGTAATTCTAGTTAGCCGCACCTTCGCTACTTCCTTGTTAAAGTAGGTGATCTTTAGGAAAGTTTCTGTCACCCTTCTGCCCAAAGGAGAACCAGGGAATTCCTGCAGGTATCTTTGTCAAGCAAACTAGTGAGTAAGTTGTGAATCAGGCATGTTTTTGTTTTTACCTATGGAAATAATCAGTGAGTTCTAAATAAAGCCTAATTATTAGACTGTAAGGATACCAACCTGAGAGTTAGTTAAGTATTAACTGATAGCACTTGAAAGAGAGACAATTTAAGCTGAATTAACTACAGTTAATAATGCAGCCTAATTTTACATGCAAGCACTGCTCTAAATACAAGAGGAGAAAACTACTTCTTTGTGTTATAAAAGCACAGCAAACATTTTGGAAACTGTTTGGGTTGAGTTTAACTAAGAGGAAATGTTGGCTTAGAAATTAAGGGCGAGAGGTGGTATTTATTTATTTTTAATTTGTTTTTTTAATTGAAGTATAGTTGATTTACAAGATTGTGTTACTTTCAGGTGTACAGCATAGCAATTCAGTTTCATATATTATATATATATATATATTATATATATATATATATAATATATATATATACTCTTTTTCAGATTCTTTTCACTTATAGCTTATTACAAAATACTGAGTATAGTTCCCTGTGCTATACAGTAGGTGCTTGTTGATTATCTGTTTTATATACAGTAGTGTGCATATGTTAATCCCAATGAGAGGTAGTATTTAGACTGTGACTAGATTGTCCCCAGTATCCTTGGCCACTCTTAGAGTAGTTCTTTACATAAAGTCATCTGTCTAAAGAATATATTATGTAAAACCATACATATTCATCAAGGGACCTATACAAAGCAACACTTTGTTTTCCTAATTTGAGTTATGGTATGCACCCGAAAATAACATTCTCCTCTTTTTTAAAAATACAGTTTAGAGGACTATTTTTTTAGATGTGTTCTACACAGCCCTAGGGGTTCCACTGAGCCCTGTTAAGTCAATGGACAGGGAAGGTGACTTATGAAACTGATGACTACAAGGAAGAGAATTTAATTACTTGCATCTGACCCAGGTTTATGTTAACTATCATTTAAATGTGATATTTACTGCAGAATAATTTGTTAGTCACAAACCATCCCCTGACATGTAATAAAAATAATAAATGTAATGGCTATTACTGGGAAAGCAGGAAGACTGGAGATAAAGGATTTTGGAATCAAAAGCTTCTTATCCTCTAGAAGTTTAAGCTTTTCTTACACAAATTTGGAGAGCAGATTTTAAAACCTGAGTTAGCAATTCCGTGGTTGACTCACACTGTTTTGTAGTTATGTATAAGCATTTGTTCTTTGAAACCACCGTTAGGCCACATTGTTTACAAATGGCTAAGTCATTATTTCAAGTTAAAAAGGGACATGAGGGCTTCCCTGGTGGCACAGTGGTTGAGAGTCTGCCTGCCGATGCAGGGGACATGGGTTCATGCCCCGGTCCGGGAAGATCCCACATGCTGCGGAGCGGCTGGGCCCGTGAGCCATGGCCGCTGAGCCTGCGCGTCCAGAGCCTGTGCTCTGCAATGGGAGAGGCCACAGCAGTGAGAGGCCCGCGTACCACAAGAAAAAAAAAAAAAAAAAAAAAAAAAGGGACATGAAATATTATGGCGACTAGCCTTTTTTCTACCTTTTCAAAATTTACAACTTTAAAGAGAACATATCTAAAAATCATTCTTAAAATCTGCCATCAGAGAAAACTTAGAAACTCTTGGACAGCATACTTATGTGCTTTTTTGATCTAAGTATTTAAAAATCATTTCCCTCATTTGGATTTTAATGGATGATGGTCTCAGTTCCACAAAATAAGGTGAACTTTCTTTCATTTTCTTTAACTGTCTTTCTATTATGAGCCCCTATTCTGAAAAGTTAGAAAAATGTGGTTAATTTGGGGTTCTCCCATTTCCTTCACCTAAGTTTTGGGGAGTTCATGTTGCACCAAGAGATGGAGGGTGAGGTGTGCGTCTTCTCCTCGCTGTTGCACTCCAAACACTGGCATGGACTGCTGCAGCCTCATCCCTCTCTCTATTCCTCCTCTATTCTGGCTTCATGGCCACTTCAGTCCTGCTGCTTCTTTAGGTTTTGAGACTTTCCTATTCACCTACCTGTTTCTAGTCTAAGCGTTCTATGAAATTTACCTTTTGACACACTCCCGAGGTTGGTAGGTGGATAGACATACACATCAAGGGATGTCTCCCAAATCCTTGGTTTAGGCCGTTGTCTTGCTTTTGAAACTCAGAAACTAAGAACTGACTCCTTTGTTCCTTATCTCCTGAAGTAAACACTCTCTTAGTTCCAGTTGCCCAAGTTTGTAGGTGATGGGTGGGGGGAGACACATCAGAGGGTAACAGGAAATACTGGAGGATACAAAGGTTACAAAGCAGTTAACATTTCAAGATCATTTTTCTGCTTCATTTGCTTTTGAAGGGGGTACATTACAAAAAGGGAAATTGGTCTAAATAAGGGGGTATTTTGAGAAGTCTTTGGGGGTAACCAAGGCAGCTAAACAGATGCACTAAAATATATTTTGTAGGAATAAACAGTCTCTACCAATGAGATCATTTGGTGAAACATTGACTTTCTTATTATTTTATGATTCAACTGTCAAGTGAGTTCAGTTTTGATGTATTTCTGAGTGCTTCAAGGTACATTTCCCATCACGATTTGAGCAGAAGAAGCAAGAATGCATTTTCATGAGAATACAAAAATAAGAAAAACAGACATCTGTTATCCAAGTTCAGGAATTTATGCCAAAATTCATTAACATTCAAATTATGAATTAGCTGCCATAGAAGAGCACCTTAGTAAACAAAGCTAGGACCATACAGTCTTAAAAGTGGGGGCAGTCCAGTTTTGTTTTTAGAGCCTCTGGTAACACATTCAGCAGAGAGTAGTCTGGCCATGTTTTCAAACACTTTCTAGGTTATTTGCAATCTTTGGATATCCTGGACAAATAACATGGTAAACTTAACTTTCCTTGGGGAAACAAAACAGCAAAAAGGAATTTGAGTAAACTGAGGGTATAGGCATCTTAAGATTCAATCCACTAAATATTGCTTTTCCTGAATTTCTTTGGAATTTTTAAAGCATTGTTTCTCAAAATGTGTTTCAGACTTTCTACACTTTAATAAATTCTTCAGATCTTCCTATGTGTGTTTAAGTTTGAGAACCATCAACCTTGAGATATTTATGTATGCATTCATTTATTTACTTCTATGTAGAGTTATATGTGTGTGGATATACATGTGTGAATACTCACATTATTTTAATAATTCTGATAATTATTGTCATTGAGTATTTTGGTCTTATTGAGAAGAAGAGCAGACACAAATACAATAATAATAGGCTTCTGAGAAGCTCTTTAAACAATATTTATAATAGATGTGTTGGAGCGATTGGTTTTATAATAGTAATATTACATAATACTTAGCGAATACTTACAAGTATGAACTGTGCTGAGGGCTTTATAAGTATCATCTTACTCTATTCTCACTACATTCCTTTGAGTTACCAGCTCTTATTATCCATTTGTTACAAAAGGGGAAGAAGTCACTCTTATGGGTCTAGTTGTTCACGTCATTTATTCAACTCATGTTTGTTCAGAGGTAGTTGAGGATCTGTGCTAATGACTGAGAATAGAACAATAGCAACATAATCATGATAAGAGTAGAGAACATTTATGGAATGATTACAATGTGCCAGTCATTAGACTAAGCATTTTACATCCATCACCTTATTTAATCCTCATGTCAACACTATGTGGCATATGATGTCTTAATTCTCATTTTGTAGGTGAGGAAATTAAAGTTTAGAGATTAAGTAATTTACTGAAAGTTACCCACTAATGCTAGTGGGTGATAGTGCCTGACTCCAAAGTGCATTTCAAACTTTCAAAAATCCCCCCCTTCCTTCCTTCCTTATTCCTACAAATATATTTGAGTTTGGTTGCCATCATTCTAAAACAGCAACTTTCTTGGCCTTGCTACATTCATGAGCTTATTGCTTTGTTTTCCATCTTTCTTAGGTGTTTATTCTAACTGCTCCTATTTCCTCCCTTCCCCTTAAATCCCTTATCCTGTGCAACTGGAAGTCAACCCTCATCAATTTCTAATGCTGTTCTGTTGAAGGTTGCAAAAGGCTTCTTAATTATACATCTAACAAAGGTTTCTTCGTTCTCTTCACCCTAGACTTCTTTGCTCAGGGTGATCAACAAAGACCGGTGAGCAGAGAAGAATTGGCTAGTAACTTGGTTGTTTAAATGCATTGCTAGCGTGCTTTTTTGATTTGTTTTCTTTTTGTCTTTTCAGTGTTTCTTTTCCTTCCTCAAGAGGCCAAGACTTTGCAATACTGAGCAGTGTAGCTTAACCTGGGGTGCACATAAGCAGCAGCTCTCAGGGTTTTGATTCAGGATTTCTAGGGTGAAACCAGGCATATGAGTTTTCGACAAGGTCTCCACATAATTGTTTTGTACCAAATATTGGAATTAACTGTTGGAGAATTAGCAGTTGTTTACATTTCTTTAAAAGATATACTATAAACAATGATTGAGCTCTATCTTTTATTTGAAAAACATTCTTTCTTACCTGCATGTTTCATATTTTAGTTTTTTTAAGTCTAGTGATACATTATTTAATCTTACCCCTTGCAGGTTTAAATCTGTTGGAAATAGGCCCCTGAAAAAGACAACTAAAAAATTATATTTTCCCTATGAAGTTTAGACTTTAGTAAATAAGGAGAGTATAAATATATCTTTCCTTAGAAGTTTACTAGATCATATTACCATTGATTTTTTCAAATTATAAATTATGATTTTTTAAAGAATTACTATGTAAAATGAAGTGTATTGTAATTTATCCTTGATAGCTTAATTTATGGCTAAGAATGAGGTCTTTTGTGTCTTTTCAATGTATAAATGTACCACGTACTTCTCTACATGCCAAATTTTAAAAATGTTCCAGAATTACTTTACCCTTCTTTAATGTAACTAATCTAATTCTTCAACCTAAACCAAGTGCTATTGAAACATATCATATACTATTTAGTGGAGAAAATTTTAAATCTGTTCAATAGACCCAAGTAATACTTTTCCTAGTAGAATAAGTGTGTTTTCAAATGAATTAATATTATGGATCAAGAATTTCAGAAAATATACCTTACGGTAATTATTGTCATTTTATGAGAAGTTGTAGAGTTAGAAATAGTCTTTGAAATCAAGATTACCATTCATCTTGCCTTCTTTTTGCAAAAAAAAATGGTTTTAAGAAATAATTTTGTATTTTCAATTCACATAACTTATTTTTCTGGGATCAAAAAGCTATTATCTTTTTAATCCATTTGTTAGAAGATGACTTCTGTAATTTCCAATACTTTAGGAGCTACTTCAGTGTGGAGACAAAGTAAGAATGGGTCTCTGGTCCCAGGTTTCCATAGAATCAGAGCATAGAGATGAATCAACTAGGAAACAGATAGTTACAAATATTTATTATTTTTCAGCTGAGATTAAGAAGGGATAATTGCTTGATATGTAATTATTTGCATAGTTATAAAATATTTTTTTAAATACAATTTCATTTAATTCACAAAAATGCTTTCAAATGTGTTAATGTTCTCCCACATCTTTGAATAAAGATGTAAAACAAACAAAAAACAAACAAAAAAGAAAAATAAGGCCTCAAAATATCTGTTGTTGAGGTAAAACATAGACTTCTTGGATGTCTGGTTGGTCAGCTTAGTTTTATATGGGCAGGCAATCAGGAGCATCCATAAAAATGTGTCTATAAAAATCTGAATGCCTGTTTAACATTTCTACACTCACTAAGCAAAGGTCATGTCTAGGGTGAGCAACCTATCCCAGATTACCTGAAACTGTCCCAATTTTAAAGCTGAAAGATCCACGTTCTGGGATCCCCCTCAATTTCAGGCAAACCAGGATGGTTTGTCATCCTACATTTTTGTTTGCTTTCAAAATAAAACAGGACCCAATTCTACTCACTCACTTCCTCACAGATTCATTCATTTATTCAGAATTTCAATAAGTATTTGCCGAGAGGCAACGATGTGCCAATCTCTGTGCTAGTTGATAAAGACACAGTGGTAATTCAAACAGCATTTCTGTCCTTATAGAAGTTACAATTTAGCGGAGATGGACGTTAAACTAATGTGCTAACATTACCACAGGGTAAGATTAAAATCATATAGATTTTAATTATACGAGTCAGAATTCTGAAGATTCTAAGAATGGCTTCTCTGTGGATGTAAGTGGATGGAGGGGCAGGGGTATGACTGAAAATGAGGCTTCAGAGTGGAGCAGAGGCCAGCTAGACATTACAGGGCCCGTAAGTCATGGGAAAGAGAGTGGATTTTATAATAAGATCAATGGAAAGTCAGATATTTCTTTTGTAAAAATACTTCACCATTAAAATATTTGGTTTCTATCATTCTACCCTTAAGAAGAGAGCTACATGAATGGTAAAAGCAGACGTTTCTGAGTTCCTGGCTGCACCTAACTGAAGCGGACCCAGCTATTCTTTTGTCAGACCAAGTCAGCCGTAATACACCGACATCCATTCAGAATCAATAAAGCTGTTCCTAAGTGTGTCAGATGACTTACCAAAAAAAAAAAAATATATATATATATATCGCCTAGAGGAAGAAACTGCCTTGCTGCCTTCTATTTCTGACAGAATCTTCAAATTCTGTTGTCCTAATCAATTTATTTCAGGTTCTCAGAGTGGAACCTCTGTGGTAAAGTTGCGGATTTCAGAACTAAGGCTATTGGCTAAGACAATTTGATGTTTACTATGCAAATAGGCTTTCCATCTGAGAGAAATACAGACTGTATTGCTCATCTGTCACGTGTTGACCCCTATATGGAGATAAATAGCTGCCTTTCTTTACTGGGTATTGTCTAACCGCTAATCCTCCTAGAGGAATTCTGTGTGTATCGACAATAGGAGGGTGTCTTTAAGTGATCCTGGGCAACCAAACTGAGACACTGCCCTTCCCTTGTGTTAATATGGATCACTGAATTCAGTTGACTGATAATATAAGCAATAAAAAGTTTTCTGAATTTTGGAATGCTGATACTATATAGACAATCTCTGAATACTTTTCAAAATTTTCAACTTTTATTCAGAATTTGGTATCATAGACATAGCCTACAGGTAGCCATGTAGGCAGATCTCCCAAGCCTTTGCAACTGTTCTCACAATGTCAATATCTATTGTCATATTAATCCAGCAGTGATGCCCACTCATCACTCAGAAAGGAGGAGTCTGTTGCTTGGCTTCACCATCTTATGGTTATTTTGAACACACAGATCTAGTTTGAGGAACAATTGGTGGTATTAACGCCATGCTTATTGGATCATTACTCAACCTCTTTATGAAACATGATGATAGAAGGACAAAGTAAACTGCTTTTAGGGAGAGTTCCAAGAAATATACAACCCCGTTTGCATTTTTGGTGAATATGCTAAAAATTTTAGCCAGCAAGGCTATCAATCTTTCATAATTCCCAGATGCCATCTTCCAAAAGGAAAGACACAGTTTTCCACAAAAGCCTGTTCTGCAGGCAGCTATCAATGTCCATCTAATTTTTCCTTCTGCTTCAGTGGCTTCTTAATGGTGAACAAATGGAATAGGGGAGTATATGCATTTTAGATACATAAATAATTGCATGAGAGTCATAGGTTTCTGTACAGGAGAAAGCTTTTCTTTATTATTTTCCAAGCATGTATTATTGCTTAGCTCCATTTGTTTTCTAGCTTGAAAATTATGAGTATCTCTCTATATATTTATTTTCATTAGGATCCCCCCAAAAGTTTCTAAGTGGAGAAAAAAAGGCTGCAAGAGATAAGTGTGTCTGTAGTTAAGCTAGAGGACACTTAATTAACACTTTGGACCTCAGTTCTCTCATCTGTAACATGACACATAGAGTTGCCATGATATTGAATATGTAAAGACACTTTGTATACTGCTTGGCACATAGTAGGTACTCAAAAATGGTACTTAACTCAGTGCATTTAAAGATCACTCAGGTTGTTCCTAGACATCTCTGATTGATCATCCCACTTATCTTCACCATAGCTCATTAAAGCTGTCTTCTGGGATTTCTTGCTACCTAGTATTTGAGCTTCCCTGGTACGTGGGAAGCCATATTGAACTGTGTTGGCTGGAGCAGATCATTCATTCATGAGTACAATAAAGTAGTTCCTGCATATCCTAAGCTCCCTAAATGTTGAGATAAACTTATCTGCTGTTATAAATGATAATGATATCTGATTGGTCAGCTTAGTTTTATATGGGCAAGTAATCAAGAGCATCCATAAAAATGTGTCTACAAAAATCTGAGTGCCTGTTTAATACTAGATCTAATATCACTAATCCAAGTCATAATATTATTACATATTTTATTACAATGAATTGCTTACAGTTATCACTCAGTTGTCATTCAGTTAATGTAAGTTTTTATGAATGAATGATTAAGTAATTATTTTTTTAAAGATTTTTTGATGTGGACCATTTTTTTTTTTTTTTGCGGTATGTGGGCCTCTCACTGTTGTGGCCTCTCCCATTGCGGAGCACAGGCTCCGGACACGCAGGCTCAGTGGCCATGGCTCATGGGCCCAGCCGCTCTGCGGCATGTGGGATCTTCCTGGACCGGGGCACAAACCCGTGTCCCCTGCATCGGCAGGTGGACTCTCAACCACTGCGCCACCAGGGAAGCCTGATGTGGACCATTTTTCAAGTCTTTATTGAATTTGCTTCTGATTTATGTTTTGGTTTTTTGGCCGCGAGGCCTGTGGGATCTTAGCTCCCTGACCAGGGATCAAACCCGCAACCCCTGCATTGGAAGGCGAAGTCTTAACTACTGGACTGCCAGGGAAGTCCCAGATTAAGTAATTATAAGCAGTGTAATCCAAATAGTTTATTCAATGCCAAGATCTTGCCTCTATTGGACTATTCATTTCATGTGGCTCCATCAGAGTAGCCAACAATTTGTTGGATGTGTATAAATAAACTTGTTTGAACCAGTTGTTTTATTGTTTGTTTTTAAATACACTTTCTATTTTAATGTAGTAGTAGATTTATATACGGTTGTAAGAAATGATATAGATACTGTGTACCCTTACGCAGTGGTAATCTTGACTAATTATAGTACAGTATCACAATCAGGATATTGACATTGATACAGTCAAGACACAAAACATTATCACCACCAGGATCCCTCATGTTGCCCTGTCATACCCACACCAAGTTCCCTCCTGCCCCCATCCCTTCCTTAAGTCCAATAACCGTAACATATTCCCTGTTCCTATAATTTTGTCATTTCAAGAATGTTCTATAAATGGGATCATACACTATGTCACCTTTCAGGATTGTCTTTTTTCATTCATCTTAATTCCCTAAACATTCATCCAGGTTGCTTCATGTATCAGTAGCTAATTCCTTTATGTTGCTGAGAAGTATTCTATAGTATGGTTGTACCAGTTTGTTTAACCATTCACTTGTGGAAGGATTTCTGAGTTGTTTCCAGTTTTCAGTTATTATGAATAAAGCTGCTGTAAATATTTGTGTTCAGGATTTTGTGTGACTGTACCTCTGGGATAAATACCCAGGAATGCAATTGCTGTATCATATGGTAGGTGCGTGTTTAGTTTTTTAAGAATCTGAAAAATTGTTTTCCAGAGTGGTTGTACCATTTTATGTTCCTATCAGCAAGATGAGTGATCCAGTTTCTCTGCATCCTAACCAACATTTGGTTTTGTCATTTTAAAAAGTTTAATCATTTTGGTAGTTGATAGTTGTGAAGCGATATCTCATTGTGGTTTTAATTTGCATTTCATTCATGGCTAATGATGTTGAACATCGTTCATGTGTTTATTTTCCATCTGTATATCTTCTTTGGTGAATGAACCAATTCCCTGAAAAATACACACTAACACAACTCACCCAATAAGAAATGCATACTTTGGATGTCCTTACAACTATAAAAGAAATTACTATTTTAATTAAAATAGTAAAAACCTCCAGGCCCAGATGGTTTCCCCGGACAATTCTACTGGATATTTGAAGAAGAATTAACACCAGTTCTACACAATCTCTTCTAGAAAATAGAAAAAGAGGGAACATTTCCCAAATCATTTTATGAAGCTTGTATTATGGTGCTATAAAAACCAGGCAAAAATAGTACCAAAACAAACTACAAATGAATATACCTCATGAATTAGATGTAAAAATCCTTAAAAATATTAGTAAATAGAATTCAGCAATACATAAAAAGAATTATACACTATGACCAACCGAAGTTTCTTCCAGGGATGCAAGTCTGGTTCAATATTGGAGAGGCAATCAATGTAATCCACCATATTAAGAAATAAAGAAAAAAATCATCTGGTCATACCAATTGATTCAGAAGCATTTGACAAAATTCAACACCCATTCATAATAAGAACACTCATAAAAATAGGAATAGAGGGAACTTCATTGACTTGATAAAAATCATGTACAAAAACCTATTGCTAGCTTCCATTATACTTGCTGGTGACTTTCCTCCTAAGATTGGGAACAAGGCAAAAACATCCACTTTGACTATTCTTACTGAACCAGTTGTTTTTAAGTGGAAATATCATTTAACATTTCTGGTATATAGGAAAGAATGTATCTTGGTAATTTTTAAAGAAAGACTTCACTCAGAAGGTCTCTATCTTAAAGATGAAAACCAAATGAATAGAAATTAAAGTTGCATATCAGGTCATTTTTTTCTCCTTTGGAACCAAAGTCCAGCAAACTCTGAAATTGGCTTGCCAACATAATTTAATATCTTTCTAAGCATTTTTTTTTTAAAAAATCATGTACTCCCAGTAATAAAAAGCAAAAGTAGACTTTTACCTATTTTTTAATTTATACTCCACAGAGATGGAGTGAATATTTTCTTTTATAACCATTTGCTGTTGGAAAACTATGGAGACATATGCTTGGTTTGGTTACAGAGTTCATTTTCAGATATTCATTCTTTAAAAAAGTTTCTTATGATCATTTATACCTTTGATTACAGTGGTTCTCATGTCCAGTTGTCAACTCTTAGAGTTGGAGAAAGGATACAGAAAATTAGGAGAGCTACTCTCTAAGTGACACCCTTGGCTAGTGCATTTTATTTATCTTTAGTGTTTTAAAATCATTTATATTTTATAGCAAAACAGTCAACAGAAATAAGTAGTGGCAAATAGTCTAGTAGCTATGTGTTCTAGTTGGAAGATGGACTTCTGGTTTAAGTGTATATATGTCAGTACAGTACTCAAAATATGCTCTCAGCTCAAACTATATGCATACACATTTTAGATTATCCCCACAAGCAGAGTACAAGAAGCTGATCCCCATTGCTATGAAATAATATTCAATAATAGAAGTGTGGTCAACTGATGCATAATAAACCAAACCAAAATTTAGTGGCTTAAGACAACAAATATTTACTTGGAATAGTATTCTGTGAGTTCATAGTATTTGGGGAATGGTTCAGCTCAGTGGTTCTCTTCTTATCTGAGCTCTCTCATAAATCTGCAGTCAGCTGTCAAGTAGCTAGGTGGCTCTGCTCTAGAGACTGATGAGCTGGTGGTTGGAGCAATGGGAGTACAGGTTTCCCCCACTACCTGAACATAGAAAGTAGTTCCCAGGAAACCTTTTGTAAGCAAAGATGGCATAAAGTGAAGAAGCAATTACCTCAGGCTTCATCTTGCTAAGGGATGCACAGAACAAATCAAGATAAAGCAGAGATGCTCACAGACATAGTTCAAAGCTGTGGCGGCTGGATGCCAAGATGCTGAGTGTGGTTCCTGTGGAAGGAGTTTGGCTGTGACACTCTCACTGCTTGGGATGCGTGGCCTCTATAATAGCTCATTGCAGAACAAACACTGAATGCTATTTTCGCTTTTCACTTTATCTAGTAAAAGCTAAAATCCTCTTTTGGATTTCTTTTCACTAGCGAAAACAGGTACTAATGTGAGTCTTTCATAAAAGTGAAGTGGTGGTAAGCAAACTTTTGAAAAATGTAGGATACCTGTAATTGGGTCAGCTGTCTCTCTTCCTCTAGGAGGCTTTCCCTGGCTTGTTCACATGACAAATGGGCAGGGTTCCAAGACACTGAGCCTTTGAAGGCAATACCTCTTCAGGCTCAGAGTCAGAGTGGAACACAACATCTCCACAGTGTTCTATTGCATTGGCATGCTGAATCCAACTTATACCAACTCCTGAGAGCTGATACGTAATCTACCATATTAACAAGCTAAAGAAAAAATCATATGATTATATCAATCAATGCAGAAACAGTGAGGACATGTTTCTAGACATCTATACCAATTTCAATTGAAATTGGTCATAGGGCAATATTTACACTTCAGAAATCACAAATGCTACAAATCAGGGCTTCTTTTTCCCAGTAGAGTGGATTATTAACCATTTATCAGCACATCTGTATTAGCCAAAGCAAATTACAAGGGCAGCCTAGATTCAAGAAGTGGAGAGAGAGACTTTGCCTCTTGATTAGAAGAGCTGGAAAGTCACATTGCAAGGGATGTGGTTACAGGGAAGGTAGTAATAGTGGCCATTTTTTCCCCCAAATAATCCACCGTGCATGGCACCTAACGTTCTTCATGTTGTTTCCAAATTCCATAAATACCCCTGAGTAAAGTAAATGTAGCACAAACTGATACCACAGCTGATAATCATCATATATTTGAACAGAACTTTTCATTCATCAAAGTGTTTTCACATTCGTGACTTTATATGTAAACTCCGGTGACTACAGGGGTATTATTACTCCAATTTTACTGATGAGGAAATTGAGATACAGATTTTATATGACTTTTTGCAAGCCATGCAAAGCAAGTAATAAACACATTCAGAACCTGAATATAGATCTTCTCACTTGAAATTCCCATGTCTCCACCTTACCCACCTTGATTAAGTCAAATGCAAAATTCTGAAAATATATTGGTTAAGAAATGTGAGTGGTAAATGCCTACTATCTATTCATGATATTGTGCTAATGGGGTTATTATGCTGACTAGCTATAGATGCCGTAATACCCATATTAACAACTCCTCCAAAAGCAGATTCTAAAATCTAACACAACACCTTAAATAAGGCACGGCTCAAGAAATCTGTATATATTGAACTCCAAATATGTAACTCAATGGGATGGAAATTAACTTATTACTTGTTAGTATTTTTCTTTTTATTTAGCAATTTCTATAAGATAAAATTGTTTATGAGGCAACACAGTTTCTGGATTAATGTTGCCTCAGGGTCATCTTTTAATTTATAAACTCTGTCTACCTTGGTTTGTTTTTACAGCCTGAGAATGGAACACAACTGCCTAAAGAACTAAACTCTTTTCTAACTAGAATCAAGTAATGATCCCTTAAATGATAAGTTTGAAATTTTCAAGCTTCAAAATGAAATGAAATGAATTGTGATTTTAATGTTTTGAAAATTTAAGCATATTTTTCTTATATTAGGCTATTTTTAAAAGATACAATCTGTGATTTCAGAGTTTTGTGTGTATGTGTGTTTCATAGAAGCAGTCAGCCTGTTGAGTACCTCAATGTTCACTTAATTCTCTCTTCTGAGATTAACTTTGAGGAATAATTAATAATGTCATATTTACTTATGTGTGTCTACACTCACTAATTAGTTTTAAGTAAAATATAGGCTTTTTGAGCAAGTGACTATCAATTGATTAATGCAGTTCAATGAATTGTTTTCAGAATTATAATTTGAGTTCTTTCATTTTTAAACTCAGATTCTTTTGTGTTGATAGATATAATCTCAGTATTTTTTTTTTTTTATGGTACGCGGGCCTCTCACTGTCGCGGCCTCTCCCGTTGCAGAGCCCAGGCTCCAGACGCGCAGGCTCAGCGGCCATGGCTCACAGGCCCAGCCGCTCCATGGCATGTGGGATCTTCCCGGACCAGGGCATGAACCCGTGTCCCCTGCATCGGCAGGCGGACTCTTAACCACTGCGCCACCAGTGAAGCCCTCAGTTTCTTTTAAAGCAAAGATTCTGGAGGTGATTTAAGAATTTTCACAAACTTAAGAACCTTGCTTTGTCCCTGACTTCTCAAAATGCCTTTGATTTATCAGGTGGGGGAGTAGGAGTGTTGTTTTCAAAGCTAATTTTAATGAAAAATCACTATTAAATGCCATCACTAATAAAGCAAACAAACAAAAACCCCAAAGTTGCTTCTTAGTAGAGAAGCACAAAATAAAGTTACGTAAGTAGGAGCTAGACTGTCAAGGTTCCATAATGTTACATTGAATCTAACTGTCATTCACTAGATGTGTGATTGCAAATGGAAGAGGTGCAGGTAAACACTTAAGTGAATTAAGAATGAAAAAAATGTATAAAAGTGGGTATTAAGTTCTTTGTAAATCACATTCTTTTGCTTTGTTTTTTATAACAATGATTCTACATTTTTTCTTCAGACTTTCTAATGGTATCTTTATTAGATTGTAATTGATTCACCACAACCCATTAATTCTTAGTCAAAGCAGAATAACATTCAAAGCAGAGATATAGTTGATATAGTATGGATGTGTCAGCACATTTAACATAATTCACTTTAATAGGGTCTCCTACTTGGCTATAATAGAGCTTCTGGATGGAGAATTTGAGCGTCAGGTTTTAGCCAGATTGACTATCTTTCCGTTTAGTCAGTTTTAAGATGTGTTTATTGGAAATTAAAATATGGATATAGAAGGCAAAGAATTATCTCTTTCACATCACATCTCTCTGGGAGGCAGTGCCTTTTAATGGAAAAAACACTGTACAAGAAGTCTGAATACTTGGTTCTAGATCCACCTCCCTATTTACCCAATATATGACATTGGAAAAGTCAATTTGTCTCAGTTTCCCTACTGGAAAGTGAGAAAAACTTGCCTCAGACGGGTATAATAGTCAAATTACATGATGTGTGGGAAAGAATTTAAACTTATTTTTGTTGTGTACTTTTTGATAGTGCAGAGTATTGATAATATATAAAATTATGAAGCATAACCGTGAACCCACGATCCAACTCAAAACTAGATCATTAGCAATTTGTTGCAGTTACTTATGTGCTCCTTCCATATTCCATCCCACTGCCTCCTTCTTTTTACTCTTAGACTGTAAGATTAAAAAATTGCTTTTAAGATCCTCCTCCTGTCTTAGAGTTTTTGAAATTTTACTATGATGTTTCAAAATATGTGGATTTCTTTTACTGTATCTTGCTTTACATCCATTTTCCCCCCATCAGTGTATATAGACATATATTAACCTTCCTTATTCTGTTTATCTTTTACTTCTTCTTTATTGTTTTTCATCTACTTCTCTTTCCATAATTTCTTCAGCTTTATTTCCAGAGCAGTGTTTCAGATCTGGGCTGTGTCTAATCTGCTGTTCAACCAGTCTCAGTTTTTGAGTTTGACAATTATACAAATTTTAATTAAACTTCTAAAATTGGTTTGTTATTTTACTCATTTTGGAATTATGAGAGTGCTTTGTATATTTTTGTATGCAAGTCCTTTGTCAGATATGTATTTTACAAATATTTTCTCCAAGTCAGTGACTTGTCTTTTCATTCTCTTAATGGTGTCTTTTGTAGAGAAAATGCTTTTAATTTTAATGTAGTCTAGGTTATTAATTTTTTTTCTTTGAATCACATTTTAGTGTTGTATCTAAAAAGTCATCACCAAACAAAAGGTCACCTAGATTTTCCTGTGTTATTTTTTAGAAATTTTATATTTAGGTCTATGACCCATTTTGAGTTATTTTGTTGTGAAAGGCATAAAATTATATTTAGATTAATTATTTTTGGGATGTGGGTATCCAGTTCTAGCACCATTTGTTGAAAAGTTTATCTTTTCCTCATTGAATTACCTTTGCTTCTGTGTCAAAGGTCAGTGGACTGTATTTTGTGGGTCTCTTTGGGAGCATTCTTTTTTATTTCATTGATCTGTGTGTGTATTCTTTTGCCAATACCATATTGTCTTGATTACCATAGCTTTGTAGCAAGTCTTGAAGTTGCGTAGTGTCAGTCTACTGACTTTGTTCTTCCTGAGTATTCACATGGCTATTCTGAGTCTTCTGACTTTTGGTATAAACTTTAGAATTAGTTTGTTAACATCCACAAAATTACTTGCTGGGATTTTGAATGAGATTGCATTGAATTTACAGATGAAGTTGGAAAAAGCTGACATCTTAACAATATTAAGTCTTCCTATCCATGAACATGGATTTCATCTTCATTTATTTAGATCTTTGATTTTTTCCCCATAGTTTGTAGTTTTCTTCATATAGAAATTGTACATATCTTATTATACCTAAGTATTTCTTTTTTGTTGTTGCTAATACACATGGTATTGAGCTTGTAATTTAAATTTTCAATTATTTACTGCTGATAAATGAGAAAGCAATTGAGTTTTATTTATTAATTTTGTATCCTGCAACCTTACTATAATTGTTTATTAGTTTCAGGAGGTTTTTAAATTTTCTGGTTATTTGAGATTTTCTCATATAAACAATCATGTCATTGGCAAACAGAGACAGTTTTATTTCTTCCTTCCCAATCTGTATACATTTAATTTCTTTTCCTTGTCTTATTGCATTAGCTAGAAGTTGCAGTACAATGTTGAATAGGAGTAATGATGGGAGACATACTTACCTTGCTTCTAATCTTAGGGAGAAATTATATAGTTTCTCACTGTTAAGTATGATGTTAGCTGTAGGGTTTTTTTGTAGATGTTCTTTCTTAAGTTGAGGATGTTCCCTTCATTCCTAGTTTGCTTTGAGCTTTTAATCAGGGATAGAGGTGGAATTTTGTCTAGTTCTTTTTATGAAACTACTGATATGATCATATGAATTTTCTTCTTTAGCCTCTTAATGTGATAGATTTCATTATTTGATTTTTGAATGTTAAACTAGCCTTGCATACCAGGAAAAGACCCCATTTGGTCCTGATGTATAATTCTTTTTATACATTGTTGGATTTAATTTGCTAATATTTTTGAAGATTTTTGCCTTTATGTTTAGGAAAGATATTGGTCTATAGTTTTCCTTTATTATAATGTTTTATCTGTTTCTGGTATAATTGTAATGCCGGCCTCATAGAATGAGTTAGAACAAGGTCCTTCGGGGTTCTATTTTCTGGAAGATATTGTAGGGAAATGCTGTCATTTCTTGCTTAAATGATAAAATTCACCAGTGAAATCATCTAAGAGTGGTGCTTTCCGTTTTTGGAAGGTTATTAGTTATTGATTCAATTTATTTAATAAATATAGGCTTATTGAGATTATCTAATTCTCCTTTTGTGAGTTTTGTTAGATTGTGATAGGTAGGCCAAGGAATTGGCCTATTTCATCTAAGTTATCAAATTTGTGGGTATAGAGTTGTCCATAATATTCCATAACTATTCTTTTTTTTATTAGTTTCTGCTTTATAACAAAGTGAATCAGTCATACATATACATCTGTTCCCACATCCCTTCCCTCATGCATCTCCCTCCCTCCCACCCTCCCCATCCCACCCCTCCAGGCAGTCACAAAGCACCAAGCTGATCTCCCTGCGCTCTGCGGCTGCTTCCCACTATCTATCTACCTTACGTTTGGTAGTGTATATATGTCCATGCCTCTCTTTCGTTTTGTCACAGCTTACCCTTCCCCCTCCCCATATCCTCAAGTCCATTCTCAAGTAGGTCTGTGTCTTTATTCCCGTTTTACCCCTAGGTTCTTCATGACATTTTTTTAAAATTCCATATATATGTGTTAGCATATGGTATTTGTCTTTCTCTTTCTGACTTACTTCACTCTGTATGACAGACTCTAGGTCTATCCACCTCATTACAAATAGCTCAGTTTCGTTTCTTTTTATGGCTGAGTAATATTCCATTGTATATACGTGCCACATCTTCTTTATCCATTCATCCGATGATGGACACTTAGGTTGTTTCCAGCTCCGGGCTATTGTGAATAGAGCTGCAATGAACATTTTGGTACATGTCTCTTTTTGAATTATGGTTTTCTCAGGGTATATGCCTAGTAGTGGGATTGCTGGATCATATGGTAGTTCTATTTTTAGTTTTTTAAGGAACCTCCATACTGTTCTCCATAGTGGCTGTACCAATTCACATTCCCACCAGCAGTGCAAGAGTGTTGCCTTTTCTCCACACCGTCTCCAGCATTTATTGTTTCTAGATTTTTTGATGATGGCCATTCTGACTGGTGTGAGATGATATCTCATTGTAGTTTTGATTTGCATTTCTCTAATGAGCAAAGATGTTGAGCATCCTTTCATGTGTTTGTTGGCAGTCTGTATATCTTCTTTGGAGAAATGCCTATTTAAGTCTTCTGCCCATTTTTGGATTGGGTTGTTTGTTTTTTTGCTATTGAGCTGCATGAGCTGTTTATAAATTTTGGAGATTAAACCTTTGTCAGTTGCTTCATTTGCAAATATTTTCTCCCATTCTGAGGGTTGTCTTTTGGTCTTGTTTATGGTTTCCTTTGCTGTGCAAAAGCTTTGAAGTTTCATTAGGTCCCATTTGTTTATCTTTGTTTTTATTTCCATTTCTCTAGGAGGTGGGTCAAAAAGGATCTTGCTGTGATTTATGGCCTAGAGTGTTCTGCCTATGTTTTCCTCTAAGAGTTTGATAATGTCTGGCCTTACATTTAGGTCTTTAATCCATTTTGAGCTTATTTTTGTGTATGGTGTTAGGGAATGATCTAATCTCATACTTTTACATGTCCCTGTCCAGTTTTCCCACCACCACTTATTGAAGAGGCTGTCCTTTCTCCACTGTACATTCCTGCCTCCTTTATCAAAGATAAGTTGACCATATGTGCGTGGGTTTATCTCTGGGCTTTCTATCCTGTTCCATTGATCTATCTTTCTGTTTTTGTGCCACTACCACACTGTTTTGATTACTGTAGCTTTGTAGTATAGTCTGAAGTCAGGGAGACTGATTCCTCCAGCTCCATTTTTCGTTCTCAAGATTGCTTTGGCTATTCGGGGTCTTTTGTTTTTCCAAACAAATTTTGAAATTTTTTGTTCTAGTTCTGTGAAAAATGCCAGTGGTAGTTTGATAGGGATTGCATTGAATCTGTAGATTACTTTGGGTAGTAGAGTCATTTTCACAATATTGGTTCTTCCAATCCAGGAGCATGGTATATCTCTCCATCTATTTGTATCATCTTTAATTTCTTTCATCAGTGTCTTATAATTTTCTGCATACAGGTCTTTTGTCTCCTTAGGTAGGTTTATTCCTAGATATTTTATTCTTTTTGTTGCAATGGTAAATGGGAGTGTTTTCTTGATTTCATTTTCAGATTTTTCATCATTAGTGTACAGGAATGCCAGAGATTGCTGTGCATTAATTTTGTATCCTGCTACTTTACCAAATTCATTGATTAGCTCTAGTAGTTTTCTGGTAGCCTCTTTAGGATTCTCTATGTATAGTATCATGTCATCTGCCAACAGTGACAGCTTTACTTCTTCTTTTCCAATTTGGATTCCTTTTATTTCCTTTTCTTCTCTGATTGCTGTGGCTAGAACTTCCAAAACTAGGTTGAGTAAGAGTGGTGAGAGTGGGCAGCCTTGTCTTGTGCCTGATCTTAGTGGAAATGGTTTCAGTTTTTCACCATTGAGGACAATGTTGGCTGTGGGTTTGTCATATATGGCCTTTATTATGTTGAGGAAAGTTCCCTCTATGCCTACTTTCTGCAGGGTTTTTATCATAAATGGGTGTTGAATTTTGTCGAAAGCTTTCTCTGCATCTATTGAGATGATCATATGGTTTTTCTCCTTCAACTTGTTAATATGGTGTGTCACATTGATTGATTTGTGTATATTGAAGAATCCTTGCATTCCTGGAATAAACCCCACTTGATCATGGTGTAGGATCCTTTTAATGTGCTGTTAGATTCTGTTTGCTAGCATTTTGTTGAGGAGTTTTGCATCTATGTCCATCAGTGATATTGGCCTGTAGTTTTCTTTCTTTGTGACATCCTTGCCTGGTTTAGGTATCAAGGTGATGGTGGCCTCGTAGAATGAGTTTGGGAGTGTTCCTTCCTCTGAAATTGTTTGGAAGAGTTTGAGAAGGATGGGTGTTAACTCTTCTCTAAATGTTTGATAGAATTCACCTGTGAAGCCATCTGGTCCTGGGCTTTTGTTTGTTGGAAGATTTTTAATCACAGTTTCAATTTCAGTGCTTGTGATTGGTCTATTCATATTTTCTATTTCTTCCTGATTCAGTCTTGGCAGGTTGTGCATTTCTAAGAATTTGTCCATTCCTTCCACGTTGTCCATTTTATTGGCATAGAGTTGCTTGTAGTAATCTCTCATGATCTTTTGTATTTCTGCAGTGTCAGTTGTTACTTCTCCTTTTTCATTTCTAATTCTATTGATTTGAGTCTTCTCCCTTCTTTTCTTGATGAGTCTGGCTAATGGTTTGTCAATTTTTTTATCTTCTCAAAGAACCAGCTTTTAGTTTTATTGATCTTTGCTATCGTTTCCTTCATTTCTTTTTCATGTATTTCTGATCTGATCTTTATGATTTCTTTCCTTCTGCTAGCTTTGGGGGTTTTTTGTTCTTCTTTCTCTAATTGCTTTAGGTGCAGGGTCAGGTTGTTTACTCGAGATGTTTCCTGTTTCTTAAGGTGGGATTGTATTGCTATAAACTTCCCTCTTAGAACTGCTTTTGCTGTGTCTCATAGGTTTTGGGTCGTCGTGTCTCCATTGTCATTTGTTTCTAGGTATTTTTTAATTTCCTCTTTGATTTCTTCAGTGATCACTTCATTATTGAGTAGTGTATTGTGTAGCCTCCATGTGTTTGTATTTTTTACAGATCTTTTCCTATAATTGATGTCTAGTCTCATAGCATTGTGGTCGGAAAAGATACTTGATACAATTTCAATTTTCTTAAATTTACCAAGGCTTGATTTGTGACCCAAGATATGATCTATCCTGGAGAATGTTCCATGAGCACTTGAGAAAAATGTGTATTCTGTTGTTTTTGGATGGAATGTCCTATAAATATCAATTAAGTCCATCTTGTTTAATGTATCATTTAAAGCTTGTGTTTCCTTATTTATTTTCATTTTGGATGATCTGTCCATTGGTGAAAGTGGGGTGTTAAAGTCCCCTACTATGATTGTATTACTGTCAATTTCCCCTTTTATGGCTGTTTGTATTTGCCTTATGTACTGAGGTGCTCCTATGTTGGGTGCATAAATATTTACAATTGTTATATCTTCTTCTCGGATCGATCCCTTTATCATTATGTAGTGTCCTTCTTTGTCTCTTCTAATAGTCTTTATTTTAAAGTCTATTTTGTCTGATATAAGAATTGCTACTCCAGCTTTCTTTTGATTTCCATTTGCATGTAATATCTTTTTCCATCCCCTTACTTTCAATCTGTATGTGTCTCTAGGTCTGAAGTGGGTCTCTTGTAGACAGCATATATATGGGTCTTGTTTTTGTATCCATTCAGCCAATCTGTGTCTTTTGGTGGGAGCATTTAGTCCATTTACATTTAAGGTAATTATCAATATGTATGTTCCTATTCCCATTTCCTTAATTGCTTTGGGTTCGTTATTGTAGGTATATTCCTTCTGTTGTGTTTCTTGCCTAGAGAAGTTCCTTTAGCATTTGTTGTAAAGCTGGTTTGGTGGTGTTGAACTCTCTCAGTTTTTGATTGTCTGTAAAGGTTTTAATTTCTCCATCAAATCTGAATGAGATCCTTGTTGGGTAGAGTAATCTTGGTTGCAGGTTTCTCTCCTTCATCACTTTAATTATGTCCTGCCACTCCCTTCTGGCTTGTAGAGTTTCTGCTGAGAGATCAGCTGTTAACCTGATGGGGATTCCCTTGTGTGTTATTTGTTGTTTTTCCCTTCCTGCTTTTAATATGATTTCTTTGAGTATAATTTTTGACAGTTTGTTTAATATGTGTCTTGGCGTATTTCTCCTTGGATTTATTCTGTATGGGACTCTCTGTGCCTCCTGGACTTGATTAACTATTTCCTTTCCCATTTTAGGGAAGTTTTCAACTATAATCTCTTCAAATATTTTCTCAGTCCCTTTCTTTTTCTCTTCTTCTTCTGGAACCCCTATAATTCGAATGTTGGTGTGTTTAATGTTGTCCCAGAGGTCTCTGAGACTGTCCTCTGTTCTTTTCATTCTTTTTTCTTTATTTTGCTCTGCATCAGTTATTTCCACTATTTTATCTTCCACCTCACTTATCCGTTCTTCTGCCTCAGTTATTCTGCTATTGATCCCATCTAGAGTATTTTTCATTTCATTTATTGTGTTTTGCATCGATGCTTGATTCATCTTTAGTTCTTCTAGGTCCTTGTTAACTGTTTCTTGCATTTTGTCTATTCTATTTCCAAGATTTTGGATCTTGGAAATAGAATCTTGGATCATCTTTACTATCATTATTCTGAATTCTTTTTCAGGTAGACTGCCTATTACCTCTTCATTTGTTAGTTCTGGTAGGTTTTTATCTTGCTCCTTCACCTGCTGTGTGTTTTTCTGTCTTCCCATTTTGCTTATGTTACTGTGTTTGGTGTCTCCTTTTTGCAGGCTGCAGATTCGTAGTTCCTGTTGTTTTTGTTGTCTGTCTCCAGTGACTAAGGTTGTTTCAGTAGGTTGTGTAGGCTTCCTGGTGGGGGGGACTAGTGCCTGTGTTCTGGTGGTTGAGGCTCGATCTTGTCTTTCTGGTGGACAGGTCCACGTCTGGTGGTGTGTTTTGGGGTGCCTGTGGCCTTATTATGTTTTTAGGCAGCCTCTCTGTTAATGGGTGGGGTTGTGTTCCTGCCTTGCTAGTTGCTTGTCATAGGGTGACCAGCACTGTAGTTTGCTGGTCGTTGACTGAAGCTGGGTGCTGGTGTTGAGATGGAGATCTCTGGGAGATTTTCGCTGCTTGATATTATGTGGAGCTGGGAGGTCTCTTGTGGACCTGTGTCCTGAAGTTGGCTCTCCCACTTCAGAGGCACAGCACTGACTCCTGGCTGCAGCACAAAGAGCCTTTCATCTACCCGGCTCAGAATAAAAGGGAGAAAAAGTAGAAAGAAAGAATTAGTAGAAGAAAGAAAGAGAGAGAGAAAGAAAGGAAGAAGGAAAGAAAGGAAGGAAGAAAGAGAGAAAGGAGGGAGGGAGGGAGGAAGGATGGAAAGAAAGAAAGGAGGGACAGAGGGAGGAATGAAAGAAAAAGGAAGAGTGAATGGAAGAAGGGAGGGAGGGAGGAAGGAAAGAAGAAAGAAAGAAAGACAGGAGGGAGGGAGGAAGGAAAGAAAAAGAAAGTGAAAGGAAGAGGGGTGGGAGGGAGGGAGGAAGCAAAGAACGATAGGAGGGAGGGAGGGAGGAAGGAAAGAAAAAGAAAGAGTGAAAAAGGAAGAAGGGAGGGAGGGAGGGAGGAAGGAAAGAAAGAGAAAGAAGGAAAGGAGGGGCGGAGGGAGGGAGCGAGGAAGGGAAGGTAGGAAAAAAAGAAAGAGCAGGTAAAGTAAAATAGAATAAAGTGTGAAATATAGTAGCATTATTAAAATTAAAAAGTAATTATTGAAAAAGAAAAATGGACAGAGAGAACCCTGGGACATATGGTGGAAGCAAAGCTATACAGAGAGAATCTTACACAGAAGAATACCCATACAAATTCACAAAAAGAGAGCAGGGGGAATAATCAAAAATCTTGCTCTCCAAGTCCACCTCCTTAATTTGGGATAATTCGTTGTAAAAAGAGGAAAAGGGGGGAAAGTCTTAAATCTTGTCCTCAAAGTCCACTTCCTCAATT
Organism: Mesoplodon densirostris; assembly: GCF_025265405.1. Taxonomy (NCBI): domain Eukaryota; kingdom Metazoa; phylum Chordata; class Mammalia; order Artiodactyla; family Ziphiidae; genus Mesoplodon; species Mesoplodon densirostris. The sequence goes on from NC_082681.1 coordinate 12,886,144, forward strand.
TGGGATGATTTGCTGTCCATTCATGCATTCCACAGACGCAGGGCACATCAAGTGGACCGTGGAGCTTTAATCCGCTGCCTCCGAGGCTGCACAGATAGATTTCCCTGTCTCTTCTCTGCTCTCACAGCTCCTGGGTCTCAGCCTTGGACCTGGCCCCGCCTCTGCGTGTAGGTCGCTGGAGGGTGTCTGTTCTTCGCTCAGACAGGACGGGTTTAAAGGAGCCGCTGATTCGGGGGCTCTGGCTCACTCAGGCAGAGGGGAGGGAGGGGCACACAGTGCGGGGCAGGCCTGCAGCGGCAGAGGCCAGCGTGACGTTGCAGCAGCCCGAGGCGCTCCGTGCGCTTTCCCGGGAAAGCCGTCCCTGGGTCCCGGGACCCCGGCAGTGGCGGGGTGCACAGGCCCCCCAGAAGGCCGGGCGGACAGTGACCCGCGCTCACACACAGGCCCCGCGGCGGCAGCAGCAGCAGCAGCAGCAGCCCCAGCGTCCCACGCCCGTCTCCGGGGTCTGCGCCTTTAGCCGCGGCTCGCGCCCGTCTCCGGCGCTTCCCAAAGCAGCCCTTTTAATGCCCTCTCCTGGCGCACCAGGAAACAAAAGGGAAGAAAAAGCCTCTTGCCTCTTTGGCAGCTCCAGACCCTTTCCCCAGACTCCCTCCGGGCTAGCTGTGGTGCACTAACCCCTTCAGGCTCTCTTCCTGCCGCCAGCCCCAGTCCTCTCCCTGCGCTCCGACTGAAAGCCGATACCCGAGCCTCAGCTCCCAGCCCCGCCCGTCCCGGCGGCCGAGCAGACAAGCCTCTCGGGCTGGTGTGTGCCTGAGGTCACCGATCCTCTGTGCCGGAATCTCTCCGCTTTGCCCTCCACACCCCTGTTGCTGTGCTCTCCTCCGCTACTCCGAAGCTTTCCCCCTCCACCACCTGCAGTCTCCGCCCGCGAAGGGGCTTGTAGTGTGTGGAAACCTTTCCTCCTTCATGGCTCCCTCCCAGTGGTGCAGGTCCCGTCCCTATCCTTTTGTCTCTGTTTATTCTTTTTTCTTTTGCCCTACCCAGGTATGTGGGGAGTTTCTTGCCTTTTGTGGGGTCTGATGTCTTCTGTCAGCGTTCAGTAGGTGTTCTGTAGGAGTTGTTCCACGTGTAGATGAATTTCTGATGTATCTGTGGGGAGGAAGGTGATCTCCGCGTCTTACTCTTCCGCCATCTTCCCAGGGTCCCCCCATAACTATTCTTTTAATGTCCCTGGGATCATTGGTGATGATCCTTCTTTCAATTCTGATATTAATAACTGTGTATTCTCTTTTTAACTTGGTTAGCCTGGCTGGAGGTTTATGAATTTCATTTATCTTTTCAAAGAACCAGCTTTTGGTTTGGTTGGTTTCCTCTACTGTTTTCCCGTTTTCAATTTCATTGATGTCTGCTTTGTTATTTTTTTCTTTTGCCTGCTGTTGGTTTACATTGCTCTTCTTTCTCTAGTTTCCTGTGGTGGAAGTTTAGGTTAATGATTTTATATATTTCTTCTTTTCTAATATATGAATTCAGTGCTATACAATGCCCTCAATGACCCAATAGTTTGGTCCCACTAAGCACTGCTTTTCTGCATCCCACAATTGTAAATAGTTGTATTTTCATTTAGTTCAATACATTTTAAAAATTTCCCTTGCAACTTCTTTTTTGACCCATGTATTATTTAGAAGTGGATTGTTTAACCTCCAAATATCTTGACATTTCCCAGCTACCTTTCTGTTACTGGTTTCTAGTTTAAATTCCATTGCTGTCTGAGAGCATACTTTATATGATTTTTATTCTTTTAAGTTTGTCAAGATGTGTTTTATGGCCTACAGTGTGGTATATCTGGGTGAATGTCCCACATGAGTTTCAAAAAAATGTGTGTTCTGCTGTTGGATGAAGTAGTCTGTAAGTGTCAATTAGAAACTGTTGATTTATGGTACTCTTCCATTCAACTATATCCTTACTTATTTTCTGCTTGCTGGAATTGTGAATTACTGATAGAGGGCTGTAAAGTCTCCACTGAAAATAATGGATTTGTCTATTTCTCTTTGCATTTCTATTAGTTTATACCCCACATATTTTAACACTTTTTTGTTACTCACATACATATTATGAATTGTCATGTCTTCTTGGAGAATTGATTATATTATCAATATTATTATGTAATATCACTCTTAATCCCTGATAATATTCCTTTTACTGCAGTATGCTTTGTCTGGAATTAATATAGGTACTCCAGTTTTCTTTTGATTACTGTTAGCATAGTATACCTTTATCCATCCCTTTACTTTTTTAAAAACATCTTTATTGGGGTATAATTGCTTTACAATGGTGTGTTAGTTTCTGCTTTATAACAAAGTGAATCAGTTATACATGTACATACATCCCCATATCTCTTCTCTCTTGCATCTCCCTCCCTCCCACACTTGCTATCACGCCGCTGTAGGTGGTCACAAATCACCGAGCTGATCTCCCTGTGCTATGCGGCTGCTTCCCACTAGCTATCTATTTTACATGTGGTAGTGTATATAAGTCCATGCCACTCTCTCACTTTGGCCCGGCTTACCCTCCCCCTCCCTGTATCCTCAACTCCACCTCAAGTCCGTTCTCTAGTAAGTCTGCTTCTTTATTCCCTTCTTGCCCGTAGGTTCTTCATGATGTTTTTTTTTCTTTAGATTCCATATATATGTGTTAGCATACAGTATTTATTTTTCTCTTTCTGACTTACTTCACTCTGTATGACAGACTCTAGGTCCATCCACCTCACTACAAATAACTCAATTTCGTTTCTTTTTATGGCTGAGTAATATTCCATTGTATATATATGCCATATCTTCTTTACCCATTCATCTGTTGATGGACACTTAGGTTGCCTCCATGTCCTGGCTGTTGTAAATAGAGCTGCAATGAACATTTTGGTACATGACTCTTTTAGAATTATGGTTTTCTCAGGGTATATGTCCAGTAGTGGGATTGCTGGGTCGTATGGTAGTTCTATTTTTAGTTTTTTAAGGAACCTCCATACTGTTCTCCATAGTGGGCTGTACCAATTTACATTCCCACCAACAGTGCAAGAGGGTTCCCTTTTCTCCACACCCTCTTCAGCATTTATTGTTTGTAGATTTTTTGATGATGGCCATTCTGACTGGTGTGAGATGATACCTCATTGTAGTTTTGATTTGCAATTCTCTAATGATTAATCATGTTGAGCATTCATTCATGTGTTTGTTGACAATCTATATCTTCTTTGGAGAAATATCTATTTAGGTATTCTGCCCATTTTTGGATTGGGTTGCTTGTTTTTTTAATATTGAGCTGCATGAGCAGCTTGTAAATTTTGGAGATTAATCCTTTGTCAGTTGCTTCATTTGCAAATATTTTCTCCCATTCGGAGGGTTGTCTTTTCATCTTGTTTATGGTTACCTTTTCTATGCAAAAGCTTTTACGTTTCATTAGGTCCCGTTTATTTATTTTTTTTTAAATTTCCATTTCTCTAGGAGGTGGGTCAAAAAGGATCTTGCTGTGATTTATATCATAGAGTGTTCTGCCTATGTTTTCCTCTAAGAGTTAGATAGTGTCTGGCCTTACATTTAGGTCTTTAATCCTTTTTTTTTTTTTTTTTTTTTTTGCGGTATGTGGGCCTCTCACTGTTGTGGCCTCTCCCGTTGTGGAGCACAGGCTCCGGACATGCAAGCTCAGCGGCCACGGCTCAAGGGCCCAGCCGCTCCATGGCATGTGGGATCTTCCCGGTCCAGGGCACGAACCCGTGTCCCCTGCATCGGCAGGCGGACTCTCAACAACTGCGCCACCAGGGAAGCCCTGTTAATCCATTTTGAGTTTATTTTTCTGTATGGTGTTAGGGAGTGTTCTAATTTCATTCTTTTACATGTAGCTGTGCAGTTTTCCCAGCACTACTTATTGAAGAGGCTGTAGTTTCCACTACGTATTCTTGCCTCCTTTATCAAAGATAAGGTGACCATATGTCCGTGGGTTTATCTCTGGGCTTTCTTTCCTGTTCCATTGATCTATATTTCTGTTTTTGTGCCAGTACCATACTGTCTTGATTACTGTAGCTTTGTAGTATAGTGTGAAGTCAGGGAGCCTGATTCTTCCAGCTCCATATTTTTTTCTCAAGATTGCTGTGGCTATACGGGGTCTTTTGTGTTTCCATGCAAATTGTGAAATTTTTTGCTCTAGTTCTGTGAAAAATGCCAGTGGTAGTTTGATAGGGATTGCTTTGAATCTGTAGATTACTTTGGGTAGTAGAGTCATTTTCACAATGTTGATTCTTCCAATCCAAGAACATGGTATATGTCTCCATCTATTTGTATCATCTTTAATTTCTTTCATCAGTGTCTTATAATTTTCTGCATACAGGTCTTTTGTCTCCTTAGGTAGGTTTATTCCTAGATATTTTATTCAATTGTTGCAGTGGTAAATGGGAGTGTTTTTTAATTTCACTTTCAGATATTTCATCATTATTGTAGAGGTATGCAAGAGATTTCTGTGCATTAATTTTGTATCCTGCTACTTTACTAAATTCATTGATTAGATCTAGTAGTTTTCTGGTAGTATCTTTAGAATTCTCTATGTATAGTGTCATGTCATCTGAAATCAATGACAACTTTACTTCTTCTTTTCCCATTTGGATTCCTTTTATTTCTTTTTCTTCTCTGATTGCTGTGGCTAAAACTTCCAAAACTATGTTGAATAATAGTGGTGAGAGTGGGCAACCTTGTCTTGTTCCTGATCTTAGTGGAAATGGTTTCAGTTTTTCACCATTGAGGATGATGTGGGCTGTGGGTTTGTCATATATGGCCTTTATTATGTTGAGGAAAGTTCCCTCTATGCCTACTTTCTGCAGGGTTTTTACCATAAATCTGTGTTGAATTTTGTTGAAAGCCTTCTCTGCATCTATTGAGATGATCATATGGTTTTTCTCCTTCAATTTTTTAATGTGGTGTATCACATTGTTTGATTTGCATATATTGAAGAATCCTTGCATTCCTGGGATAAACCCCACTTGATCATGGTGTATGATCCTTTTAATGTGCTGTTGTATTCTGTTTGCTAGTATTTTGTTGAGGATTTTTGCATCTATGTTCATCAGTGATATTGGCCTGTAGTTTTCTTTCTTTGTGACATCTTTGTCTGGTATTTGGTGATGGTGGCCTCATAGAATGAGTTTGGGAGTATTCCTCCCTCTGCTATATTTTGGAAGAGTTTGAGAAAGTTAGGTGTTAGCTCTTTTCTAAGTGTTTTATAGAATTCACCTGTGAAGCCATCTGGTCCTGGGCTTTTGTTTGTTGGAAGATTTTTAATCTCAGTTTCAATTTCAGTGCTTTTGATTGGTCTGTTTATATTTTCTATTTCTTTCCTGTTCAGTCTCAGAAGTTGTGCATTTCTAAGAATTGTCCATTTCTTCCAGGTTGTCCATTTTACTGGCATATAGTTGCTTGTAGTAATCTCTCATGATCCTTTGTATTTCTGCAGTGTCAGTTGTTACTTCTCCTATTTTATTTCTAATTCTATTGATTTGAGTCTTCTCCCTCTTTTTTCTTGATGAGTCTGGCTAAAGTTTTGTCAATTTTGTTTTTCTTCTCAATGAACCAGCTTTTAGTTTTATTGATCTTTACTATGGTTTCCTTCATTCATGTTTCATTTTTTTCTGATCTGATCTTTATGATTTCTTTCCTTCTGCTAACGTTGGGGTTTTTTGGTTCTTCTTTCTCTAGTTTTTTTAGGAGTAAGGTTAGGTTGTTTATTTGAGATTTTTCTTGTTTCTTAAGGTAGGATTGTATTGCTATAACGTTCCCTCTTAGAAGTGCTTCTGCTGCATCCCATAGGTTTTGGTTGTCGTGTTTTCATTGTCATTTGTTTCTAGGTATTTTTTGATTTTCACTTTGATTTCTTCAGTGATCTCTTGGTTATTAAGCAGTGTATTGTCTCGCCTCCATATGTTTTTATTTTTTACAGATATTTTCCTGTAATTGATATTTAGTCTCTTCGCGTTGTGGTCAGAAATGATACTTGATATGTTTTCAATTTTCTTAAATTTACCAAGGCCTCATATGTGACCCAAGATATGATCTATCCTGGAGAATGTTCCATAGGCACTTGAGAAGAATGTGTATTCTGTTGTTTTTGGATGGAATGTCCTATAAATATCAATTAAGTCCATCTTGTTTAATGTATAATTTAAAACTTGTGTTTCCTTAATTATTTTCATTTTGGATGATCTGTCCATCAGTGAAAGTGGGGTGTTAAAGTCCCCTACTATGATTGTGTTACTGTCAATTTCCCCTTTTATAGCTGTTAGTATTTGCCTTATGTATTGAGGTGCTCCTATGTTGGGTGCATAAATATTTACAATTGTTATATCTTCTTCTTGGATCGATCCCTTTGTCATTATATAGTGTCCTTCTTTGTCTCTTCTAATAGTCTTTATTTTAAAGTCTATTTTGTCTGATATGAGAATTGCTACTCCAGCTTTCTTTTGAGTTGCATTTGCATGGAATATCTTTTTCCATCCCCTCAGTTTCAGTTTGTATGTGTCCCTGGGTCTGAACTGGGACTCTTATAGACAGCATATATATGGGTCTTGTTTCTGTATGTATTCAGTCAGTCTATGTCTTTTGGTTGGAGCATTTAATCCATTTACATTTATGGTAGTCAGCGATATGTATGTTCCTATTCGCATTTTCTTAATTGTTTTGTGTTTGTTATTGTAGGTCTTTTCCTTCTCTTGTGTTTCCCAACTAGAGAAGTTCCTTTAGCATTAGTTGTGAAGCTGGTTTAGTGATGCTGAATTCTCTTAGCTTTTGCTTGTCTGTAAAGGTTTTATTTTCTTCATCAAATCTGAATGAGATCCTTGCTGGGTAGAGTAATCTTGGTTGTAGGGTTTTCCCTTTCATCACTTTAACTATGTGCTGCCACTCCCTTCTGGCTTGCAGAGTTTCTGCTGAGAGATCAGCTGTTAACCTTATGGGGATTCCCTTGTGTGTTATTTGTTTTTCTCTTGCTGCTTTTAATATTTTTTCTTTGTATTTAATTTTTGATAATTTGATTAATATGTGTCTTGGCGTTTTTCTCCTTGGATTTATCCTCACTGGGACTCTCTGTACTTCCTTGACTGGATTAACTATTTATTTTCCCATATTGGGGAAGTTTTCAACTATAATCTCTTCAAATATTTTCTCAGTCCCTTTCTTTTTCTCTTCTTCTTCTGGGGCCCCTATAATTCAAATTTTGGTGCATTTCATGTTTTCCCAGAGGTCTCTGAGACCGTCCTCAATTCTTTTCATTTTCTTTTCTTTATTCTGCTCTGTGTTAGTTATTTCCACTATTTTATCTTCCAGGTCACTTATCCGTTCTTCTGCCTCAGTTATTTTGCTAGTGATTCCTTCTAGAGAATTTTTTTTTTTTTTTTTTTTTTTTTTTTTTTTGCTGTACGCGGGCCTCTCACTGCTGGGGCCTCTCCCGTTGCGGAGCACAGGCTCCGGACACACAGGCTCCGCGGCCATGGCTCGCGGGCCCAGCCACTCCGCGGCATGTGGGATCTTCCGGGATCGGGGCACGAACCCTTGTCCCCTGCATCGGCAGGCGGACTCTCAACCACTGCGCCACCAGGGAAGCCCCTAGAGAATTTTTAATTTCATTTATTGGGTTGTCCATCATTGTTTGTTTGCTCTTTAGTTCTTCTAGGTCCTTGTTAAACATTTCTTATATATTCTCGATTCTATTTCCAAGATTTTGGATCATCTTTATTATCATTATTGTGAATTCTTTTTCAGGTAGACTGCCTATTTCCTCTTCATTTGTTAGGTGTGGGGAGTTTTTGCCTTGCTCCTTCATCTGCTGTGTGTTTCTCTATCTTCTCATTTTGCTTAATTTACTGTGTTTGGGGTCTCCGTTTTGCAGGCTGCAGGTTTATAGTTCCCCTTGTTTTTGATGTCTGGCCCCAGTGGCTAAGGTTCGTTTAGTGAGCTGTGTAGGCTTCCTGGTCGAGGGGACTAGTGTCTGTGTTCTGGTGGATGAGGCTGGATCATGTTTTTCTGGTGGGCAGGGCCACGTCTTGTGGTGTGTTTAGGGGTGTCTGTGGCCTTATGATTTTAGGCAGCCTCTCTGCTAATGGATGGGTTTGTGTTCCTGTCTTGCTAGTTGTTTGGCATAGGCTGTCCAGCACTCTAGCTTGCTGGTCGTTGAATGGAGCTGGGTCTTGGCATTCAGATGGAGATCTCTGGGAGGTTTTCACTGTTTGATATTACGTGGTCTCTTATGGACCATTGTCCTGAACTTGGCTTTTCCACCTCAGAGACACAGCCCTTATGCCTGGCTGCAGCACCAAGAGGGTGCATCCACACGGGTCAGAATGAAAGGGAGAAAAGAAAGAAAGAGAGAAAGAAGATAAAATAAAATAAAATAAAATTAAGTTATCAAAATAAAAATAATTATTAAGGAAAAAATTTTTAAATGTAATAAAAGAAACAAACAAACAAAAAAGAACAGAGAGACAGAACCCTAGGACAAATGGTAAAAGCAAAGCTATACAGACAAAATGACACACCGAAGCATACACATATACACTCACTAAAAGAGAAAAAGGGGAAAAAAATATATTATTGCTCCCAAGGTCCACCCCCTCAATATGGGATGATTCATTGTCTATTCAGGTGTTCCACCAATGCAGGGTACATCAGGTTGATTGTGGAGATTTAATCCGCTGCTCCTGAGGCTGCTGGGAGAGATTTCCCTTTCTCTTCTTTGTTCGCACAGCTCCCAGGGTTCAGCTTTGGATTTGACCCCGCCTCTGCATGTAGGTCTCCTGAGGGCGTCTGTTCTTCGCTCAGACAGGACGGGGTTAAAGGAGCCGCTGATTCGGGGGCTCTGGCTTACTTAGGCCGGGGGGAGGGAGGGGTATGGAGGTGGGGTGAGCCTGCGGCAGCAGAGGCCAGCGTGACGTTGCACCAGCCCGAGGCGCTCCGTGCGCTCTCCCGGGAAAGTTGTCCCTTGATCACAGAACTACCCTCTTAGATGTCCTTACTAGTCTATCTTTGAAATGCTGGATCATCATACAGGATACATGATATTTAGAGGAAACAGGTTTCAATGGTGTTTCTGGATTCTTCTTAGTTCTAGGTCAGCCTAGATTAAGCAATCTCCAGTCTGGAGGGCTTTACTCACCTCCCAATCTGCCATGCAGTCACAAGGTCCATCTTGTCTTATCACTTTTACTTAAGTCACCACCCTGCAGATTATCCATCATTAACTAGACCCTTATTCACGTATTGCTCTGCACTTGACAGAATTGGACCCAACTCTCTCCCCAACTTCATGAGCGCTTCTTTCCTGCCCTCTGTAACTCATAGTCTATCATTAAGAAACTCCCCAGTAGCTTCAAGTTGTTCTCTCAGTGTTCCCTTAATCTCTGTTTTATGACTGGAATATGGCTGTGCCTTGAGGAAATCACTTCCCCTGCAGTCCTCTTGAGCAAACGTTAGTTTTCCTCACATACCCCAAGGAGTCGACTCATTGTCACTTTCAAACCATTTCTGCTCCTTTCTCTTTCAAAATTCAGAGCTCATTTGTAGTTCTTGCTATTAGATAATATCATGTGCTACCCCATCTGTTTCTTTACCTTCATTCATTAGACACTTTCCTGATCATCTTCTCCACTTTTAGTACTGCCACCATCTTGGCAACTTCAACATCTGTCATCTATGTGGATATTCATCCAGCATTTTTGGCTTTGCAAATCTTTCATGCCCTCAATTCCAATGATATTTTTCTTCCATCATACTTAAGCCACTCACTCTAATGCTCATGCACTAGGCATTGACATTCTCAAAAATTACAGCAACTCTGAAATCCTGATTTTAAAACATACATCTCTTGGGCTACAACTGATTATTCTTCCTAGCAAAATACCTCTCTCTCATGCAGGTATACACACATACACACACCCAACTCTAAAAATTCTTCAATTTTGAACTCCAGTCTGTGAATTCTACTACTTTTCAGCATCAGCCACATTTCTCTTTTCGCATTTCCTCATTGCTTGCCAATTTATCATTAGTATCACTTACTTTCATAAACCTTCATCTCCCTACTCACTTTCCCACCCTAGTACTTCCCTGGCAAAACCACAACCCTTGTTAAATTTAGCTATCTACCTACTTTGTTTCTATATACAAGTGATGGATGTTGCTGTAGAAATTTACAAGACAAAGCTAACTGATCTCACCTTAAATTCTTGACCACATATCTTAAATTATCAATCCTTCCATATTATACACCCATTTCCATTATACAAAATGAATATCCAAGACTTTATCTTCCCCTCAATTTCTCAAAACCCTACCCTCACTCTTGTTATTTTATGCCCTTATCTCATCCTTCACTGAGAAAACTGAAGAGTCAAGAGAAAATTCTTTTATATCTTCCCCACCAAATCTACCATCTTACCTGCATTTGTAATCATACCATAATCGTTTCCTTCTCCACTGCAAAATCTATAAATATTACTCGTTCTCATGGAAAGCCAACATTTCCACATTTGCTATGGATCCCATCTACTAGTGCTCTGAATACCCCTCTTGCTTTCTCAATATTTTTTCTTCTGCAATTATCCCTTTGGTGTTTTATATCATCAGTTTCATTCAGTCATTTATATTGGCTAGATGCGTTCTAGAATCTACCCTCTTAAAAATACACTCTCTTAATACCAAATCCCCCTCCAGCTATAGTCCCATATTTCTCCTCCCCTTAGCACTAAAACTCTCAAAAGAAATTGTCTATCCGCCCCTCACTTTCTGATCTCACATTTTCTCCTTAATACACATCCAGGTTTATATTAACATATTTTCCACTCTTTCAATTTCCTTCTTATCAAATTTACCAATGACCTCTCTACTAACAAGTTCAATCATCATTTGTCTGTCCCTATATTACCTGTAAAAGGTATTTAATAAAGTTGACCATTTTTTACTTCTTGAAACGTTATTTGCCCTTTGCTTTTGTGTTGCTCAATTCACCTTTTTTTGTTGTTGTTGTTCCCTCCTTTTCAACTCTTTTCATTATATACCTAGGAGTAGAGTTACTGGGTAATATGGCAAGTCTATGTTTAACTTGTTGAGTAACTGCCAAAATGTTTTCCACAGAGGCTGTATCATTTTATGTTCCCACCAGACGTGTATGAGTGTTTCAATTTCTCTACATCCTTGTCCATACTTGTTATTTTCTTTTTAAAAAAGTTATAGCCTTCCTAGTGGGTATGAAGTGGCATCTCATCGTGGTTTTGATTTGCATTTCCCTAACGACTAATGGTATTGAGCATATTTTCATATGTTTGTTGGCTATTTGTATATCTTCATTAGCACAATGTCTATTTAAGTCCTTTACCTGATTTTCAGTTGGGTTGTTTGTATTTTTGTTGTTGAGTTGTAAGAGTTCTTTCTGTATTCTGGATACTACACTTTTATTAAATATATGATTTGCCAGGATCTTTCTTTGGTGTGCCTTTTTGCTTTCTTCATGGTATTTTTTTGCAGAAGAAAACATTTTAAAATTTTGATATAGTCCAATTTACTCTTTCTTTGTTGCTTGTGCTTTTTGTGTCATATCTAGGAAACCATTGCTTAACCAAGTTCTATATGTTTTTGGTCCCCATAACTGACCAAAAAAGTTGAAACCCATTCATTCAACAGAAATATTCATGGCCACCTACTATGTGCCAGGCTCTACTGTAAATACTGGGGAGAGTGATGAACAAGATGGTGGAGACAGAGATTGCTAGCTTATCTCCAACATTTAAGTTCTCCTCTTCTACCAGGTAGACTACATTTCTCATTTTCTCTTGTAGTTAGATGTGGCTATGTGAGTTTTTCCCAATGAAATGTGAACAGGAGTAATGCATACCCCTTTTGAGCCTGGCCCATAAATATTCCCATGTGCCCTCCTATATGCTCTTTTCTGCTTCTGCAATTGGAATGGAGATGTCCTGGCAGAAATGACAGAAACCGCTCTTTTGCCACTTATCTCAATAGGGTTGTGACGAGGATTAACTATGTATATGGATATTTAGCATAATTCCTACATAGAGTTAGTAGTCAATAAATGTTAGTTTCTGTAATTATAATTACAGTCCTTGGGTGCTACAGTAGTCACCCAGGATGGGAAACATGTTAGAAACCCCTCATAATTCAGCAGATAGTACAATGAAGTCTGCTCTTTTGTGACCAGTGTGTCAGACCTCCTGAGGCTAGCAGTCTTTTCTCTTTCTACACAGTTTCTCTGTGATGAACCAAGATAATTCTAAGCCACCTTAAATAATATTTAAAGGACCATAATTTGGAAAATACTAATCTAGTGAAATGTAGTTTAACTGAAAACAATATAAGTGTGGTTATAATGGTTATGAGAATTCTAAACTGTGCTAAACACCTTGCATTTACACAACATTATTCTATAAAAGAGCCCTACCACTGCCTCTTCCCCTGCTTACCTATATCTGATAAGAAAGCTCAGGTCCTCTCTCTTCGGTGGGCCAGGAGGAAGTTCAGACTGTGTAAAACCTGACCTGTGTGTGGGAACACTCCAGCGTCATCCCCTCACCACCATAAAAGCCAAGCCAGTCTCCTTCTTTTGCTCTCTTAAGCCATTCTTGAACCTGCTTGAGAGCCTGCCCTGCTCTCCCCAGAAAGCCTCCTTATGTAGTAAAGTTTTTCATACTCTCTAGGTGTATGTGTTATCAGTCTCAACATCCGAACCGAATTTGGGTTGAAGGATCCATCCTGTCTCTGTGGTGTGATTACAACAACTGGTCCTGTGAGCAGGACATCAAGGTGCTATCCCTTACCACCAGGGGTCTTTCTTCTCTTGCTTTGGCTTTCTAACTGGCTCTGCTGTATGCTGGTGAACAGGCACTTGGGCTACTGCCTGCTGGCTAGCTTGTGCTTTGAACTTGCTTCTTTGTGCTGCATTTGTTAGTCCTACTGAGTGTCTGCTAAAGCTTTGACCAACATAAGTCAGTTTAGCCACTTGGCATATAGTGAAAGGATTATTGGATTGGGACCTTCCTCAAAGCAGTCCTGAATCCTGTGTCTCAACCTGGACCTATTTGTGATTCTCAGGTTGAATCACGTGTTTCAATTCCAAACTAAGGTGTGACTGACACTAACCTCAAAGAAATGACTCTTACCTTGTGAACACTGGTTGTGTCTCAACCACATGTTGGCCCCCTTTCTATATAGAGCTCAGGAGAAAGACTGACAGTCTGTTCAATATACAGGTCCATTGGATGGTCACTCGTGTGGAGGAAGAGCCGTTAACTATGTGGGATGCTGAGGTCATACTTCTAAAAGTAAATGACTCACTAGTACCTTACAAAATGCTTCTGCTGCTGCCCCTGTGCCTCTGTCATAAATAAAAATGATCCTGATCCTCAGACCTCTAGAGAAAAACATCTGTGTCACCTCTGTGACAAAGCCAAGAGATTAGTTCAACCATTGCCACGGGGAAGTCCATAACACTGGTGGTACTGACTTGATTTGAGGTTCTCTGGAAGAAGAAACTTATAAAAACTTCTACCTATAAGAGCAATAACATCTGCAGATCTAATGTAAAAGACAAAACACAAGACCCCAAACTGTCAAAGTCTTCAAAAACAAGAAGTCTAAAAAACTGTCACAGCCAAGAGGAGCCTAAGAAGTTATAACATGGAATGACTAAATTTAATGTAGACTCTTGGTTGGGATCCTGGGACAGAAAAAGAACATTAGGTAAAAAATAAGGCAATCTGGGGCTTCCGCGGTGGCACAGTGGTTGAGAATCTGCCTGCTAATGCAGGGGACACGGGTTCGAGCCCTGATCTGGGAAGATCCCACATGCCGCACAGCAACTAGGCCCGTGAGCCACAGCCACTGAGCCTGCGCATCTGGAGCCTGTGCTCCGCAACAAGAGAGGCCGCGACAGTGAGAGGCCCGCCCACCACGATGAAGAGTGGCCCCTGCTTGCCACAACTAGAGAAAGCCCACGCACAGAAACGAAGACCCAACACAGCCAAAAATAAAAATAAATTAATTAAAAGAAGGCTCAACATTTAAAAAAAAAAGGAAATCTGATGAAGTACAGACTTTAGTTAATAATACTGTTTCAGTGTTGTTTCACTAAGTTGAACAATTGTACCATACTAATGTACAATGTTAAGAAGGGAAATTTGTTGTGGAGTGTATGAATATGATCTTCACAATTACTCTGTAAATCTAAAACTGTTCTAAAATAAAAAGTTTTTAAAAACCACACAATACTAGGTGATGAGATCTGGGAGACAACAGAATTAAACACTGAATGGGGGTGGCCATGTGGAATGGTTTGGAGGGAACACCTTCTCCCTAACATGTGCACCACAAGGATTGAACCAGAGATGATGAGGAAGAGTGGAAGGTCAATTTGGGAAGGCTCTTTACTGGGTGTTGAGGAAGCACTCCCTTTCTCTAACCAGAGCACCTAGACTCCTCTGCACCCCTCCCCTCCCCCCACGTATCTTCAAGGGTGGTGCTTTGTGATGTCACAGCCACCCCAGCGCTACCATTGGCTGACCAATCAAAGCTGATGGGTGTGGCTCTTCATTGTCCTGGCAGGGTATATATAGAGAGGCCAGGAGCCTTGGAGTAGAGCACACTGTTGCTACTGACATGTCAGAGGAAACTACAATCCCCCAGGTGCCTAACTGCAATGCAGGGACAAACACCGAGAGGTCAGAGCAACAAACACCAGGAGGACAACGCAGAAGGGAGAGGACGAATTCTCCACTCCAGGGCTATAAGATGGAGGAGGTCAGATTACCCGACTCACGTGCCTCCTCTTCATCCCCCACCCAAGACTTACCCAGCCCTTCCCTGGCACAAACCCCTTCTCGATCCACACCCATTCTCTCAAAGTTCTCCTTCCCATCCTCTTTCCCCAAATCAATATCTTTCTGTATCACTTTGTTTTCCGACCAGATTCGGAAGGTGGTCGAGTTAACAAAATCAGTCCGTCGTCAGAATTCGGGAAGAGGTCCTACACAGAAGAAGTCACAGATATTTGTGTTCTACTACCGGCGGAGTACAACAATGACTAAAGAGCCAGAGGAGGATGAAAACGTCCCAGAGGGCTCTTCCAGCAGTTCATAAAGTGCTGCCCTGGGTCTATCAGGTGACTGAGACCTTGCTGTCTCTGTTGTCTCTCCAGAGAAAGCACTGGAGAAATGGTCATCTGTGTAGAGACCAAATAAAAAAGCCCTCAGCTATTGATGTACAAGCTGTTGTAGAAAGATGTGTGTGTATCTCTGTCTGTTCTTCGGTGATGGGGACTGAAGGAAGGCAGGAAGGGGCAGGCGTGTGAGAAGGGAGGGAGGTAGTATCCTGCCAGTTTGGGGCCCAGACCAGCCAGTCCATAGTTAGCCAGACACCGGGAATAAGGACTGGGTGAGGACTGAGCTCTGAAGACAGATTTCTTCCTGAACACTTTATCCTGCTGGTGAGGAGGAAAAGGACTTGGTGTTTCCGTGTGTGTTTGGGAGGTCCCAGGTGGGGAGAGGGGTGATGTATGGGTGGTGGCAGTGTGTGTCATAATCTGATTTCACTTTTGATGTTTGACAATTGACAGTTTTGAAGCCTCATTAATTCCCCTTCCCCTTCTGGCCCACATCTGGCCCACACTTTATGTCCATCTACTCCCAGCCAGGGAGTAGGTGAACATGAACTAGAAACAGATATGCCTAACCTGAACCATCCGAATTACTTCCGTGCCTAACTTTTCCATAGCCAAGACATCCATTACCCTAAAATATCCTCTAGTGCACGTGGAGAACCTGACCCAATAAGTAATAAAGTTAAGTCTCTGGCCCTTATAATCAGCTTGAAAACTATGGGACCCTATGGACCTTTCCCCCTACTTAAAATAATACCTTTCACCTCAGTGTTTAAGAAAAGGTTCAATCTAAATGAAAGCACGGTTTTCACAGATTGAAACCCATTATATAAGACCTATTTAGAGAAGGTGTGGTTATCCCCACTTCTGCTGCATTTAACAGCCAAGTTTTACTTGTTCTTAAACCCGGGAAAACAGGACCGGTGCCTCAGTGTGAATTTGTACCCTTGGTGTCATGGCCCCACCCACTAGGGCTCCATATATATTATTGAAATGACTGATTCCACCCAATAATAATAAGTAACTGGTAAATACTTTGTCGTTATAGCAAAGTATTTGGCTAGCATGTTCTATTCAGTGCCTATTTCAACAACCTCTCAGCTGCAGTTAACCTTCACCTTTAAAGGGACACAATACACCTTCACCTGGGTACTCGATGGGCTCAGTCTCCACGCCTGCCATCTCACATAGTCCTCACAGGCAGTATTTTAACCAGCTCTAACTTTTTTCGGGTACACAGTTATGACATCACACTAATGACATCCTCCTTTGAGGAGATTCACATGAGACACATAGTACAGGGCCCCAGCACTTCAGTTAAGCTCCTGAAAATTATTTAGTAAGTTGAGGGCTGCTCCAGTCCTGACAGTGTCAAGAAACAGCTTTTAGTCTTCTTAGGACCCACATTGTTAAAACAAGCCCAACATGTTTTCGACATTTTTAGATTCTGGAGGCAACATTCCTCATTTACAAAGCTTTTTTGTTCTGTAACTTGCAAATAGGCCCAACTTGAATGAGACCCCCTGTAAAAAGATACTAGAATCTGCCTGAATTGCCATAGAACAGGCATTCCTGTTACGGCCCCCCGAGATTCCTTCACTGTGGGAGCTTTAGCAACCTTCTCTCATATATCTTGGAGTCCCTCTACCATCAGTGATGGCTGTTAGTTGCATGGGCTTCTGATACAAGGAACTACCTTCCTTGGCCCAATGCTGTATGCCATTAGTGTAGCAATTGGTGGGTACATACTGGACTTTCCTGGAAATATAGACTATCTCAGGTCCTGAACCTGTGACCCTCAGTATACAGCTGCCTGTTAGGCCTTTGATCATGGAAACAGCACCCTGCAAGCCCAGCACAGCTAGTGAGGCCTCCTTGCTACAGGATGGAGCTGAACCTGGGCCCTCTGCATACCCTACTTTCAGGAGAGGGTAACGTCCCCTGTGCTGGGTCCCTTGCCGGCTGCCACAGTGCTAGAGGAGGTCATCTCTTAGAACACTTGGATACCTGGGGAGCCCCTTAGGCTCAACACAGTGAATACCAAAGGGGGTTCATTCACTTAACCAATGGCATTGCCACTGTCACACTTAATGGAGCTTGCTTGACTCTTGTTTCTTTTCATCTCTTAATCAGAATGTTCCTGATAAAGGACAGGACACAGGGTCAGCTCAGTTGGCCAAACTTTTGGCCAAACTTTAGGCAGTTATCTTAGCACTTGGCCATGTTTTGGCCAGCAATTGGCCTCATCTTCACATTTTTATAGATCTTTGGGCCACTGCCAGTGGTCTGACCATCTGTTCTGGCCAATGAAAACAATTCCTTTTCCAAGGTTGCCTCATTTGGGATAAAGAAGTCATAGAATCTCTTGCCTCACGGATACCCAAAATATAAATCAGGGTCACACATCTTCTGCACATATTAAAGCCACAATACAATGTCTCACCATAGCACTCTTTATCTTCTTTGAAGTTCTACACATTGATAGAGACTAAAGTCTCTTGCCTCTTTGGCAGCTCCAGACATTTTCCCGGACTCCCTCCAGGCTATCCGTGGTGCACTAACCTCTTCAGGCTGTGTCCACGCTGCCAACCCCAGTCCTCTCCCTGCCCTCAGACTGAAGCCGGAGCCTCAGCTCCCAGCCCCCGCCCGCCCCAGCAGGTGAGCAGACAGCCTCTTGGGCTGGTGAGTGCCGGTCGGCACAGATCCTCTGTGAGGCAATCTCTCCGCTTTTCCCTCCGCACCCCTGTGGTTGCGCTCTCCTCCATGGCTCTCTCCTCCGTGGCTGCGAAGCTTCCCCGCCTCTCCACCCGCAGTCTATGCCCGCGAAGGGGCTTCTAGTGTGTGGAAACCTTTCCTCCTTCACGGCTCCCTCCCACTGGTGCAGGTCCCGTCCGTAGTCTTTTGTCTCTGTTTTTTCTTTTGCCCTACCCAGGTACGTGGGGAGTTTCTTTCCTTTTGGGAGGTCTGAGGTCTTCTGCCGGCCTTCAGTAGGTGTTTTGTGGGAGTTGTTCCACATGTAGATGGATTTCTGGTGTATTTGTGGGGAGGAAGGTGATCTCCACATCTTACTCTTGTGCCATCTTCAAGGCCCATCCATCCCTTTACTTTTTTTTCGTTATGCGGGCCTCCCACTGCTGTGGCCTCTCCCGTTGTGGAGCACAGGCTCCGGACGCGCAGGCCCAGCAACCATGGCTCATGGGCCCAGCCGCTCTGCGGCACGTGGGATCCTCCCGGACCGTGGCA
The DNA here is from genome assembly GCF_025265405.1 of Mesoplodon densirostris. Lineage (NCBI taxonomy): Eukaryota > Metazoa > Chordata > Mammalia > Artiodactyla > Ziphiidae > Mesoplodon > Mesoplodon densirostris. Next base: position 12,904,579 of record NC_082681.1, read on the forward strand.
CAAACCCGCGTCCCCCATATGGGCAGAAAGACTCCCATACACTGCACCACCAGGGAAGCCCCATCCCTTTACTTTTAATTTATCTGTGTCATTAAACTAAAATAGGTTTTTTGTAGACAACCTATAGTTGGGTCTTAGTTTTTAATTTTTTAATTCACTGTCAGTCTCTCTCTCTCTCTAAAGTTGTTTATTTAAAGCATTTACATTGAAAGTAATTATTGATAAGGTTGGATTATTAGCTCTCATATTTGTAACTGTTTTCCATTTGTAGTATTTGTTCTTTGTTTTCTTTTTTCCCCTATTTTTCTGCCTTCCCTGGTTTTAACTGAGAATTTTATGATTCAATTTTCCCTCCTCTTTTTCTATCATTTGTACTTTAAAAATTATTTTTAGCATTTGCAGTACACATTTGCAGCTAATGTAAGTCCACATTCAAATAGCACTGTACCTCTTCATGAGTAATACAGGTATTTTATAACAGAATATTCCTAGTTCCTCCCTTTTGTCCCTTTAAATATTGCTGTCGCTCACTTAACTTATACATAAGCTGTAATGAACCAATACATTGTTGTTATCATTATTTGGACCCAACAATTATTGATTAGATCAACTAAGAATAAGAAAAATAAAATATTTTATTTTACTTTAATTTATTCCTTCTCTACTGGTCCTCCGTTCTTTATGTAGAGCTGATTTTCTGACTTTATCATTTTCTTTCTCAGTGAAGAACTTGTTTTAACATGTTTTGCAAGGTAGGCCCACTGGTGGCAATTTCCTTTAGTTTTTGTTTGTATGAGAAGTCTTTATGTCTTCTTCACTTCTAATTGATAATTTCACTGAATACAGAATTTTAAGTTGGTACTTTTTTCTTTCAACACGTTAAATATTTCATACTACTCTCTTCTTGCCTGCACAGTTTTGTAGGGGAGTCCTATGTAATTCTTACCCTGGTTTCTCTGCAGGCAAGGTGTCTTGACTCCCTGTCACACCCAGGCCATCCAGCTTCTTTCAAAATTTTCTTTTATCTTTGATTTTCTTTAGTTTGAATATGATATGCTTAAGTGTAGCCTTATTTTATTTTATTTTTGTATTTATCCTGCTTGGTATTATGTGAGCTTCCTGGATTTGTGGTTTTGTGTCTGTCATTAATTTTGGAAAGCATTCAGCCATACTGTATCAAATTTGTGAGAATCAACGTCTTTACTATTTTGATTCTTCCAATGTATGAACATAGTATGTCTTTATTTAGGTCTTTGTTTTCTTTCATCATTGTTGAGGAAGCTTTCTTCCAGATATAATTTGCATTGTTTCTGCCATTACCAAGGGCCATGCCACTCTAAAACTGGCACCACTCTAGGCCCCTGCTGAGTCCCTCAATTTAATCAGGTTCATTTATCCTTTTCTACTTCCCTTGCTGATAAGCTGAGAACTTTTGTATTTGCTCATTGCTCTTTGATTAGGTTTCAGCTCACATTTTTTTCCATTTACTCTTCCTGGCTCTTTGGATATTTCCTTTACTTCCCATGAGTCTAGCAAAACAATAAAAACTATATTGCACATAGGCCCTTTGCTGTGCGAAGTCCTCACAAATAGCTAGTAAACCAAGTTGTTGGAATTGATTGGAAAGCAGGTGAAAATAATAAATTTATCAAGTGAAGATTTAATTTTAACCTTAAAATAAAGCATTGTTTTACTGCATTATGAGTAGTAACATGCAGAACCTGCAGATAGGGCTTTGCTGAGGCCAGGTACCAGTAATCAGTACTGCCTAGCTGTGTACCTGGTCTGCCCTCTCTGGACATCAAAGTCTTAAGTCTTATTTTTAGTTAGTACCCAACCAGTCCATACCCCTATCTTTAACGATACCTGGAGAATTTCTGTAAGTTGCAACTTTATACAAACCACAAAGCTATTTCTAGAGTATGATTTTGGAATGAGAATTATGTAAAGTGTATAGAGTTAACTTATATTTGTGTTGTGTGCTGATGCTCTTCTCAGTTGCATGCTATTCCATGCTCCTTGCTGGTTGTCATTGTTATGGACATCCATGTATCAGAATTGATTTCGCAGAAGATTCTTCATCTCTTTGTACAACTGTTCAACTCTATTTCTATAAATTTGTCTACTGTTTCTACCATATATAAAATGCTGTCACAAAAGGGGGTGTACTCTTCACAAATGCACTTCCTATAAAACATTCCACAATGGATTCTTTTTCTATTCTTGTTTGTATTCTCTCTGTACTTCTCCTATCAGCTCAGTCATATAATGGTGGTGGTGATGGTGGGCAGTATTACTGCTTTTGATGATGTTTTGTTAGAATGAAAACAAATGCGCAGTTAGAAAACCACCTGAAAAATGTCCTCCATATTTCATAAGTCATTGATAGTCACTTCTGTTATCACACCATTAATCTTTCCTTCCAACCACCAATTCTCCAACAACCTTGAGGTCTACTATTACACACAAACATTATGTTAATAATACCAAAGCAATTTATTTTAAAAAATAAAGTTATCTATTAAATCTCTCCTATGAGACACTGTCATTTAGACACCTCCCCTTAGAATTCACTACTTAAAAAAACAGTATTACATTGACTAAATACTTTGGTGCTTTATAAAATAAACTTAGTTTTTATTAAGAAATTATCCATATAGCTAAAACATTTTCCTGTGAAGAAATTGGCATTTTTATGGACACATCCACATTGGATAGGAAAGGGTAAAATAATATAGTTCTTCTAAAACAGTTTCAGAAGGCAAATCCTCTGGCTGTGTATATGCAATTTCAATCAATTAACAATTAAAACTTTAAAGGAAACACCTTCAATTACTTAGAATAGTATGCAGATAATTGATGAGATGCTTTGTTTTTTCTCAAAGAACTCTCTGCTTTGATTTCTTGTTTAGGTAGAAAGTAACCAAGTAATTAAGGCTCAATAACTAAGCAGTAGGAGGAGACTGAACTAGAACAGGGGTCCTCACTCTCATGATTTTCTTATCTTCTCTGGCCCTCTTATGCCTTTGCTAGTCTCTGAGTGATAGCTTTGTTCATTCAGGTTGGCTATCACTTTATGGTTGAAACTTTGTCCATATTAGCTTCTGGGTTTACACTCTTACATATTTGTGGCAGAGATGAAACTGGCCAAAGATGAAACTCTAATCTTCAATTTGAAAATTTTCAGTGACTAAATGTTGGGGTTTATGTCTATTTCTTGTGTTAATCACTGGGTTAAGAGTGTGGTAAGACACCCATGCATTAGCCCAATCCTTGGGGGTCTGGAGATGGGGTCAGGTAGCTCCTATTTGGGTCACCTATAAGTTGGGACAAGGGGGTGAGAAATGGTTCCTCCAAAGAAGAGCATAGGTGCAGCAAAGGCATAATCCTTGGGGAAGTTTCTGTGACCTGGGAAGTCATCCAAATTTGTGTCTACTCCAGGCCTATGATTCAGAGAGTAAAAAATATGAATAATTTGATGCAAACAAGATTATGTATTTTCTCCTTAAAAGTATATAACGTATTCAACCCACTTGCTATTTAAAACTTTATATATGAAGTCCAAAAAAAATGACAAGAATAACTCTAATCTTATCTACCTAAATTTTGAGGGTCATATAAGATGATAAATATGCTGGATCTACACAAATTATAGACCGTGGTACATGTATCATAATCATTATTTATATCGGAGGTAGAAAGGGCAGGTAAGGAACTCTTTATTTTCCTTAGACACATTCTTCCTTTCTGTGAGCCTAAACTCTGGAAGGAACAGAAGAAAATGATTCTGATGGGGAGGAGAAAACATTTCCAAAGTTTAAAGGTTTGGAGATGACTAGGAGAGATATGTGGCTGTTAGACATCTCACACCTGGTATTAGGTATATTCAAAATATACCCTAATGGGCTGTGAAATTTCAGATGACCCTTGGGCAGAGACAGGAAATGGAAGAGTAGGAGGCCCAGAAAGTTGGGATTTCTAGGAATTCGTGTGTGTGTGTTGGGGCAGAAGTGGGTTCTCCCATTCTGTGTCCAGCTCCAACCCACAGGGGTACCATCTCGTGTCTCTCTCCCTCTCCATTGCCTGAGTGAAAGACTCCTTATCTCAGCCCAAGAGAAGATCCAGAATCTGTAGACTCATTTCACAATATCTTTTTTTTTTAAGGTCAAACAGTAAAAGTGGTTTCTAGAAGAAGAGGTCCTATAAAAAATGAAGTTGTAAGCATATTCCAGAGCATTTACTCTTTGGTATTACCCAGTGTGAAGGTTAATTTTATATGTCTACTTGGCTAGGTCATGCTGCCCAGATATTTGCTGAAACACCATTCTAGATGTTGCCGTGAAGTCATTTTTTGGATGAGATTAACATTTAAATCCTTAGAGCGAATTACTCTCCATAATGTGAGTGAGCCTCGTTGAATCATTTGAAGGCTTTAAGAGAAAAAGACTAAGGTCCCCCTGAAAAGAAAGGAATTCTGTTTCCAGACTGTCTTTGTATTTGAACTGCAACATGAACGCTTCCCTGGTTCTCCAGTTGGCTAATCTGCCTTGCAGATTGCACACTTGCCTGCCTCCACAATTGTGTGAGCCAATTTGCCAATTCCTTAAAACTTCTCTCTCTCTGTCTCTCTCCCCCTCCCCCCTCTTTCTGTTTATGTCTAATAGGGAGATAGTAGGATATTTGCATTTTATTGTTGTTTTTGTTGTTGGCTGCATGTGTTTGAGTGTGTGTTGTTATAATGTGTATATGGTCGTACTTGGCTCATGTTAGATGATCATGAAACGTTCGTTTTATTCAATGCCTTACAATCCTCCAGTCCTAAAGAAACTTTTATAGGGCAGTGAAAAAGCTTTATCTTACTTGTAAGCATCAGAATCATCCTCTTGACACTGGGAATAGGATCCCTAGCATATTTTCCAAGCTGAAAACAAATGAGCTGTTGCCATACAAAGCCAACATAATGGAGGTTATAAAGTTGAAAGCGGTAGCACCTGTGACAGATGCTGTGCTAGAGACTGGAGAATAAAAGCCCCGCCTCAAGGAGTTCCCCCTGGCGTGGGGGAGACGAAGTTACTTAACCAGGCAAACGTATTATACAGTGACAGGTGCTAAGATGTAGGTACATGCAGAACGCCATGAGAAAGCAGACAAGGGTCCCTCTCATGGGGTTAGGGTCAGGGGCTTCCCAAAGAAGGTGACAGCTGAGCTCTATCCTGAGTATGAGGAGGAATTTCAGAGGTAGAAAACTATATGTAAGGATATTCCAGAGCATAGTAACAGCATAAGCCAAGGCTGAGAGTCATGAGAAAGCCCAACACATGAGGGAAACTAAAACATGCTATTGTGCTACTCGCTGGAGAGTCAAGGAAGACCCCTGCCCTCAGTTGACTCTCAGCTTCATAGAGAATGTAAGATATTTACATGCAAGAAAAACACCATCAAGCTAAGTGTGAAACCAGTAGTGAAAAGAAGAGTTTAGGGGTGATGGGAGTGAGGATGGATCACTGTGAACCAGCTTCTGGGAGTTTAGTGGTGGAAAGGGAAATAAGGTTGAACCTTATGTGGAAACTAAGACTAGGAGAGAGAATGCAGAACCCATTCAAGGCAAGAGAAATGACACAATCAAGGAACTTCTAGGAAGGAAACAGTGGACCACATGGCCCAGTGTTTCTCACATTGAGGCTATACTGCCCAACTAGTGAGTACTCAGAAGTGTGTGGGGACATATAGTCGTCAAAGTGTCTGGGAGGAGCTACTGGCATTTAGTATCTTGAGATCAGTGATGCGAACCTTCTGTCATTCATTGAGGTCCTTAGGTGAGATTACATAATTGAACCAAATAATTAACAAGCTTCAGGTTTGCCGTGTATATTTGTTATTTCAAAACCAAATTTATTTGGGGGGATCCCTTATCCCTAACCCCCATCCCTTTTTTATTTTGGCAAGGATTTGGAAGTAGGTAAGATGCTTTAACCTTCACATCTTATGTATCTTTCTTTATGAGACTGGACAATACCCACCAGAATTTTGAAAAAGGGTGGCTGCCTTATTATGAAGAGGTCTAGAATAAATACAGGAGAACTTGTCCATGATCATACTGGGTGATTTTCTTCTTTCAGTCTTGTCTTCCTGACACCTTCCTGTCCACCCCCACCCCACACAGAAGCAAACCCTGGCCCTCTGTATTCAGATATGCTTGGGGCATTTGGACCATAGACCTTGCAACATGATAGATGGGCACAAGAAGTTGGATAGCTTCAGCAAACCTAGAGTCTGTCATACAGAGTGAAGTAAGTCAGAAAGAGAAAGACAAATACCGTATGCTAACACATATATACGGAATTTAAAAAAAATGTCATGAAGAACCTAGGGGTAAAACGGGAATAAAGACACAGACCTACTTGAGAATGGACTTGAGGATATGGGGAGGGGGAAGGGTAAGCTGTGACAAAGCGAAAGAGAGGCATGGACATATATACACTACCAAACGTAAGGTAGATAGATAGTGGGAAGCAGCCGCAGAGCACAGGGAGATCAGCTCGGTGCTTTGTGACTGCCTGGAGGGGTGGGATGGGGAGGGTGGGAGGGAGGGAGATGCATGAGGGAAGGGATGTGGGAACAGATGTATATGTATGACTGATTCACTTTGTTATAAAGCAGAAACTAATAAAAAAATAAATTTAAAAAAGCAAATCTAATTGAAAAGAAAACTGGATGTTGGTGCCTCAGCCATGAGGAATGAATACAAAATGCTGTAGCCTGTTACCAAGTTATAATTCAGAAACTTGACGTTCCCACTTCTTTCCACCCAGGACCATAGGCAAAACATTTTTGTTCTTCTTCCGAAGTTCAACCTAGCCAGTAGGCCTTTTATGAGAGGACTGGCTGTGTTCTGATTATAGCAGAAATTAACAAAAAGCCAATTAATGGAAATAAATTTAGAGATGTTCCAGGATACAAAACAAAAAAGGGCCTCCCAAATTATCACTAAACAATGAGATGGCTATCATTTCTAATGAGTAGTAAATATCTGCATCAAGGCAGTGTGCTCTCAAAAATGTATCAGGCTTCCTTCCTAGTGTATGAGATTAAGAATAACGTGCCCTCTCAGTATGACATAGAAAATCATTTATATCATCATGGAGTCCTTTCTGTATAACTAGAATAAAATGATTTCTTCTGTGTGAAATGGATTTCTACCTCCATCCTCCTCAAATTCAGTTACAAAAGGTTTAGCCATGGCTCTATTCCAAGTTGTGTTTTGCTTTGTTTGGTATTTTTATAATCTTAAACCAGCAGCTGTGCATGTTTGTGCAATTCCAAAGTCAGGATTTATATATGTAATTTTTCAACTGAGGGAAAAAGAAGTTAAAAATATCTTTAATGAATCACATGGAAAGCCACTGAAAGAAATATAACACCAAGGAAATGCTCTCTTTTATTTCTTTGTTAGTCTACATATTTACAATCTTTATAATGGAATTGATATAGACCTCTCTTGGGATAAGGTTTATCTTCCTACAAAGTGGTTTAGTTAATTTTCAATGAAGTAATTCAGGAAAGCAAATAGGTTTTGAAGTCTCATATGGCGTCAAGATGCAGATTGGACTGATTTCCTTAAAAAAAAAAGTGTTTGGACACTTCTCCTGGGAAACATGCACCCCTATCTTACTCAAACCACTCCAAATTCAAAGCAGGGCCCAGACTGCCGCTAACCTTTTCCAGAATGAAGAATATTGTAAAGGCAAAACTGCTGGCCAAGCAGAACCCCTTCAGCAGTATCCATATTTCCTGGTCAGCACCATCCTTTTTTTCCCCTTCAGTTTGCCTCTTATTGGAGTGGGGGTACTAACAGATTTGATAAATGCATTGTTGTATTTTTGTAGGAAGTGCTATTAAGTGACATCTTCTTCCAATATTTTTCTACCCTGGAATGAGAAAAGATCACTCTCTTAGGCCTTTCATCCATTTTCCCTTCAGTGTCTTCATATCCTTCCCCCTTCCCCCCCTTTTCCTGCCACTCCTCCACACCCTTGCTGTCCAACTGCAACACTTTTCCTCTTGTGTCCTCAGCACAGTCTCCAAGCCAACTTCCTCCCCCTTCCCTCCTACCTAGGGCTTGCACCCAAGGGTAAGACATCATCTGGATGCTACACCAGATTCTGCACACACCTAATACTTTCTTACCTGAAAGAAGACTTAGGGAGAGTTTGACTTAGTCTTATGTAGACATTTAGCTCAACAGGTTGTGCTCAGTAAAGCTGTTTACATCCTGTGCCTCACTGTATTAATTCAAGGCTCTTGGCATCAAAAACTTGGGACACAGCAGTAGCTTTGAGAATTTCTCACCTTCATCATTTTAAAAAGAAGTTTTCATTGGTCACAGAGGGAGGTTCTTTTCTCCTCATTTGATACCTACCCTGGAAATCTGGCAGAGGGCCATACATCGTGCTCACTCAACATTAACTTTGCCCAGATACTAGACCCAGAAAATAATTTTAGCTTCAACCTTCCAGATAAAAGATGAAGTGAAAATGAATTAGTAGGAGAAGCTAGTATCCTTTTATCACTTAATAGTTTTTTTTTGTTTTGTTTTGTTTTTTTTTTTTTTTTTGCGGTACACGGGCCTCTCACTGTTGTGGCCTCTGCTGCTGCGGAGCACAGGCTCCAGATGCGCAGGCTCAGCAGCCATGGCTCACGGGCCCAGCTGCTCCGCGGCATGTGGGATCTTCCCGGACCGGGGCACGAACCCATGTCCCCTGCATCGGCAGGCAGCCTCTCAACCACTGCGCCACCAGGGAAGCCCACTTAATAGTTTTTAATGAATTTGGTTCTATTGATTTGTTATAAAGAAAAAGAAGAGAAGATTTGCCTTTGACCTGTCTTGGGACAGTCAAAATCTGATTATCTTTTGCCTTCTACATACCCCATCAATGAACAGGGCACAGGCAGGATTTCTTTGCCTACCTTTCTGTACCTGAATACACAGAACTATGCTCAGCCCATGCAGAGAAGAAGAGGTACACTGTGACTACATAGCTGACAATTGCCTACTACTACTACTACTGCTGCTGCTGCTACTACTACTACTACTACTACTATCACCACGACCAGTCCTGGTAACAGTTAACCTTTGTTGGATACTTCCTACATGCCATGCATTGTAGACGCCTTGTGCTCAAAGTTTTATGTATATCATCTTATCAGATCTTTATAAAAGCCATTTTGAATGTAAGCAATACTATCGTTATCCCATTTTTCAGATGAAAAAACTGAGACTTTAAAAAGTAGGAGGGGGGGCTTCCCTGGTGGCGCAGTGGTTGAGAGTCCGCCTGCCAATGCAGGGGACATGGGTTCGTGCCCCAGTCTGGGAGGATCCCACATGCCGCGGAGCGGCTGGGCCCGTGAGCCGTGGCCGCTGAGCCTGTGCGTCCAGAGCCTGTGCTCCGCAACGGGAGAGGCCACAACAGTGAGAGGCCCGTGTACCGCAAAAAAAAAAAAAAAAAAAAAAAAAAAAAAAGTAGGAGGTTACCCAAGGTGTGGAATTGCAATTTAACAATCATAGCCTTTTCCATAAAGGACAAAAATAGGGCATAAAATCAAACAGAATCAAGGAGTAATAAAATAGACTATAACAGAAAGCATTAGCATTCACAATACCAATAGCGCTATGGTTTTTCTTGAACATTTAAGGTCCAGTGTTTTTAGTGTATTTTATACATAGTGTATTTTTATACATTTTATACATATACCTTCTGTATTATAATTACTCTTAAAGTAATGAAAATATTTAGACAAATATAGAACCAAGAACTAGCAGCAGACTAAAATATATGAAGTCAATTTATATAGATACAGAGAAGCATCTTTCACTAACAGATTAGCTCAGAGGTTCACAGAATGTTAATCTCTAGTTTTCAATAATCAGTGCTGGTGTGACCTTTATGTATTGAAGTCCTGACTTAATGAGAAAGAAGGTACAACATTTTTTCTTCTTCTAAGATTCACGCAGTTATCTGGAAGACTGTTTATTCACAAAATAAAGAGTATTAGATGCACGAACTCTAATACAAAGCTAATATTGTATTTTATTCCTAAAAGACTTATATTTAAGTTTTTGCCAGATTATTTGCCATTTAAAAGAACTGACAAGTTAAAGCTCATTTACTCCACGAAACTTTACTTCTATCTGATGCCCATATTGCATACACCAGGCTAATTCTTAGCTTTCCCTCAATGCGTATCTGGAATTATGATATTTTAGGTCTGTATGCAAAAGCTCAACTTCCACAGCAGGCCTGATCAATGATGAAATCCATGACTTGTTTCTGTTTCAGCATCTATTCCAAAATATATTTGTTCAAATAAATGTGTCCCTTTGATAATGGTTTTTGGTGAGCATTACACAAGGAAAACTTACTTTGCATTTACCCAGGGATAGTGATGAGAAAATTTCTGAAACTGTGTAAGTGTTCAGGAGGATTGAGTTCCAATTCTAGTTGTGTTATATTTGACAATTCACTTTACGGTCAGGGAAAGCCTCCCTAAGGACTGACATGTAAGCCTCACCTCAAAGAAGAAGGTAGCTATGTGTCCAACAGTGGGAAGGATGTGAAGGGTTTCAGAGACAGGAAAGAACTTGGAATGCTTAAGTCTGGGTGGACTAACAAGTAAATGGGAGAGCGGCATAAAATTAGATTGGGAAATAGCAGCTAACATTGTCTAAGAGCACATTTGGGCCAGGAATTCTTCTAAGAACTTTCTATGGCTTATCTCCACTGATAGTCATACCAAGCCTGTGAATTTGGTATTATTATTATTAGCCCCATTTACCGATGAGGAAAGGAATACATGAGGAGTTTGAGTAACTTGCAAAAATTACGCAGCTGGTAAAGAGTTGCACTGGGACTCTAATCCATGTAGAGAGGGTGCTCTAAACCAGAACACAGTATGGCTTCAGACATAATGGTCAGATGACACATGGCCTTGTGGGCTTCCAAAAAGGGTTTGAATTGGATTATAAATGTAATGGATAGCCATTAAACAATTCTTGGTAACATAATCAAAGCTATGTTTTGAGGATGCATTTTTGGCTGATATGTGGATAATAGGGGTGGGGATGGAAGCTAAAAAAAACTGGACATGGGAAGAATGGTTACTGGGGGCTGCTGGAAAGGCCTAGGACAAGCAGACACTACTGCTTGCTTATTCAATAGCCATTCCTCCCCTTCCTCCTGGCTAACAGAGCTCCCAATTTGATTTATTTTTGTCAAATACTCATATGTTAGTCTAAATCAGTAGGTATCAAACTCTTTGATCTCAAGAACACTTTACACTCTTAAACATTATCAAAGACCTCAATGAGTTTTCTTTGTTTAGCTTCGTTGAGGTATAATTGAGAATAACAATTTTACATAGTTACAGTGTACATGTTTTGATATACATATACATTGTAAAATGATTACCACAATCAAGTCAATTAATATATCCATCACCTCACATAGTTATTTTTGTTGGTGGTGCAAGGTCATTGAAGATCTATCAGCAAATTTCAAGTATACCATTAGCATTATTAACTATAGTTACCTTGCTGTACATCAGATTTCCAGGACTTATTCATCTTGCATAACTGAAACTTTGTACTCTTTGGCCAACATCTCCCCACTTCCCCCAGCCTCCAGCCCCTGGCAACCACCATTCTACTCTCTGCTTCTATGAGTTCAACTATTTTTCTTGATTCCACATACAAGTGAAATCATTCAGTGTCTTTCTGTGTCTGGCTTATGACACTTAGCCTAATGTCCTCCAGGCTCATCCACGTTGTCCCAAATGGCAAGATTTCCTTATTTTTTAAGCCTGAATTATATTCTTATATACATGTATATAAAGTCAATTTTATGTATAAAGTGTCAGTAGACACTTAGCTTGATTCCATATCTTGGCTGTAGCAATGAATGTGGGAGTGCAGATATCTCTCAGAAATACTGACTTCATTTCCTTTAGCTATAGACCCAGAAATAAAATTGCTGGATCATATGGTAGTTCATATTTAAATATTTTGAGGCAACTTTCCATACTGTTTTCCATACTGGATGTACTGGTTGTACCAATTTACATTCCCACTAACAATGTGCAAGAGTTCCCTTTCCTCCACATCCTAGGCAGCACTTGTTGTTTCTTGTCTTTTTGAGAATAGCCATTCTAACAGGTGATACCTGTTAGATAATAGCCATTCTAACAGGTGATACCTCATTGTGGTTTTGATTTGCATTTCACTGATGATCAGTAATGCTGAGCACCTTTTCATGTACTTCTTAGCCATTTGTGTGTATTGTTGGTTTCATCCATCAGTGGGATTTGAGCAAAAGTGTGTGTTTCGATAACGTGGAAGTTTCAAAGAAGTTAGTGTTGTTGCATTGAGTTACTAGAATAAGTGTGTTGGAAATATAGGAGGTTAGAAAGGGGGATGCTTAAAATGACAGTTTCAAAAGTGGTACAGTTAACAGAGATACCAAGACCCAGAATGTAATAATTGGAGTGGGTGTCTTCAGTAGGTTGGAGGTTAAGTAAGGAGGAAAAGGTGTTGAGTCCAAGTTGTTGCATGGGTCACCATCTTGGATATTGAATGCCCTTGACATGCTAATAAGTGTTGGAGTACAGAGGAAGACAGTGATTCAGGAACTACACTCTTCATGAAGAAATAGCGATTGGTGGATGCCAGCAATAAAGAGCAGAAAGTATTTAACTGGATAACATGAGGCTCTATTCAATGAGCAATGCTGAAGTTATATTGTGTCTCAGCTTAGGGCTCCTCATTGTTTTAAGTTTTCTTTTTCTAACTATAAGTAAGACATTGACATTATAGGAAATTTGGAAAATACAAAATACATAAGAAATAAAATAAAAATTATGCATAAACCCATTGCTGTTGACATTTTGTTTATATTTCCATGTATATGCATATAAAACATTATGATAAAACAGTACTTACATTTTTAGTCCTCAGTTTTTCCTTAGCATTATATCTTAAGCATTTTCCCACATCCTTGTATATCTTTGTAAATATCATTTTAAATGTTAGATTAATATGTCATCCTATGGATATATAATTTATTGAACCGTTTCACTATTGATGTGTATATATTTTTTAATGTACGCAATATTGAAATAAAGATAATTCTACAAAAATCTTTGTCCATATCTGAAAATTTCCTTAGAATAGATTCCTAGAATTTAAATTTCTGGGTCAAAGATATGACCAATTTTAAATCTCATGACACATTTGTAGAGGGCATCTACATTTTAGTATCCCTGGCTAAACAAATTTATTATTTAAAGGTTAAGGTGATATTTCTTTGTGCTTTATGGGCTGTTGAAAGATAGACTCCTTTGGCTTGTAGTGATACTGATGTGTGTTCTTGGACTCTTCTACTGAGGATGTAATTGAGCATTTCACCTGATGAGAAAGCTAATTGACCAATGTTTAAGTAAGTTTAAGTTATCATGACACCTGCACTTTGTACTGGTGGCAGCAAGTAAATTTTCTCCTATTGTAAAAGAAGAAAAGCTACAGAGGCAACTGTGACAGTTCCAGAAATCAGAATAGAAAGTTATCTAAGATGTAGACTCAGGGGGATCCCTAAAAGCTGAGCTACTCAACCTTTCTTTTATTATTGGTCCCCTAAGAGAAAAAATAAATTAAACTTAAAAATTAATCAACTTAATTAAGTCCAATGAATGATTTAAATTAATCTTCATTAAATTTCTCCCTAATGAGAGAAATTAAACAACGACGAATAAAAGTTTTTCAGGTAGAGCTTTGGAGGCTCCCGAACCATTGTACTAAGATTTCTCCCCTGTACCCAAACTAATTTTCACCCCTTTTGGGGTGATATTGCCTCCACAGAGAATGCATATTTAAGGTGAAATGAGGAGTGCTCAATCACTAATGAAAGGAGAGGTGCCTTAGTTTGAGCCACTCATTAGCAGGAGGTGATCATGGTTTTCACTTACTTCAGTGTAGTCGGAAGAATTCTGAGATGGCCCCCAAAGATTCTCATGTCTGTTGTAAGCCCACCTTCTCCCACTTATTTAATCAGACAGGTGCTGCTGTAAAGGGGTTTTGCAGATGTAATTTAAGTCCTAAGTTGCTTGACTGAAATAGGGAGGCTACCCAGGTGCTCCTGGTCTAATCACAAGACTTTAAAAAGGTTCTGGGCTCTTCCTGGTGAGAGAGATTTGAAGTGTGAGGGGGATTGTGGAAGGAGCTACGTAACAAAGGCCTGAGCGTGCCCTAGGACCTACAGGCAGCCCCAAACCTACAGCCAGCAACAAACCCAGGACCTCAGTCTCGCAACCACACTGGAAATAATTCTGCCAACAACCTGAAGGAGCCTGGGAGCTGATCTTTCCCCAGTCAAGCCTTAGGAAAAAGGCACAACTGGCTAAGGCTTGATTTCAGACTTACAAACCCCTGTGCAGAGAACCCAGCAAACAAGTTCTGGACTCACTACCCGTGGAAACTGTGAGTTGATAAATTGTTTCTTTTTTCTTTTCTTTTTTTACATCTCTAAGTTTGTGGTAATTTGTTACACAGAAATATAAAACTAATATATTCCACAGTCATGACTTCTCACTGTATTACACCCTCTTCTCCCTTCTGGAGCGGAAAAGGGAGGTGGTGATGAATTTTCCTTTTTATTGAATTTGCTTTCAGCTTTTTTCACTCCTTTCTATCTTTGCAACACTGTCCTGCTTATGGGCCAGCTATGAAAGTGTCCCCGGTTTTAATTATGGCACCCCTTACACAGATTCCAAGATATGAGTGAGTTCTGTGGCTGTTTTATCAACACTGTTCCATACACACATTCTGATATGCTTATAGGTTTAAGATTTATCCTGCGACACCTGTCCCACTCCTTATATTTGGCTCCAGTACCTGCCAGTCAGAATTTGGAGGTGTTAGTGGGCTTTTGCTAGGGTTTTCTTCCATTTTTTCCCCAGGCAGGTGTTTGCCTTGAATGTAGCCCTTCCTGTAATCTAGTTGCACCTGGACAAAATTTTCAGAGATGATGCATATTTCGCTTAGTTTGATATATTGTTTTGCTCATTGGAGTGGGACTTTTGGAGGGAGGCAATTTAAGTTAGTTGATATCAGATGTTACTTTAATGTGGACAACTTCTGATCCAGGTTTAAAGAGATGACTTTCTTCTTCATCACATATTACGTAAATAGATTATACGTAATGTTAATTTGGGGGAGCCGGAAGGGTAGGCTCTTGTTGCTCAATAGACTTGGAGAAATCAGATCAATCAAGCAAAGAGGTTTTACCAGTGGTAATCTATTAAAGGCAGGTTTTTGTCTTTAAAATTTTGAGAGAGGATCTTGATCCTTTAGCCCTGGCGTTAGGAGCAAACATTTGACGTCAGAGGGTTGAACGTGGAGAAAAGTGGTATTTTTAGCCTGAAGAAAAACCAAACCTTTAATTTATTTGGGAAAACAAATATTTATATTTGACATGGAAAATAAACGAGTGGATGTTTGTCAACCAATACAAGGTGAGTTTGGATATATGTGTATATATATACGTGTGTTTTATTTTGGACCTTATTGTCCTGCTTTGTGAAAAATGAACACTCTGGCAGTTTATTGAATACAAAGATTGGGGACAAATAGCTTTTTACTTAGGGTTCATTGCTCGAGAATGTAAGGATAGCTTGAACACCTCTTCCACTCAAGAACAGCCTTATGAAGTAATATTTTCCTGTGTATTCAGGGACAAATTGAATAAATCCAAATTGGAGTTTTGCTGATGTAGCATTCATTGACAAGCTAGAGAACAACTCCTTAGCCTCTTTGCCTGTATATGAAAGCAAATTTAGGAGATATTTCTCATGCAGGGTTCCCTGGCCATGTGTATGGTGATGTTTTGAGGACAAACATGTCTTTATTTTTAAATTGTTTCTCCGTGTATGTAGGTACTGATTGGGGGCAGAGAACTCCTTGCTTGGGATGAATTGGCTGAGGGTTTACTGATATAAGATACATATGTCCTTACTTAGAGTGTTTCTCCATTTGAACAGGGATGTTCTGGGGGGAAATGTGGCCTTACTTGGTAGTGTTTGTGGCAGACTATGGTCACAACTCCAGATTTCAAGTGGTTTCCCAAAGACTTAGCTAACATGAGGACAAATTGGATTGTATTTGTGGTTGCTTTACCAAGTTACACAAACGAGTCTGAGAACAAATAAGTCCTCGTTTAGGGTTTCAAGTCACATCATGTGTTTGGGTACAATTTGGGGACAAATTGCCCCCTGCTCCTTGCTTGTAATTCTTCATGGTGACATTGTGGGGATAAGCACTTGAGATGGGGTTATTTATCCAAGTCATCAGGGATTCTTGGTGGCAAATAATACCTTCTTTTTGGATGTTTTGGCCAAGAATATAGGAAGAGTTGGTACAGAAACAACTCTTAGAAAATCATACATGCTCAGAAATTTAAGGAATAAACTACTTATCCCATGTTTATTTTCCAAGTGTGGAGGGACAGTTAAATGGGGTACCACCTTAATTTTCTTTTCCTCATAAGTAAGGGCATTTAAGGACAGTTAAAGGGTGCACCTCTTTGTGTGGCTCTCTAAGCTTGAAGCAGTAGCATGGGGGCGGTGGGGACTCTATATTTGGGGAGCTCTTTATCTACATGTTAGGGGAATTCTGGAGAATGACAAATGACTCCTTACTTGGTGTTTTTCCCTTTGGATGAAACAACATCATTTGAAGAAATAATTATTTATTTGGATTTGTCTAAGCATGTAAGGATGGTATGTGGCCAGTGTCTGACTTACTAGTTTGTCTTTAGTCCATGTGGTCAGGAACGATTGAAGGATAAAGAATTCTTGATTTGTGGATCTTTGCCCTTTTTTATGATGGCACTTTGGATAAAAACTTCTTCCAGGGGTTTCTTCATAAATGTTTATAGCCACCATTGATTAGTATGTTTTTACTTTGGATTATTTGTCTCAGCAATTACAGGCAATATTGAAGAAACAATTCTGTATGTGAGATTAATGTTTTACACAGACTGTACAAACACTTCCTCCTAATAGCTGAGATAGACCTGGGTTGAAGTCTCCCCTCCACCAAACAATAATCGTGTGCCATTGGCCAAAATTATTTAGTGTTTCTGAACCTCAGTTTCTCATCCATTAAATGGGGAAACTAAAAGTCCCAAACCTAGAGTCATTGAGAAGACTGAATGATATAGATAGCCAAATGCCTGGCATATACTAAGTTCTTGGTGAGAATTGCTATCCTCAAAACAATGATAAACCTGTCTTTCTATGCAGATCTTTACAATTTACCCAATTCCCCATTCAGAAATCTTTAGGCTTTTCTCACAAGGCTACTTTTTAATCCAACCGTGTTATTGAAAGCTTTCAAAGTGACTTTTGGTAAGACACTAAGCATCTCTGCCTTTCTAGTTCTTCATTTATCAAGCTGATATGATGATAATAAGCAGCCTATTTCATAGTTTTGTGAGGATCAGATTAGATTCTGTGTCCTTTGAAAGTTGAGTAAGATAGTATCAGGGTAGGTGCTCTACCTTCATTATCTCAGTTAATCCACCCAGCAGTCTGGCATGTAGAATGTTAATACTTTAATTTCATTAATGGTGAAGATGCATTTCAGAAAGGTTAAATAACTTTATCAAGATTATAGAGATAGAACATGACAGTACCAATACTTTATCACAGGTATTTCTGACTACAAAACCATGCTATTAACGACCATAATAAATGATTTCCCCAGTGGAAATGTAAGGGTAGCTTTGCATTCTAGGATTCTATTATCATAACTATTATTTAGTATAACACAGTGGTAACTAGAGGATATAATTATTCTGTAAGGAGGATTTCCTTCCCACTATAATAGCTGGAGGAAAGATAAACTGAAAGTAAGAAAGAAGTAGGAACCAGTAGAATATTCCAAGGACACATTTGTGAGCCTGGACTATTGTAATAGCTACAGATATGAAGGTAGATATGTGTGAACTATGATGTGATAGACAATGAGACCCACATTGGAATAGATAAATTGGGTGAAGAAAAGAGAATATAAGGGTGAGTCTGGGTATCTGAAAGGCCAACAAGATAGTGGTATTATGGATTTGATTGGATTGAATAAATAGGAAGAATAAGATTTTAGAGAAAAGATAGTAAGTTCGATTCCCAAAAGGTTTAGTTTTCCAGTAATCTTCTAAAAGTTAGGTCAATTAAGAAAGTTGGCTAATGGTTAAATATTTTCAAGGAAGGAGATGAGATACAATTACTGATATCAGTAAAATCTTCATTTTCCTACCTAACCATCTTATATTTGTGACCAGCCAGCCATGGTTATAAGATCAAATTCCTCCCCCTAGCTTTCAACGCTTCCATAATAGGGTCATCTCATATTAGAGAAGAAAAAGTTTGAGTCTTAGTTCTGCCCATGCTAACTGAAGCCTCAGCTAAATAATTTCTCTTCTTTGAAATGTCTTTTCCTCATTTACCAAGTGGGCATAATAATTCTAATAATAAGATAACATGGGATTACATATATGAATATATTTTCATACATAATAAAGATCCTTAGAAATTATAGGGAGTTTTAAGACAATTTCATGTCTTCCGTTACATCCCAAGGAATATCTCCATTTAGGTTGGTATCAATCTTATACCTTTATCTCATCATTCTGTTCATTCTTCTTGGACTGTTCATGTTCTTCCTCTTCACTAATATAAATTCTGTTCATCCCCAGCTAACTGTGTAATCTTCTGACAACTCCTTAGTAAACACACACACACACACACGCACATTCTTCTTTTGTTTTTAACTGTGTCAATGGTGCTTTGTTCTATTCTACACACTTAAACTGCAAAGCACCTTGACTATAGGGTTACCTTCTCTATCCTGTGTAGCCTTACTAAATACCAATGGAATTGAATTACATCTCACCTAAATTTTTTCTTATGTTTAAAACATTGCATTTTATTTCATCTACAATAAAAGGAGAATGTGATTCTACAAATGAAATTCTTTCCTAAGAAGTGATATTTAATGCTTATTGCCTTCTTTCACAGAGCTGTGTTTGTCTAGGCTAAATAAGTCCCCTTTTGCTTTTTCTCATCAACCTAATTTACATAGTGGGTGATTAATGGAGCTATAATAATCTTCAGCAGGAAATTTTCTACACACCGTATATGTTGATGCATTTACTATCTTGAGTGCCTATTGGAAATGCTTTGGCCATTAACGTCAAAGATCATTTCTGTCTCACTAGGTATTACTTAGTAGACCCCCAAAGAGAAAATGATTGGACTGTATCAGATAAAAGTAGATTTTTCTTTCAGTAATGGAAATGGATCTGTAGTTTTTGTATAGTGTCTGTTAATTCAGTGTAAGAGTGTGATGAATCGATTCACTTTCTGGTAATTGCTACACAGTTATGAGAAATAAGATGACTAAAAACAATATCCTCTTCTTGTAGGTATGCTGATACGTTAAAACTTTAAAACCATCACCCAGAGCCAGGAAACATCACAATGAGATACAAATCAAAGCAATTAAGGTTGCTTGCAGCAAAGGTTAATGTGGCTAATCTTTAGATTCCCTCCCCATTTATTAGATAAGAATAGAATGCTTGCAGCACACCCAAGATGTTCTTAAAATGACTCCTTGAGATGTTCATATTTCGGCTCTTTCTCTGTACTTTCAAGTGGTTCAGTGTCACTGTCACTATTCTTAGAATTTAACTATGTTCACCTGAACTATGACATTTTCAAAAATCCATCTTCCTTCCTCCACTGAAAACATTAAAGTTATATTTCAGTCATTTTTGGTGATTTATGTGATTTTTGTGTCTTGCTTCCTTCTTAATATGCACATTGTTAAAGCATCATTCTCCAGATAATTGGCTTTTAGGCTAGGAACTAAACTTAACCTATACAAGGTATTCTAATCATCACTCAAGGTAAATATGGGATATATGGCATCATAAAGACACACATGGGTATTTGACTAATTCAACCAGGGGCTTTTAAAAATAACCTGTCATTTTTTTAGATTTATTTATTATTTTTGGCTGCATCGGATCATTGTTAAGGCACGCAGGATCGTCCCTAGTTGAGACACGCAGGTTCCAGATCACGTGGCCTCTGAGGCGCATGGGCTCAGTAGTTGTGGCACACAGGCTTAGTTGCCCCGCGGCATGTGGGATCTTAGTTCCCGACCAGGGATCGAACCCGCGTCCACTGTATTGGAAGGCGGATTCTTTACCACTGGACCACCAGGGAATTCCTCAAAATCACCTGTCATTTGAAGGAATTCTTCAAGTGTGGAAGAATGGGCTAGTTTTACTCCTTTGACTTACTGGAGTCTAAGAAACAAAGAAAACAAATTGCCTGTTCCCTCCTTCACCAAATATATGGGGAAGTTACATTTTAAAAATTCTTTTTTTCTGTTTATTTCAGTTCAGAGGTCTAAACTTACCAATTACTGTGTCTAGAGAAGCAGCTTTAATAGCTATTCACTGAGGTTTCCAGATTGATTTATTCCTCAATGAATTTTACAGTTAATGAGGTAAATGTTAGGAAAAATGCCTCTGTCAGTTTTAGTGTTTGGTCTGATTTTGAGCTTGTACTGCTATTTTGGAAATTTTGTGTAGGCTGCTGTATAGAGCATTTGTTGTCCGCTCTTGGAAAGCTATTTTGAAAGATGTGAGAATGAAATATTTAAATGGTACAAAGAGTTAAAATATGTATGATACAAAGGTTTATATAAATATGTTTTAATAGATACAATCTATATCTAATAGAGTAAAAGAGCTTCAAATAACAACTGGTTTTCTTTAATTGAATTAATAAGTTCATCCTTCAAACATATTTTCTGGTATATTTGAAGACACTAGATTATATAACTAGATATAAAAGTATGGTTATACTAAGAAAAGTTCTTAAAGCAGAGATCTATGATTTCTGATTTGAGACGGAAGACACGTTCACCTCTTCTCTCCCTCCCCCAACCCATTGAAATGACATTAAAAAAGCAAAAGAATGGGAAAAATTAGTAAAAATATAGTGGACATTCTGATAGAGATCAGGAATCAGTGGCTAAAGATTGTGTTGAATTTTGGGAGAATGGAAAGGTCAGGAAGTCATATTAATAGATGATCCTGATCAGAGTAAAACAAAGCTCAGAGCACCCACGCATGAAGGTTCAAATGGAGGAGAGAGCTCTTCTTCCCAGTGCAGTTTTCCGGAGTCAGCAGATATGGAGAGTGAAAGTGAGAAGAGGAATATAAGTTATTTTTCTTGGTTTGTTTGTGGATTGTGTTTGCCTTTTTTAAAATTGAAGTATAGAGTATAGTTGATTTACAATATTGCTCTAGTTTCACATGTACAGCAAAGTGATTGTTTATAATGTGTGTATATATATATATATATAAATTTCTTTTTCAGATTCTTTTCAATTATAGGTTATTATAAGATATTGGATGTAGTTCCCTGTGCTATGCAGTAAATCCTTGTTGTTTACCTACTTATATATGGTAGTGTGAATCTGTTAATCCCATACTCCTAATTTATCCTTCCCCCGCCGTTCCTTTTGGTAACCATGTTTGTTTTTTTTTGTCTGTGAATCTGTTTCTGTTTTGTAAATAAGTTCATTGGTATTATTTTCTACATTCCCCATATAAGTGATATCATATGATATTTTTCTTTCTCTGCCTGACTTCACTTAGTATGATAATCTCTAGGTCCATCCATGTTGCTGCAAATGGCATTATTTCATTCTTTTTTATGACTGAGTATATTCCATTGTATATATGGACCACGTCTCCTTTATCCATTCATCTGTCGATGGACATTTAGGTTGCTTCCATGTCCTGGCTATTGTAAATGGTGCTGCTGTGAACACTGGGGTGCATGTATCTTTTCGAATTAGAATTTTCTCTGGGTATATGCCCAGGAGTGGGATTGTTGGAGCATATGGCAACTCTATTTTTAGTTTAAGGAACTGCTATACTGTTTTCCATAGTGACTGCACCAATTTACATTCCCACTGACAGTGAAAGAGGGTTCCCTTTTCTCCACACCCTCTCCAGCATTTATTATTTGTAGACTTTTTGATGACAGCCATTCTGACTGGTGTGAAGTGGTACCTCATTGTAATTTTGATTTGCATTTCTCTAATAATTAGCGATGCTGAGCATCTTTTCATGTGCCTGTTGACCATCTGTATATCTTCTTTGGAGAAATGTCTATTTAGGTCTTCTGCCCATTTTTGGATTGGGTTGTTTGGGTTTTTTTGATACTGAATGGTATGAGCTGTTTGTGTATTTTGGAAATTAAGCCCTCATTGGTCACATCATTTGCAAATATTTTCTCCCAGTCCATAGATTGTCTTTTTGTTTATGGTATCCTGTGCTGTGCAAAAGCTTATGTTTGATTAGGTTCCATTTGTTTATTTTTGCTTTTATTTCTTTTGCTTTGGGAGACTGACCTAAGAAAACAGTGGTACGATTTATGTCAGAATGTTTTGCCTATGTTCCCTTCTGGGAGTTTTATGGTGTCATGTCTTATATTTAAGTTTTTAAGCCATCTTGTTTATTTTTGTGTATGGTGTGAGGGAATGTTCAATCCTCACTTATTTACATGAGGCTGTCCAGCTTTCCCAGCACCACTTGCTGAAGACTGTCTTTTCTCCATTGTAATATTCTTTCCTCCTTTGTCAAAGATTAATTTACTGTAAGTGTGTGGGTTTATTTCTGGACTCTGTTCTGTTCTATTGATCTACATGTCTGTTTTTGTGCCAGTACCATGCTGTTTTGATTACTATGGATTTCTCGTATTGTCCGAAGTGTGGGAGGGTTATACCTCTAGCTTTGTTCTTTTTCCTCAAGATTTCTGTGGCAATTCTGAGTCTTTTATGGTTCCATATAAATTTTAGTATTATTCTAGTTCTGTGAAAAATGTCATAGATAATTTTATAGGGATCACACTAAATCTGTAGATTGCTTTGCATAGTTTGGCCATTTTGACAATAATTCTTTCCAATATGAGAGCATGGGATATCTTTCCATTTCCTTGAATCGTCTTTGATGTCCTTCATCAATGTTTTATAGTTCTCCATGTATAAGTCTTTCACCTCCTTTGTTAGGTTTATTCCTAGGTAATTTTTTGATGCAATTTTAAATGGGATTTTTTAAACTTTCTCTTTCTGAAATTTCATTGTTAGTGTAAAGAAATGAACACATTTCTGTATATTAATCTTGTATCCTGCTACTTGCTTAATTCATTTCAGTTCTAATAGTTTTTGTGTGGAGTATTTAGGGTTTTATAAATAGAGTATTATGTCATCTTCATAGAATGACAATTTCACTAAGTCAAGGGCTTTGATTAAAGATTTGCTAGCAGAAAGATGGGTAGTTTGGTCCACTCATTCATAATAGGGACTGCTAACAGTGGAGGGAATTATGAACTATCTAATCAACTATTCTTTTAAAAAATTAGAAAAATAAGAATCTTCAAAAATAATAGGAAAACTAACCAGAAGAGAGGAACCAATATAAGCAAACAACATCTGATTCAGGAAGAAGCATATATTGTTTAGGGAAGAGAAAAGAACTTAAAAAAAAAAACTAGTTTGTTCTTTCAGAGAGATTTGACAAGACATGCATCTGTAAAATAAGAACAACCTTCTCATTTAAAAGAACAAAAGACAAGAAAGAATTTGGAAAAATTAAAAATAATGTTACCAAAATAAGTAATTCAATAACAAAATGTTTGAAAAACCTTTCAGAAGTCAGGAAAATAATGAAGTAGAATGTATGAGAGGAAAGTTAGAAGACATTAAGGACCAATCTATAAGGACAAGCAACCACCTAATTAGGAGTTCCCCAAAGAACAAAGAAGGTGAGAAAAACAAGTAGCAAAGAAATAAAAGGAAATTCCAAGTGTTGTAGAAAGCTAAATCTCTACAGATTGAAAGGGCCCATTGCATGATAAAATGAAAAATACCTAGACAAATATTCATAAAGATATTGTTTTACAAAGGATTATGAGAGGACCTAAAGGTATCTATAAAGGAGACAAAACAAGCACAGTAGATTATCTACAAGATTATCTGCAAAGAAATGATAAAGATTAGCATGAGACTTCTAGGTAGTGACGTAAGTTCTGGAAGACAGTGGACAATACCTTAAAGTTCGAGGGATGATGATTTTGGATTTAGAAGTCAATATGCAGCCAAATTAAGTAAGAGTGAGCAATTTATTTTTTAAAATGCAAAGGCTTAGTCATGAATTATTTTCTCAAAAAAAGATTTAAAAGTTTTTGTGGTTATGCACCAATCAAAATGAAAAGAGTAGAAATAGGATCTAAGAAACATGAAACTAAGGAGTACAATAGAAATAATTCCCAGGATGATAACTGTGTAGTAGTCCTAGAATAATAGTTGGAAATTGTGTTTGGCTGATGGTGACAGTCCTGACTGTCATTAAAATACACAAATATTCTTCTCATATTATGCACAATGTTGAGGTAGTTTGTTGCTGGCATTTTATCAACAGTACAACTTCAAAGTTCCCAAATGACGGTTGCAGTTCTAGCCATTGCATTGGCATTCTAGGATGAAACAGAGAAATAGGAGAAAGGGGAAAAAAATGAACCTCCCAGTAAAGTCAATCCTTGGAAGCCCCACCCTACAACTTCTACTTAAATGTCATTGGCCAAACCTAGTTGCAAGGGAGATTGTATTCAAATAGGACCAGGGAGAGAACAGATTTTGGGGTGGGCAACTAGCAGTCTCTGACATGACTTGAAAGCACTTTATTGCATTTAAAAAATGGTATAACTATGATACCCAGTGATATTTCATGGTGAAGAAGGCATATTTATTTTATAAATAAGACATAGAAAGGCCTTTAGCAATTTCTGGAAGAATGAAATTATACACAAGAGAGTCTTGGTCCACAGACAAAACAAATAAAATGAAATAACTTGAAAATGTGCCATGATTTTAGGCAGTATATGGGGTCAGTGAAAAGAGAACCACTTTGACTTTGAACCGGGAGGATTAGTCAGTAATCCTCACTTCAGTGCAGGATTGAAAAGGAGTGGTGAGGGGACATCCTTGCTTTTACCAGATATTTGTGGGAAAGTTCGAGTTTCTCACCATTAAGAACAATGTTTGCTGTAGGTTTTTTGTAGACATCCTTTATCAAGTTGAGGAAGTTACCCTCTATTCCTACTTTACTGAGTTTTTTTTTTAATAATGAATGGGTGTTGGAATATGTCAAGTGCTTTTTCATCATTTATTGATAAGATCATGTGACTTTTTCTTTTTTAGCCTGTTGATGTGATGGAATACATTGATTTTTGAATGTGGAACCAGCCTGGCATATCTTGGATAAATCTCAGTTTGTTGTGGTATATATAGTTTTTAAACACGTTGTTGGATTCAATTTGCTAATAGTGTGAATATATTTGCATCTATTTTCATAAGAGATATTGGTTGGTAGTTTGATTTTTAAAAATTGAAAACCAAGAAATCTATAAACAAGGTTATAGAAAACTATGATAATTGAAAACAGATTATAATGTAATACAGTTTAACAATAGAAGGAGAAGTAGTGGGGAGTATAAAGTGGTAACATATACAGTGGAGAGTCAAGAGATACTATTTACAGGTGATGGATCAAGAAACAATCATTAAGTATATTGTTATAATGTCAGGAATGAGAACTAGAAACATGTAATTTACAAAAATTAGAGTGTCCCATAGTAGTGGGAGTGAGTTAAATCTCTCACCTTTTATGGTGGATACGAAATAAGTACTCTTTTATTGTTTACAATACAAGCTAGGCTGCCAGAGTGAAGAAATACCAAAATGTTTTTTCTGCTCTCATGTAATAGTTTAAGTAGTTGGTCTTGGCTGGTATGTTGGTTTAATGGGGTCTGGGTTCTGTGCTCCTTTGATTACATTGCCATGCTATCTTCATCTTGTTATCCATCTAAATGCTTTAGCTCAACCATCATGACTTCATTTCAAGCTATGGATTTTAAGGAAAACCCAAAGGGGAAGACACATTCCTTTACTTTAAGAGCATGACATGGAAACACATCCCTTCTTCTCACATCCTCACAGAACTAGTCATATGACCTCACCTATCTGCAAGAAAAACTGGGAAATACAGGCTTTATTGGGGCAGATATGTGCTCAGCTAAAAATGCTTTTAATGTGGAAGAAGAGAATAGATATGAGGAATAGTTAGCAGTCACTGCTGTTTAAAGTTTATAAACATAGGTATAAGCAAATTATTTAGAGTTATGGAGTCAACCACAGATAATTTAAAACCAAAAATGGTATAAATATGATTGCCTCTGAGGAAAGGGGAGAGTGGGAAGAACCATAGCTTTTAATTTTGTACCTTTCTGTACTTGCTGGATTTTTATTTCCATGTGCTTTTAATAATGATGATGTAATAATTACACAAATGTAGTTTATATGGCAAATATAGATCCTTCTTTTAGATGGCAGCGGGGGGAGGGGGGAAATGCCTGCTATAGCAGAGTAAAGAAAATCAGATTTAGGGAAAACGAAAAACTTTAGTTAAATTACCTTTTGATTTTTATGACTTCTCTACTCCTGTTTTCTCTTGTTTATTTACAGAAGGGCATCAGCCCTTGCCAGATAGGTTGAGAAATAAAAGACAAGATGAAAAGACAGCACTTTGGACAAATGAAGTTACTAAAGAGAGAATCAGAAAAGGGAGATCAAACACATCCCAGGCCATTTTTTCCATCCTTGGACCTGGGCAATGCTTCTGTTTTGGGGGCTTTGGCCTGTATGATGCTGCCATGTGCTGAGCATTGAAAGATTTTGCTGCCTCTCTTTGAAGGTTACTTCCCAGTCTAATAGATTTCATCCATTGAAAATCAGGGGTTTCTTCTCTATTCAGGTACATTTTCCTTTTCTCAATTTAATCCCATTATTTTTAATTATACTCTTCAAATTGTCCCTGTAATTTCCATCTTACTAGGGTTTTCAAATACCTGTAGACAGCAACTCCTTAGACATTATTTAGTCAAATGCACCTATTATTTCTTTGATCTTTTCTCTTAAGTTAGCTCCTACAGCCACTCAATGTCCATGGTTTTAAGGATTATTTTTTTCTGCATTTTTCCTCAAATGGGTCTGTATCTATCTCTTCCTGACAGCAGAACATAGTTTCTTTCTCCTGTTACGGGTTCTGAATTATTATTTTTTTCATATAGCGTGTGTCTCAGTGCTCATGTGCACATATCACCTATATCATTTAAGGTATTAAAATTCATAGTCAATGACTTGAGGTAGATAAGGGGATATTTGACGAGATGACCTTGAAGTTTCCTTTGAACTCTGTGATTTTTCAATTTTATGCAGAGGTTACAAATTGGTTTTCACTTATAAGTTCTGAAGCTAAGCAGTAATCTATATAAAAAGAATTATGAGAGTCAAATGCAAAACGTTTCCTGTAACTTCCAATCTTTAGTAATATGAATATATTTTAGACTGTATATAGTATTTGTGCATTGTTTTGCTTCCATAACTGGGCACTAATTTATGTATAAATATCCATATAGTCTATTATCTACCTTCATATCCTTTAAAATAGGCATTATATTACTCTATCAGAACTGATCTAACCATTCAAATATGCAAATCTTAAAAACCATTATCCCTGAGTTATAAAATAATATCAATATATAACAGGTGACTGATTCATTAAATAGAGAAATAAACTACTGAGCTTACCACTGATAATTCAGAGGATGCCCATAGAATACAGAAATGATATTTTATAATCTTAAGTCCTTTTTTCTTACTTTGGAAAAACACATGAGAATTGCATGGTTGACTTTCTTACAATGATGTGCTTTAGTATTTTATCCCCTGTTAACTTTTTTAACATTTACCTTTTCTGGAAGGTACATTCAATGTCTTTGGCTGTATATCCCTTTGTCTAAAAAGTAAATCCAAAAGGAATCTTTCTCTCCAGCTTTAAGAGAACATTTAAAACACACAGAAATTCTCCTCTTGGAAACACCTCCTGCAGTTCCCAGGGGCTAATATTTCTGGAGGTGTAAAATGTGCTTCTAGTTCTTACAGTGACAGTTCCTAACTAAAAATGTTGCTAACTGGTCTCATGTGATAATACTTACAAAGCTAATGGGCAAATACCTAGGTCCCCTTTCAATACTGAAGTTGCCTTTGGCATATGTCATTTTGTAAAATATGCCCTTTCCATGCCGGGCACCAATACATGGCTGAAAGTACAGAGGAGATAGATAAATCAAACAATATGTGAGAGAAGTAAACTATTTGGAAAGATTGCACACTAGAGACTCCACTACCCAAGAATTGTGGCCGGCTTCTTTACAAGGTAGGGAGAAATGCTTTGGGCCAGACAGGAGTTAAGTATAGGTATATCTATATGTAAGGTCAAGTCTAGTGTATGATACTCAGCCTGGGAGGAGTTGCTAAGTGGTAGGAAGGAGGGAAAAGGTAATGTGGCAGATATAAAACTTATATTTTAGTATTTTGTTCGAGCAGGTAATGAGAGGAGATTCTGCAGTCAAATATTTTTTAAAAACAATCAGTGCTATTTCAAAATATAAAATGTCTACATTGTGCAGAAATTGTGCTACATACCTGATACGGAATCATTTAGACATCCCCAGCGACCCTGTGAGGTAGGTATTGTCATCATGCTTATGGTACAGATGAGGAAATTGAAGTACAGAGAGGCTGAGTTAGTTGTTTAGGGTCACTCAACTAGTAAGTTGTGGAATATTCTGATTCTTTTTCACTTCTGGTCCTGATCTCTGGTCTCCCAAACCCGTGCTTCTCAGTGCGACAGAGGAGTAAAGAGCAAACTGCCTACCTGATATATTTGAGAAGATCACAAGTTCATGGGTTGAGAGGAAAGAAGACATCCCCTCGAAGTTTCCAAGGAGGCCAGGACTAGTTAGTAGACACCTGGCAGTGTCTGGCTATAGAGGATTAACTCTCTATCTACAACACAGTGATTTTTTTTAATACAGAGAAGATTGGGGGCAAAAATGCTAGAGTGGGAGTGAACCCAGGAATTGAGTTTGCAGGATATTGGGTCTACACTAAGTGTTGGGTGAACTTTATGTTCTTTCCCACTGGAAGATTATGTGACTATAACCAGTATGAAATTGATCACAGTCAAGATAGAGAATGATAGTGATAATGATAAAGATGTTATCCATAAGTAATACTTTAAAATGCTTTTCTGTTTGTAAAGCACTCTCAGATATCATTTCTTTTTTTTTAACATC
Organism: Mesoplodon densirostris; assembly: GCF_025265405.1. Classification (NCBI taxonomy): domain Eukaryota; kingdom Metazoa; phylum Chordata; class Mammalia; order Artiodactyla; family Ziphiidae; genus Mesoplodon; species Mesoplodon densirostris. Next base: position 12,933,961 of record NC_082681.1, read on the forward strand.
TTTATTGGAGTATAATTGCTTTACAATGGTGTGTTAGTTTCTGTTTTATAACAAAGTGAATCAGCTATACATATACATATATCCCCATATCCCCTCCCTCTTGCATTTCCCTCCCTCCCACCCTCCCTATCCCACCCCTCTAGGTGGTCACAAAGCACTGAGCTGATCTCCCTGTGCTATGCACCTGCTTCTCACTAGCTATCTATTTTACGTTTGGTAGTGTATATATATATATGTCCATGCCTCTCTCTCACTTTGTCCCAGCTCCCCCTTCCCCCTCCCTGTGCCCTCAAGTCCATTCTCTACATCTTCATCTTTATTCCTGTCCTGCCCCTAGGTTCTTCAGAACCTTTTTTTCTTTTCTTTAATTTAATTTAATTTAATTAATTTATTTTTTAAACATCTTTATTGGAGTATAATTGCTTTACAATGGTGTGTTAGTTTCTGTTTTATAAGAAAGTGAATCAGCTATACTTATACATATATCCTCATATCTCCTCCCTCTTGAGCCTCCCTCCCACCCTCCCTATCCCCACCCCTCTAGGTGGTCACAAAGCACTGAGCTGATCTCCCTGTGCTATGCACCTGCTTCCCACTAGCTATCTGTTTTACGTTTGGTAGTGTATATATGTCCATGCCACTCTCTCTCTTTGTCACAGCTTACCCTTCCCCCTCCCCGTGTCCTCAATTCCATTCTCAAGTAGGTCTGTGTCTTTATTCCTGTTTTACCCCTAGGTTCTTCATGACATTTTTTTTTTCTTAAATTCCATATATACATGTTAGCATACAGTATTTGTCTTTCTCTTTCTGACTTACTTCACTCTGTATGACAGACTCTAGGTCCATCCACCTCACTACAAATGACTCAATTTCGTTTCTTTTTATGGCTGAGTAATATTCCATTGTATATATGTGCCACAGCTTTAAAAAATTTTTTTTTTATTAGTTTCTGCTTTATAACAAAGTGAATCAGTCATACATATACATCTGTTCCCACATCCCTTCCCTCATGCATCTCCCTCCCTCCCACCCTCCCTATCTACAAACCTCGAAAGTAGGTACTAGCATCAATCCCCAATTGCCATTTTATAGATGAGATCACTGGAGTTCATAGATGATCAAATACGAATTTAGCTTTGATATTTTAAAAAACAGTAACAACAATAACATCATTTAAAAGAAGAGTGGGTGTGACTTAGGACCTAGCCAGTTAAGAGAATTACCAAAAACATTTAAAAAACTCAAAGTAATAGCTTTGGGAGTTCCAGCAAGGCCTAGATAATTATAACCTTTTCAACAGAGGCCAAAGCTAACAGTTGGGCTTAATTTTTTCCCCCTATGCTTAGGCTGTGAAGATAGAATACACATTAAATTGATAAGCCTGAGATAGTCCCTTTAGAGCTGAATTGACTAGGGGAAAACTGAAGTTTCAAAATTGCAGAAAGTGAAAACGGTAATGAAACAGGAATGTCAAAGAAAGGAGTAGCCCAGTTGGGAAAACTGTTCTGACCCCCTGGCCATGTATTCATCCTGGGCCTAACAAAGAGTCCACTCAGTGGATACTGAGGTCCAAAGAATAAGACAAACGCCATGGTGAGGAACTGTGGAAGACTGAATTGTACACTATAAGAATAGTAGCAAACAACAGCAGGCCCTGGGGAGGACCTACTTTATACATTTGAGACCATATCAGAGATAGGGCCTTACTCTAATTATGTCATCACTGTAGAAGTTGGGGATGGGAATCCACTGACAGGCTCCTTTGACTCCTATGGCATTCCTTAGACCTCTTCCTTTGTCTCCATTTCTTCACCTCCTCAATGATTTTTCTTTTTATTGACTCACTCCCTCAGTGTTGATGCCCCTCAGAGTTCTGCCTATGCTTTCCTTGTCTCTAGCCTTCTACACAGTTACCCTTGAAAATCAATTTTAAAGCCAAAGTGTATGTGACATATACTCTCTAGTTTTAATATCCAAGCCCTTTTTTTGTTTGTTTTTGCTTACTGCCTGTGTATTTTTGATCTTAAAATGTTGAAATCAGAACTCTTTCCAGACTAAAAGTGTTAGAGTTCTCTTTTATTCATCCCCCTAACTTGCCGCCCACCCCATTCAATTCTGTTGTTTCTTCCTCTCAAATATCTTTTCTATCTACTTTCCATTTCCACCACTAATGCTCTGTTTCATTCTATTACCGTTATTATTTTGACTATTACAATAATCTAGCTGGCCTCTCTGAATTCAGACTTCAAGCTGTCCAATAATCCTGTCTACTGGTGCTCATTCCATTGGCTTAAGGCTGTCTTTCTCAAACTGTTTCATATAATGATAATTCTGTGGAATGTTAATAGGGAGTATGCTTTTTTTGAGCAGGGAGTTGTCAAATGGTATTCGGAAATGCTGGGCTAAACTGAGTAAAATATGTTTGTTATAGGACTTTTCAGAGTCTCTAGCATGTTTAATTTATGTTATTAATCTTCAATAGAATATTTAATCCCATGGGGGGGCAAAGATTTCTTTGCCTTTTTCACTGATATATTTCCAGAATACTCTCATGATGCACATCAAATAGTAGATGCTCAATAAATATAATTTGAGTGAATAAAAGAATGACAGATGGGTCTATTGTAAACAGCATTTTCCACTTTAATGTAAATATAAAAACCATTTTAATCAAGTTACATCTCAAGGGAGCAATGTCTATGAAATATTTTCTATGAAACATGGCTCTAAAGTAGAGTTTCTCAACCTTGGTACTCATGAAATTTGGGCCAGATGATTCTTTATGTCAGGGGGCCTACGTCCTGTGCATTGCAGAATGTTTAGCAGCCTGTTGCCCTCTACCTACTAGATCACAGTAGCACTGGCACCCCATTTTTGACAACCAAAAATGTCTCCAGACATGACCAAATATCTTTGGAGTGTGGGGGACAAAATCATCCCTGGTTAATGAACCAGTGGTTCTAAAGTATAGTCTGAGTTTATTCTCCAGCTCAAAAATTTTCACAACCTCTTCATTGCCTATGAAATGAAGTTCAAATTCCTTAGATTGATATGCAAGTTCCCTGTTTGTCCTGAATCTTACAGGCACTTGTACATAAACACACACACATGTGCCTGTAGGAATCAGGCAACCAGGGAGGTAGCACATGGTGGAAATGGGCACAGCTCATTTAATGTAATTCTGACATGATCTCAGCCTATCACAGAGGTCATCACTTTCTTCTTCTGTACCCCATACCTTCAGCTAGCCAAATGCTTATTTGTACACTTTTTCTTAACAATATGTACCACTCAAGGTTGCCCTTGATATTCTTTTATAGTTGTGATTTCATCTGAGTATAAACATTTTGATGAACACTACATGATGTATCCTGGGTCCTCTATATCTCATTAGAGCACCCCCCCACACTTTTATATATAACACAGATATAATTGCTTAGTCAGTATGCAAAAATGCGAGTGTCTACTATGTGCTAAGCGCTGTGCATGATGCTGGGGTTACAACAGTTACTGAAGCTGATTCCCTACCTTCAAGGTATTTACATACTAGAGATTAATGAATTGAGATAAGTGCTCTACCAGAGACACACACCAAGAGGTAGAGAGTCTGAAGGAGAAGAAGAATTAACTCTGTGTTTGGACTTCCTGGAAGGTAGCATAGAAGAGATAGCAAGTATGCTGAGTTAAGAAAGATGAGTAGGTATTGATCCAACACTCAGAGTGGCCAGTCGACTCAGGCCTTTCAAAGAGCATATCCACAGGTACGTTTTAAACAGTTGCTGTTGTCCAGTGTGGGCTGCATTTTGTCCTTGCAGTCAAATTGGTGTTTCTCCCCCATGATGAAAAAGAGACTTAATTTAACTAAGGCTTATTGCCCAGGCTTGTTGTCTTCTCTCTCAGCTGTATATAGACCTTACCTTTCCGTTAGAACATCCAAATTTGTTGCTAGAACATGGCCAGAGAGGACACTTTGGGAACAGTGGGGTGGGGTTGGAGGTGGCAATGATCAGGTGTTCTTCTCAAAAAGGTGTCTCCTGGCCATGATACAGACTTTTTCCTCTTGTCTTTTTAGATGAAGTTTTCAGCTCAGGAATGGCTGAAATCAACTCAAGAGACTTAAAAGAAAATGTTCAAGGTACCACAGCTGTTTTTAAAGTTAAAAACCAAAAGAACCACAAAAGAAGTTTTCTCTAGCCTAACGTTGAGGGAAAGTACGTTAGCAGATGTTTCCACGTTGGAAGCAATTTTCAAACGCTCCTTAAATATTCTGCCAGTGGTGGCTGCAAATGCATATTTTATCTGAATGAATTGTTCACTGAAGTACTGGAAGCTGTATAGACAAAGCAAATATAGAGAATTTATCAAGTGGCCCTTACTCTGTTTTCTATATATTCTTTAAATTTTCTCCAAGATGCTTAAAATGCAAACAGACTTGTACTTGCCAAAAATCTTGCTCAGTTTAATTACGCCTAGAAAGAAATTTGACCAATCTATTTGGGACACATCTTGGCCTAAAGGAAATGAAGCTGTGGGTTCAGAGAGAAGTGGGATTTTGGTTATCCGCTGCACTCATTCATTTATCTATTAATTACTTTGTAGAAATAATTCCTTAATTACTTCTCCATTGAGTATCTGCTACAGAAAGCTGTTTATTGGCTGTAGATGGCATAGAGATTTCATCTTGTGTGAAGATTCTGAATTACTGATAGTGGCTCCTGGGAATTCTGTATAAATAAGGAAAGACCAAGTTTGATTAGTTATGTCTGTTACAGGCACAGGTTGAGGAATAGTGGTATGTAGGACAGACAACGTTCATGTCAAGTATGTTAAGCTAGTATCTAGACTCTGAGCTACTCTAGGGCTTTTGTCCGTTTGCAGCGTGACTGAAATTATCAACATTTGTCTTGATTTATCATTTGAAATTATAGAAAGAATTAGAATTTACTTATATATTTAAATACAATGATTGTCCATAATTCCATAATGCTAAATGTGCACATTTCTTGCTAATACTTGTCCATGTCAATATTTAACATAGGTGTATCATGTTCTGTGCTGCATTTTCATTTAAAATTATATCAAACATTTTCATTTTTTGCCAAATAGTTTCCAAAACATTTTTTAAATGACTAATTTTCCACTCTGATTGTCTTGTAATTAGGTAGGCCTTAAAAAATTTTAGGATGGTTTTACTTAGAATCCTACCCAGTGCATACAGGCTTCTCCTTTGCTGTTTAAATTTTAGTTGGTTTCTAAAAATTAAATGATATTTCATTAAAGCATTTGAAGAAAGAAAACATTTTATATAATCTGGGTGAATTAACTGAAATACATATATATTATATAAATATATTTATATATAACAAGTACACATGTGTATATATACACAAATACATATGTTTATAATTCTAAGTATCATCATCATTGAGGCAAATCACATTTTCAAACTTATTAAGAACTTCTGTATAAATCAAATATAATGTCTGCATTTATAGGCGTTTTGTTTGTCTTCAGTTCTGATCCATTCTTTGGCAACTACCAAATTGACCTAAACAAACCCTAGGCATACAGAGACCCTAGACTTAAAATATATTAGGACAACTCCTTATTCCAAACCGAGCCTGGCAGTCCTAGCCTTCCAAAATCCAGCATGAAGCCCCTGCTCCCACCTGGCTCCCACTACTTCCCTCCAGGAATTATCCATTCCTGCTAAACAGGCCTGTTCACTGTATCTCACCATCCACTTATCTTCACTGCCTCAGCTTATGCTACTTTTCCTGTCTTGAGCTCTTTCCTGTTTGGCTTAGGCTTATGGAAATTGATAGTTCTCGATAGTAGCTCCTCTAGGAGATTTTTCTTGATGAACCTAACCTTTCGAAACTGTTCTCATTTGTCTCACTGGAAACTTAATTTCTGTCATCTATCTATCATCTGTCTATCATCTGTCTATCATCTGTCTATCATTTATCATCTGTCTATCATCTGTCTATCATCTATCTATCATCTGTCTATCATCTATCTATCATCTGTTTATCTATCATCTATCTATCATCTATCTATCATCTATCTATCTATCTATCTAGATCAAAACATTCCCAAGGGCAAAAAAACCCCAAACAACACCCCCCCAAAAAAAAGCCCCACAACCTCAAACAGAAAAACTGTATAATACCTTGCATTGATCCATGCTAAGTTAGTGACTTGGTATCAGTGAACCCCAAACTCCCAAGCAGGGTCAACAATTCTACTTCTGATTAAAAACTGGCATACATTTTCTTCAGCCATTATGTGTGTGTATCAGGCGTGGTGGATCATAATTCTCCTATTTCCGATGGATGGTAATATTTCTGTGCAGAGGTAATGCAGTGGCCTCCAGGTTGGCTGTTCTGTTATTGCCACTCTGGGGACCATTAGTCTTTCACTACCGGAAGCTGAATACAGCAAAATCTTTGTTTTATTCCTTGCTTTGTAATGAGCGATTTGTTTTCAATAAGATGACGGCATACTCAGGCAGCTGAACAGCTATTAGGGTGGCAATGGGCTAACATCACGTACAGCAGCTATAACAGTCAACTAGGTAGTGGCAGTGATGATGCCAAATGCAGATAAAATTTAGTGAAATTAACAGAACTTAAAAGTGCTGCCAACAATTTAGGATTTAATAATTAGTTTTAGACCTGATAGTCCCTCAGTGGAGTTTTCCCCAACCTCTAAATTTCTTACCTGTAGAATGTTCTTTGTCAATTTCCTCTTTTGCTTATTTACACTGAGCCACAGTCAGCCACAGCTTTGCTCTCACTCTAGGAATGGTGATATTGAACACTAGTGTGGAGTTTGTTTGACTGCAGCTGAGGTTGACTGTCTTGGGACAGAAAGATGTAGGGGAAGTGCTTGCATAATCTTTTCAGAAAAGCATGGCTTTGACTTTTGGATATCACACTTGTAAAATACTTTCATGGTGTAGATCTATTTCTCACTGCCTTTTGCATTTCACTGGAAGAACTAATTTGTTTCCAGGTCTTTCTACTTGCTGCTCTGAACTAACAGTGCTAGTAGGATAGGGCAGACCATGAGAAGGAGGCCCTCAAACGGTGACTTGTAAGGAAAAAAAAAAAGGAACTTCTTGTTTTAGTAAGTGTTCCTTTTTTCTTATATTTGAAAGTTCAGTGTTTCATTGAAAAACTCTAACTGTGCCAATTCTTTAAGCATTTTCTCTATAAATCATTGTGGCAAGGAGCAATGGAGGGTGCACTGAAAAATAGAAGGCCAGTTGTAGCTCCAGGCCATAGTTTATTGACTAGTTAAAATGAAGTGGTTGAAATAGATCTCTCAGGCTCTTTGCTTCTCTACTACCATTGTAATGGAATATTTGAGCATGGACAAGCTTTCACTGAATTAAAATAAAAGAAGGAATCTGGGTATATTCTGTACACTATACCTAAGTATATATAAAATATTACATTAACATTTTTACTTTATAACCTTGCCATTGTGGTATCTTGTATAAGTTATCAAAGCTATGATGTGTCAGTCTTCGTAGTTTAATATATAATGAGAATGGTTTTAGTTGCTTGAGTTGCATTCGGAGGGAAGAGGTGGAGAAAAGGAAGATTTCCTTATAAAGCCAGATGGCCAAGAGACTTACAGCATCTGGTGTCCTTATTAGAAACCAGAGGCCTTAAGTTAGATACATCCACATATAAGGTCCACAACTTACATGCTACCTAAGTACATAATTATTGTATTGTTTCATATTACGGTATTTGATTAATTGGGATGTGAAAAGTCATCAAAACTAAAAGCATTGAAAGCATTTTGCATAGCAATCCCAAATATTTATACTGAATGAGAGCAATGAATATGTCAGAAGTGATTATATGAATTTTCATACAGTTCCTAGGACTAATTTATAATTACTTCCAACTGTAGCATGTAGGAATTGATTTTTGGTTATTGGGAAAAAAGAACAGAAAGCTTGGAAAGGAGATGAACAAATCAGTTTGGAAAATGGTGTGCTATAAATTATAAATAAACATTTCGGCAGTTTTCTTTAGGGTTTATAATTTTTGCATCAGGTGGCTAAAAGGAAACTTTGGCTAATGTCTGCCTTTCCTTAGATGTTAATGGGATCAATTGACAGTATGCTGGATGCCTCACATATTAAATCATATGGGCCCAGAATCAAAATTGTTTTACTACTTCTGTGTGGTAGATAATTAATACAGATTTTTTAAAAATAAAAAATATTCACACATATATTAAAGGCTCATTTCCTATAGCAGTCCACTGACCTTTCTCAAATAATAATTGCATGTTGTACATTTTTTTTGCAATGATAATCCTCATGCCTTGAACAAGGGTTACAAACCCAGTTTCTGAAATATTTCAAATACAGTACTCCTTACTCTTTTCTTTACATTGTCAAATGGTAAAGCAGAGCATGATCAAAGTGTGATAACAACCCTGGCATGTATTTGTGAAAATAGTCCCAGTTTTCCCCATGAGAATAATGAGGGGGAAAGTGGTTCAGCTGCTCCCCTGAGGTCATGCATCCAGTAGGTGGCAGAACCAGGACCTTACCTCTGATGTGACTACTTCAGCCACGGTGCCTTTCTTGGTACTCTGTGGCCTGTGTCTCCATGGAACTCATATTTTGACAGATTTTAGTAGTTCAATACAACATCCTGTTTGCCTGGTTTATTATTCAATGAATTTACCACTTTGGAATTTGTTTTGACCTAGCCTACTTTCATAAACTCAGAGCAAAAGCCACATTCAGCTCTAGACTTACCCAACTTGGTTGTCGATACTAGTCAAATTCATAAACTCCTATTTCAGCCTTCTGCTGAATTTTGACTCTGGGGCCTGATCTAAGTAATTCACTGTTCTCTATCAGTTTGGAATGATTCAAGGATAGATAACCCCAAAATGATGACTGGATAAAACATGTTTCAGCTTCATTGCTTTGTTTTGTGTCAGTTCCTAAGAAACTATTGGACTTTATAAACTACTTGGAAACATTTTTAATTATTAAAATAGAAATGGAAGAGAAGATTTTTTTGTGGTAATTGTCAAATGTTTCTTAAAGTTCTTGGAGAGTTCACATCCATGTCAGTTCTTGAGCCATATTTATGAATCAATGCCTCTAAATATCTTATATAAGCATCTAAATAATAGACAGTATTTCCTTCAAGAATCTATATGCAAAATGTATAGGATTCATTGAGTCATCCAGTTAGGCAATAAAAATATACTCAGGCCTACTATTATGGTCAGGATACTCATTCTTTATGACTGAATGTCTGTATTAAAGAAGGTCATGGAACAGGAAATTGACACCAGTCCACACCGTATAATTTATCTGGAAGCAATGGCTTTATTGCTCTAATACCACAAGAAACACGTCCTCATAATTCATGAAGGAGTCTCTGAGGTGAGCTAACGAGGAACAGTTTCTCACATACAAACCCAGCAGGCAATTGTAGGTTTTGTTAAATCCAAGAACATATCATCTTACTTGAGTTTTAAGAGACGACTTTGTGCGTGTGCTCACATGTATGTATCTGGCCCAAAATAAATAAAAATATAAGTGGGGTTGTCTGACTGGCTGGTTATCTTGGACACTTCTGGTTATCTGGATTTCTTCTTGGCAAACAGTGAAGAAATATATATTTTACATATTTTTGAACTTCTCTCTAGTTTAGCCAGCTGTGTGTTTGGGAAAGTTCTCTGAGCTAGAAATGAAGGTTGTTTCCCTCTTGTTCCTTTTTCTCTTGTCTTTTTTAAGCAGCCTACTACCAGTCTCATGCATTTCATAGTGTTCAGTACTGACCCCCCAACTTTTGTTTTTCAGGGAGTCAGTAATGATTACAAGTCTTTTCTTGAAGAGGATGAAGTGTGGTGCAGTGGTAAATGTTTGGAAATAACTCAACTGGCACACACTAGTTGTCTTAATTTCTCTGGCTGTCATTTTCCTCAACTGTAAGATGTGGAGGTTGAATGATGAATTAGATAAAATTGGGCAAGTTGTTTAACTTCTCTTTGCATCAGTGTCCTCATCTATAAAACTTATAACCAACTCCAAGTGTTGTTGTGAGGAGTAAACAGAGAACAATTCCACTGATTTTACAAAGTCCAAAATACTCTCCTGATAGCCCTACAAACTCATGGGACCTTCCTTGGTCAACTGTGGCTTTGATATCATGTTTCCACTGAATTAATTCAAACCAGGGATTGTGGCATTGTCCTATATGTGTTGTCCCCATTCTGTGACAAATCATCCTGGATGTGGGATTCAGCCCTTTCCATAACTTCTCCAAAATGAACCAAGAAAACACACATGCACACGGCAACTGTGTATGCGTATCAGGCTTTACCAAATATTGCAAGAGGTGCAGGTATAGTTATCCACGCTCTTATTAAAAAACATCACTGTTTCTACAACTTGAGTTCTGCCTTTTCTCTTTCCTTCTATATTGCTTGGATTAACACATCCTTTTCACTCTAGAACAGAGCACAAGAATGTTTCATCATCCTCAGCTACAAACTCTACCAGCCCCCATTGTAATCTTGGTTGTAGGATTTTCTCCTTCATCACTTTAAATATGTCCTGCCAGTCCCTTCTGGCTTGCAGAGTTTCTGCTGAAAGATCAGCTGTTAACTTTATGGGGATTCCCTTGTGTGTTATTTGTTGTTTTTCCCTTGCTGCTTTTAATATGTTTTCTTTGTATTTAATTTTTGATCGTTTGATTAATATGTGTTTTGGCATGTGTCTCCTTGGATTTATCCTGTATGGGACTCTCTGTGCCTCCTTGACTGGATTAACTATTTCTTTTCCCATATTAGGGAAGTTTTCAACTCTCATCTCTTCAAATATTTTCTCAGTCCCTTTCTTTTTCTCTTCTTCTTCTGGGACCCCTATAATTAGAATGTTGGTACATTTAATGTTGTCCCAGACGTCTCTGAGACTGTCCTCAATTCTTTTCATTCTTTTTTCTTTATTCTGCTCTGCAGTAGTCATTTCCACTATTTTATCTTCCGGTTCACTTATGCGTTCTTCTGCATCAGTTATTCTGCTATTGATTCCTTCTAGAAAAGTTTTAATTTCATTTATAGTGTTGTTCATCATTGTTTGTTTGCTCTTTAGTTCTTCTAGGTCCTTGTTAAAGGTTTCTTGTATTTTCTTCAGTCTATTTCCAAGATTTTGGATCATCTTTACTATCATTATTCTGAATTATTTTATAGGTAGAGTGCCTATTTCCTCTTCATTTGTTAGGTCTGGTGGGTTTTTACCTTTCTCCTTCATCTGCTGTGTGTTTTTCTGTCTTCTTATTTTGCTTATCTTACTGTGTTTGGGGTCTCCTTTTTGCCGCTGCAGGTTCGTGGCTCCTGTTATTTATTTATTTTTTTTTTCCATTGTTTTTATTAGTTTCTGCTTTATAACAAAGTGAATCAGTCATACATATACATCTGTTCCCACATCCCCTCCCTCATGCATCTCCCTCCCTCCCACCCTCCCCATCCCTCCCCTCCAGGAAGTCACAAAGCACCGAGCTGATCTCCCTGTGCTCTGCGGCTGCTTCCCACTATCTATCTACCCTACGTTTGGTAGTGTATATATGTCCATGCCTCTCTTTCGCTTTGTCACAGCTTACCCTTCCCCCTCCCCATATCCTCAAGTCCATTCTCAAGTAGGTCTGTGTCTTTATTCCCGTTTTACCCCTAGGTTCTTCATGACATTTTTTTTCTTATATTCCATATATATGTGTTAGCATACGGTATTTGTCTTTCTCTTTCTGACTTACTTCACTCTGTATGACAGACTCTAGGTCTATCCACCTCATTACAAATAGCTCAGTTTCGTTTCTTTTTATGGCTGAGTAATATTCCATTGTATATATGTGCCACATCTTCTTTATCCATTCATCCGATGATGGACACTTAGGTTGTTTCCAGCTCCGGGCTATTGTGAATAGAGCTGCAATGAACATTTTGGTACATGTCTCTTTTTGAATTATGGTTTTCTCAGGGTATATGCCTAGTAGTGGGATTGCTGGATCATATGGTAGTTCTATTTTTAGTTTTTTAAGGAACCTCCATACTGTTCTCCATAGTGGCTGTACCAATTCACATTCCCACCAGCAGTGCAAGAGTGTTCCCTTTTCTCCACACCCTCTCCAGCATTTATTGTTTCTAGATTTCTTGATGATGGCCATTCTGACTGGTGTGAGATGATATCTCATTGTAGTTTTGATCTGCATTTCTCTAATGATTAATGATGTTGAGCATTCTTTCATGTGTTTGTTGGCAGTCTGTATATCTTCTTTGGAGAAATGCCTATTTAAGTCTTCTGCCCATTTTTGGATTGGGTTGTTTGTTTTTTTGCTATTGAGCTCCATGAGCTGTTTATAAATTTTGGAGATTAATCCTTTGTCAGTCGCTTCATTTGCAAATATTTTCTCCCATTCTGAGGGTTGTCTTTTGGTCTTGTTTATGGTTTCCTTTGCTGTGCAAAAGCTTTGAAGTTTCATTAGGTCCCATGTGTTTATCTTTGTTTTTATTTCCATTTCTCTAGGAGGTGGGTCCAAAAGGATCTTGCTGTGATTTATGTCATAGAGTGTTCTACCTATGTTTTCCTATAAGAGTTTGATTGTTTCTGGCCTTACATTTAAGTCTTTAATCCATTTTGAGCTTATTTTTGTGTATGGTGTTAGGGAATGATCTAATCTCATACTTTTACATGTCCCTATCCAGTTTTCCCAGCACCACTTATTGAAGAGGCTGTCCTTTCTCCACTGTACATTCCTGCCTCCTTTATCAAAGATAAGTTGGCCATATATGTGTGGGTTTATCTCTGGGCTTTCTATCCTGATCCACTGATCTATCTTTCTGTTTTTATGCCAGTACCACACTGTCTTAATTACTGTAGCTTTGTAGTATAGTCTGAAGTCAGGGAGCCTGATTCCTCCAGCTCCTTTTTTCGTTCTCAAGATTGCTTTGGCTATTCGGGGTCTTTTGTTTTTCCAAACAAATTTTGAAATTTTTTGTTCTAGTTCTGTGAAAAATGCCAGTGGTAGTTTGATAGGGATTGCATTGAATCTGTAGATTGCTTTGGGTAGTAGAGTCATTTTCACAATATTGATTCTTCCAATCCAGGAGCATGGTATATCTCTCCATCTGTTTGTATCATCTTTAATTTCTTTCATCAGTGTCTTATAATTTTCTGCATACAGGTCTTTTGTCTCCTTAGGTAGGTTTATTCCTAGATATTTTATTCTTTTTGTTGCAATGGTAAATGGGAGTGTTTTCTTGATTTCATTTTCAGATTTTTCATCATTAGTGTACAGGAATGCCAGAGATTTCTGTACATTAATTTTGTAACCTGCTACTTTACCAAATTCATTGATTAGCTCTAGTAGTTTTTCGGTAGCATCTTTAGGATTCTCTATGTATAGTATCATGTCATCTGCAAACAATGACAGCTTTACTTCTTCTTTTCCAATTTGGATTCCTTTTATTTCCTTTTCTTCTCTGATTGCTGTGGCTAAAACTTCCAAAACTAGGTTGAATAAGAGTGGTGAGAGTGGGCAACCTTGTCTTGTTCCTGATCTTAGTGGAAATGGTTTCAGTTTTTCACCATTGAGGACAATGTTGGCTGTGGGTTTGTCATATATGGCCTTTATTATGTTGAGGAAAGATCCCTCTATGCCTACTTTCTGCAGGGTTTTTATCATAAATGGGTGTTGAATTTTGTCGAAAGCTTTCTCTGCATCTATTGAGATGATCATATGGTTTTTCTCCTTCAGTTTGTTAATATGGTGTATCACATTGATTGATTTGCGTATATTGAAGAATCCTTGCATTCCTGGAATAAACCCCACTTGATCATGGTGTATGATCCTTTTAATGTGCTGTTGGATTCTGTTTGCTAGTATTTTGTTGAGGATTTTTGCATCTATGTTCATCAGTGATATTGGCCTGTAGTTTTCTTTCTTTGTGACATCCTTGTCTGGTTTTGGTATCAAGGTGATGGTGGCCTCGTAGAATGAGTTTGGGAGTGTTCCTTCCTCTGAAATTGTTTGGAAGAGTTTGAGAAGGATGGGTGTTAGCTCTTCTCTAAATGTTTGATAGAATTCGCCTGTGAAGCCATCTGGTCCTGGGCTTTTGTTTGATGGAAGATTTTTAATCACAGTTTCAATTTCAGTGCTTGTGATTGGTCTATTCATATTTTCTATTTCTTCCTGAGTCAGTCTTGGCAGGTTGTGCATTTCTAAGAATGTGTCCATTTCTTCTAGGTTGTCCATTTTATTGGCATAGAGTTGCTTGTAGTAATCTCTCATGATCTTTTGTATTTCTGCAGTGTCAGTTGTTACTTCTCCTTTTTCATTTCTAATTCTATTGATTTGAGTCTTCTCCCTTCTTTTCTTGATGAGTCTGGCTAATGGTTTGTCAATTTTGTTTATCTTCTCAAAGAACCAGCTTTTAGTTTGGTTGATCTTTGCTATCGTTTCCTTCATTTCTTTTTCATTTATTTCTGATCTGATCTTTATGATTTCTTTCCTTCTGCTAGCTTTGGGGGTTTTTTGTTCTTCTTTCTCTAATTGCTTTAGGTGCAGGGTCAGGTTGTTTACTCGAAATGTTTCCTGTTTCTTAAGGTGGGATTGTATTGCTATAAACTTCCCCCTTAGAACTGCTTTTGCTGCATCCCATAGGTTTTGGGTTGTCGTGTCTCCATTGTCATTTGTTTCTAGGTATTTTTTAATTTCCTCTCTGATTTCTTCAGTGATCACTTCGTTATTGAGTAGTGTATTGTTTAGCCTCCATGTGTTTGTATTTTTTACAGATCTTTTCCTGTAATTGATGTCTAGTCTCATAGCATTGTGGTCGGAAAAGATACTTGATACAATTTCAATTTTCTTAAATTTACCAAGGCTTGATTTGTGACCCAAGATATGATCTATCCTGGAGAATGTTCCATGAGCACTTGAGAAAAATGTGTATTCTGTTGTTTTTGGATGAAATGTCCTATAAATATCAACTAAGTCCATCTTGTTTAATGTATCATTTAAAGCTTGTGTTTCCTTATTTATTTTCATTTTGGACGATCTGTCCATTGGTGAAAGTGGGGTGTTAAAGTCCCCTACTATGATTGTGTTACTGTTGATTTCCCCTTTTATGGCTGTTAGTATTTGCCTTATGTATTGAGGTGCTCCTATGTTTGGTGCATAAATATTTACAATTGTTATATCTTCTTCTTGGTTCGATCCCTTGATCATTATGTAGTGTCCTTCTTTGTCTCTTCTAATAGTCTTTATTTTAAAGTCTATTTTGTCTGATATAAGAATTGCTACTCCAGCTTTCTTTTGATTTCCATTTGCATGGAATATCTTTTTCCATCCCCTTACTTTCAATCTGTATGTGTCTCTAGGTCTGAAGTGGGTCTCTTGTAGACAGCATATATATGGGTCTTGTTTTTGTATCCATTCAGCCAATCTGTGTCTTTTGGTGGGAGCATTTAGTCCATTTACATTTAAGGTAATTATCAATATGTATGTTCCTATTCCCATTTCCTTAATTGCTTTGGGTTCGTTATTGTAGGTATATTCCTTCTGTTGTGTTTCTTGCCTAGAGAAGTTCCTTTAGCATTTGTTGTAAAGCTGGTTTGGTGGTGTTGAACTCTCTCAGTTTTTGATTGTCTGTAAAGGTTTTAATTTCTCCATCAAATCTGAATGAGATCCTTGTTGGGTAGAGTAATCTTGGTTGCAGGTTTCTCTCCTTCATCACTTTAATTATGTCCTGCCACTCCCTTCTGGCTTGTAGAGTTTCTGCTGAGAGATCAGCTGTTAACCTGATGGGGATTCCCTTGTGTGTTATTTGTTGTTTTTCCCTTGCTGCTTTTAATATGATTTCTTTGTGTTTAATTTTTGACAGTTTGATTAATATGTGTCTTGGTGTATTTCTCCTTGGATTTATTCTGTATGGGACTCTCTGTGCCTCCTGGACTTGATTAACTATTTCCTTTCCCATATTGGGGAAGTTTTCAACTATAATCTCTTCAAATATTTTCTCAGTCCCTTTCTTTTTCTCTTCTTCTTCTGGAACCCCTATAATTCGAATGTTGGTGCGTTTAATGTTGTCCCAGAGGTCTCTGAGACTGTCCTCTGTTCTTTTCATTCTTTTTTCTTTATTTTGCTCTGCATCAGTTATTTCCACTATTTTATCTTCCACCTCACTTATCCGTTCTTCTGCCTCAGTTATTCTGCTATTGATCCCATCTAGAGTATTTTTTATTTCATGTATTGTGTTTTTAATCGATGCTTGATTCATCTTTAGTTCTTCTAGGCCCTTGTTAACTGTTTCTTGCATTTTGTCTATTCTATTTCCAAGATTTTGGATCATCTTTACCATCATTATTCTGAATTCTTTTTCAGGTAGACTGCCTATTACCTCTTCATTTGTTAGATCTGGTAGGTTTTTATCTTGCTCCTTCACCTGCTGTGTGTTTTTCTGTCTTCTCATTTTGCTTATGTTACTGTGTTTGGGGTCTCCTTTTTGCAGGCTGCAGATTCGTAGTTCCCGTTGTTTTTCGTGTCTGACCCCAGTGGCTAAGGTTGTTTCAGTAGGTTGTATAGGCTTCCTGGTGGGGGGGACTAATGCCTGTGTTCTGGTGGTTGAGGCTCGATCTTGTCTTTCTGGTGGAGAGGTCCACGTCTGGTGGTGTGTTTTGGGGTGCCTATGGCCTTATTATGTTTTTAGGTAGCTTCTCTGCTAATGGGTGGGGTTGTGTTCCTGCCTTGCTAGTTGCTTGGCATAGGGTGACCAGCACTGTAGCTTGCTGGTCGTTGACTGAAGCTGGGTGCTGGTGTTGGGATGGAGATCTCTGGGAGATTTTCGCTGCTTGATATTATGTGGAGCTGGGAGGTCTCTTGTGGACCCGTGTCCTGAAGTTGGCTCTCCCACTTCAGAGGCACAGCACTGGCTCCTGGCTGCAGCACCAAGAGCCTTTCATCCACCCAGCTCAGAATAACACGGAGAAAAAGCAGAAAGAAAGAATTAGTAGAAGAAAGAAAGAGAGAGGGAAAGAAAGGAAGAAGGGAAGAAAGGAAGGAAGGAAGGAAGAAAGAAAGAAAGGAGGGAGCGAGTGAGGAAGGATGGAAAGAAAGAAGGAAAGAAAGGAGGGAGGGAGGGAGCAATGAAAGCAAAAGGAAGAGTGAATGGAAGAAGGCAGGGAGGGAGGGAGGAAGGAAAGAAAGAAAGAAAGACAGGAGGGAGGGAGGGAGGAAGGAAAGAAAAAGAAAGTGGAAAGAAGAAGGGTGGGAGGGAGGGAGGAAAGAAAAAGAAGGAAAGGAAGAGCAGAGGGAGGGAGGGAGGAAGGGAAGGTAGGAAAAAAAGAAAGAGCAGGTAAAGTAAAATAGAATAAAGTATGAAATATAGTAGCGTTATTAAAATTAGAAAGTAATTATTGAAAAAAAAACAAAAAACAAAAACAAACAAACAAAAAAACGGACCGATAGAACCCTGGGACATATGGTGGAAGCAAAGCTATACAGAGAGAATCTTACACAGAAGATTACACATACACATTCACAAAAAGAGAGCAGGGGGAAAAATCAAAAATCTTGCTCTCCAAGCCCACCTCCTCAATTTGGGATAATTCGTTGTAAAAAGAGGATAAGGGCAAGAAGTCTGAAATCTTGCTCTCTAAGTCCACCTCCTTACTTTGGGATAATTCGTTGTAAAAAGAGGAAAAGGGGGGAAAGTCTTAAATCTTGTCCTCAAAGTCCACTTCCTCAATTTGGGATGATTCGCTGTCCATTCATGCACTCCACAGACGCAGGGCACATCAAATGGACCGTGGAGCTTTAATCCGCTGCCTCCGAGGCTGCACAGAGAGATTTCCCTGACTCTGCTCTCACAGCTCCCGGGTCACAGCCTTGGACCTGGCCCCGCCTCTGTGCGTAGGTCGCCGGAGGGCGTCCGTTCTTCTATCAGACAGGACGGGTTTAAAGGAGCCGCTGATTCGGGGGCTCTGGCTCACTCATGCAGAGGGGAGGGAGGGGCGCGCAGTGTGGGGCGGGCCTGCGGCGGCAGAGGCCGGCGTGACGTTGCAGCAGCCCGTGGCGCTCCGTGCGCTTTCCCGGGAAAGCCGTCCCCGGGTCTCGGGACCCCGGCAGTGGCGGGGTGCACAGGTCCCCCGGAAGGCGGGGCGGACAGTGACCCGCGCTCGCACACAGGCCCCGCGGCTGCGGCGGCGGCGGGCGGCGGCAGGCGGCGGCGGTGGCGGGCCGCGGGGGCGGTGGCGGCGGCGGGCCGCGGCGGCGGCGGGCGGCGGCGGACGGTGGGCGGCGGCGGCCCACGCCCGTCTCCGAGGTCCACGCCTTACCCGCGGCTCGCGCCTGTCTCCGGCGCTTCCCTAAGCAGCCCTTTTAATGCTCTCTTCTCTCACACCAGGAAACGAAAGTGAAAGTGAAAAAAGACTCTTGCCTCTTCAGCAACTCCAGACCCTTTCCCCGGACTCCCTCCGGGCTAGCCGTGGTGCACTAACCCCTTCAGGCTCTCTTCCTGCCGCCAGCCCCAGTCCTCTCCCTGCGCTCCGACTGAAAGCCGATACCCAAGCCTCAGCTCCCAGCCCCGCCCGCCACGGCGGCAGAGCAGACAAGCCTCTCGGGCTGGTGTGTGCCTGAGGGCACCGATCCTCTGTGCCGGAATCTCTCCGCTTTGCCCTCCACACCCCTGTTGCTGTGCTCTCCTCCGCTACTCCGAAGCTTTCCCCCTCCGCCACCTGCAGTCTCCGCCCGCGAAGGGGCTTGCAGTGTGTAGAAACCTTCCCTCCTTCACGGCTCCCTCCCACTGGTGCAGGTCCCGTCCCTATCCTATTGTCTCTGTTTATTCTTTTTTTTTCTTTTGCCCTACCCAGGTATGTGGGGAGTTTCTTGCCTTTTAGGGGGTCTGAGGTCTTCTGTCGGCGTTCAGTAGGTGTTCTGTAGGAGTTGTTCCACGTGTAGATGAATTTCTGATGTATCTGTGGGGAGGAAGGTGATCTCCGCGTCTTACTCTTCCGCCATCTTCCTCCGGGGTCTCCTGTTATTTTTAGTGTCTGCCCCCAGTGGCTAAGTTTGGTTCAGTGGGTTGTGTAGACTTCCTGGTGGAGGGGACTAGTGCCTGTGTTCTGGTGGATGAAGCTGGATCTTCTTTTTCTGGTGGGCAGGTCCGTGTCTGTTGGTGTGTTTTGGGGTGTCTGTGACATTATTATGATTTTAGGCAGCCTCTCTGCTAATGGGTGGGGTTGTCTTCCTCTCTTACTAGTTGTTTGGCACAGGGTGTTCAGCACTGGAGCTTGCTGGTTGTTGAGTGAAGCTGGGTGTTGGTGTTGAGATGGAGATCTCTGGGAGATTTTCGCTGTTTGATATTAGGTGGAGCTGGGAGGTCTCTGGTGGACCAATATCCTGAACTTGCCTCTCCCACGTCAGAGGCACAGCCCTGACTCCCAGCCAGAGCAGTAAGACCCTGTCATCCACACGGCTCAGAATAAAAGGGAGAAAAAAGGAAAGAAAGGAAAAAGAAAAATAAAATTAAAATGTATTAAAATAAGAAATAATTATTAAAAATTTAAAAAGTTAAAGGTAATAAAAAAAGAAGGAAAGAATGTAGAGAGCAACCAAACCAAACAACAAATCCACCAGTGATAACAAGCACTAAAAAGTGTACTAGAAAAAAAAAACCAGACAAAACCCTAGCACAGATGGTAAAAACAAAGCTATAGAGACAAAGCCAGACACAGAAGCATACACACACACACTCACAAAAAGAGAAAAAGGGGAAAAATATATATATCGTTGCTCCCAATGTCCACTGCCTCAATTTGGGATGATTCGTTGTCTATTCAGGTGTTCCACTGATGCAGAGTACATCACGTTGATTGTGGAGGTTTAATCCGCTGCTCCCGAGGCTGCTGGGAGAGATTTCCCTTTCTCTTCTTTGTTCGCACAGCTCCCGGGGCTCAGATTTGGATTTGACCCCGCCTCTGCGTGTAGGTCTCCTGAGGGCGTCTGTTCTTCGCTCAGACAGGATGGGGTTAAAAAGGAGCCACTGATTCGGGAGCTCTGGCTCACTCAGGCCGGGGGGAGGGAGGGGTACGAAGGCGGGGCGAGCCTGCTGCAGCAGAGGCCGGCGTGACGTTGCACCAGCCCGAGGCGCGCCGTGCGTTCTCCCGGGGAAGTTGTCCCTGGATCACAGGACCCTGGCAGTGGCAGGCTGCACAGGCTCCCGGGAGGGGAGATGTGGATAGTGACCTGTGCTCGCACACAGGCTTCTTGGTGGCGGCAGCAGCAGCCTTAGCATCTCATGCCCATCTCTGGAGTCCGCGCTGTTAGCCGCGGCTTGCGCCTGTCTCTGGAGCTCCTTTAAGCAGTGCTCTTAATCCCCTCTCCTCGCGCACCAGGAAACAGAGGGAAGAAAAAGTCTCTTGCCTCTTCAGCAGCTCCAGACTTTTCCGTGGACTACCTCCCGGCTAGCCGTGGTGCACTAGCCCCTTCAGGCTGTGTTCTCGCCGCCAACCCCAGTCCTGTCCCTGCGCTCTGACCAAAGCCCGAGCCTCAGCTCCCAACCCCGCCCGCCCCTGCAGTCGAGCAGGCAAGCCTCTCGGGCTGGTGCTTGCCAGTCTGCACCGATCTTCTGCGCGGGAATCTCTCCGCTTTGCCCTCCACACCCCTGTGGCTGCGCTCTCCTCCGCAGCTCCAAAGCTTCCCCCCTCCGCCACCCGCAGTCTCCGCCCGTGAAGGGGCTTCCTAGTGTGTGGAAACCTTTCCTCCTTCACGGCTCCCTCCCACTGGTGCAGGTCCCGTCCCTATTCTTTTCTCTGTTTATTCTTTTATCTTTTGCCCTACCCAGCTACGTGGGGAGTTTCTTGCCTTTTGGGAGGTCTGAGGTCTTCTGCCAGCATTCAGTAGGTGTTCTGTGGGAGTTGTTCCACATGTAGATGTATTTCTGATGTATTTGTGGGAAGGAAGGTGATCTCCACATCTTACTCTTCTGCCATCTTAAAGCTCCTCTCTTTTTCATTGTTCTTTAATTCTGTGTACTTAGTACTTAGCCGGGTATATACCAGCATATAACCAAGTTTTCTTTGAATAGACCGCGTGCTTAGATGTTTTATAGACCCATGTTTTTTGCATCTATTTAGAGTAATAGAAACTATATATATATATATATATATATATATATATATAATTTATCAGTTACTGTTTACCAGGCAATGGTCTGAGCATTCCACATGAATCACTACGCTTAAACAAACTTATTACCAGGGGGAGAAAGGTGGGGTTGAGATGAATAGGGAGATTGGGATTGACATATCCACACTACTATATATAAAATAGATAACTAGGGACTTCCCTGGTGGTCCACTGGTTAAGACTTAGCCTTCCAATGCAGGGGGTGCAGGTTTGATCCCTGGTCAGGGAGCTAAGGTCTCACATGTGTCACGGCCAAAAAACTAAAACACAAAACATAAGCAGTATTGTAACAAATTCAATAAAGATTTTTAAAAAAATGGTCCACATTGAAAAAAAAAGATAACAAATAAGAACCTACTCTATAACACAGGGAGCTCTATTCAGTACTCTGTAACAGCCTGTATGGGAAAAGAATCTAAAAAAAGAGTGGATATATGTATTTGTATCACTGATTCACTTTGCTGTGCAGCAGAAACTAACACGACATTGTAAAGCAACTATACTCCAATAAAAAGTTAAAAAATCACTACACTTAATTTTCATGCTGAACCAGTGAAGATGGTGCTGTTATCAGCCCCATTTTACAGACAAGGCAATTGAGGCACTTGGGTCAAATCACACAGTTAGTATATACAACTTGGATTTGAACCCAGGCCATTGAGTTTTGGAGTCCATGCTCTTAAGTACTAGATTAAACTTCCTTTCTATGCCATAGTCATAAAAATGTTCACTGATTAACAAAATGAAATATTTTTAATTTTATGAGTTTAGTATATCCAGGATCCGTCATTATGATTAAAAGGGACCTTAACATATTGCCTCCAAATATAAATTGGGTAAATGAAGGCCTTTTGGGAGGGCAATTTAAGAATATCTTTTGATGGAAGGGACTAAGAAAACCATGCATTACTATCCCTTTTGATTCAGCTACTGGGAATGAATTGCCTTCTCTATGGCAAGAACGTCCACTTGTGTTATCTCATTGAATCTGTGCAGCAACCCCATCCTGAGCTACAATATTGTTATCAGTTTGGGGGATGATATTACCCTAGAGTGTGTTAATAGCACTGTTATATGGAGGCCAGAGCATTTCAGATCTCTCCTATGGGGCCTGATATTATCACTAAACAGAAAGGTCAGTGGTTTTGTCACAAATTAGGACAAGAGAAAAAAATTGGAAAACGTGAAATGATAGTCTTGTTTGGAATTGAATGTTTTTTTCAGATGTGAACATATATCCATTCTTAAAATCATCATCTGTACAGAGTAGTAGTATAGTATAATGTTTAAGAGGATGGCCCCTGCACACAGACTGCCTGGGTGTGACTTCTACATCTCCTTTACACTCTGGCTGAGTGACCTTGGACAAGTTATGTAATCTCTCTGTGCTTACGTTTCCTTAACCACAAAATGTGGAAAACAATAATACCAATCTCACAGGGTTGCTTTTAGGATTAAGGGATTTAATACATGCACAGTGCTTAGAACAGGGCCTACAAGTATTTGAATGAATAAAATATTATACTTGCTCTCTGAAATATCCCTAGTTGTAAATACATTGGTTCCAGAATGCATTTATTAAATGATGTCATGGGCTCAGATTCATTTTCTTTAATTTAAAAAAACCCAATTTGATGTGTAGATTCAAAGACATACATGGAGGCCTTCTTTTATCTCCAAAAGAAACATTTTAGGATTAACAGTTAAGAACGGTTGGAACAGATAACAAATTTAAAAAATATAAGTAGAGGGCCTCCCTGGTGGCGCAAGTGGTTGAGAGTCCGCCTGCCGATGCAGGGGATACGGGTTCGTGCCCCGGTCTGGGAGGATCCCATATGCCGCGGAGCGGCTGGGCCCGTGAGCCATGGCCGCTGAGCCTGCGCGTCCGGAGCCTGTGCTCCGCAACGGGGGAGGCCACAACAGTGAGAGGCCCGCATACCGCAAAAAAAAAAAAAAATAAGTAGAGTGTATTTTAAAAATACTAATTCAGAAAAGTTATTTATCTTTTTTTATGGAAGAGGTATGGTAGAAGGGCTAATTTAAACATTCAAAAGGGGAGAAATTAGGGGGAAAGGTCTATTTTCCCAGCTGGGGAATGTCTGCAGATACAGTGAATACTTAGTCAGCAGATCGCTATTTTTATTCAAGCAGCTTGCCAAGAAATACAGTGGCTGCAGTTTTCCTCTCCTCTAGAACGTGAGTTAGGAATACTGAAAACGGATGCCCATCCTTTCACGGGCGAGAGTGGGTCACGGGTAGCATGCAGGTCAGCAGATTTTCAGCCCATTCTCTACTGTGGGAATTGGCCCAGTTAACAGAGGCAAACTGGGTTAGGTCTGGATTGACGGTATACTGTTACTATTTGAGTGTGCTACATGAGCAAGAAGCCTAAGCTCTCTTGCAAAAATCACTGTGTGAGTTTCCCTGGTTCCCTATTTGTCTTAGAAAGCACTCATGTGTATGAGTGTCCTTCTGTGAGAGCCAAGAGATTCAAGACTTGAAATGCAGTGATGAACGGTTTGCCATTGATGATGGCTTTATGTACACGCTAGTCTTATTAACAACCTTCATACTTTTCTTCACACTGCCTGACCACCAGAAATGGCTGTGTCTTTCCCTCCAGATTTTTCATCTCCAAATTCTAGTAATCCTTTAGGCCCTGAAGTAAATGTTAGCACATCCATCCAGCTCCTATCGATGGCTCTAGTGGGAAGTGATGATTTCTTTACCTGAACTGTCAAAGTATGTTACTTATACCTGTTTCAGCATATGGTCACTTTCTACCATGCATTTTACTAGTCTATTTTATGTACTTGTCTTACATCCCTTACCAGGTTATATACTTCTTGAGGGGGTTTCTGCATCATCTTCACAGAGCAATACTGTGTCCTTTTTTTTATTTTTTGGTTGCGTTGGGTCTTCATTGCTGTGCATGGGCTTTATCTAGTTGCTGCAAGTGGGGGCTACTCTTCATTGTGGTGTGTGGGCTTCTCATTGCTGTGGCTTCTCTTGTTGCAGAGGAGGGGCTCTAGGCACGCAGGCTTCAGTAGTTGTGATGCACAGGCTTAGTTGCTCCACGGCATGTGGGATCTTCCCCGACCAGGGATCAAACTCATGTCCCCTGCATTGGCAGGTGGATTCTTAACCACTGTGCCACCTGGGAAGTCCAATACTATGTTTTGAATGATGCCCTCCATATAGTATATACATAATGGATATTGACCAGTGAATGAATAAACATCAAATCATTTAATCCTGACAACAATCTAGGAATAGGGAAGATCTTATTCTGATTTTAAGTAAATGGCAGTAATAATTAGAGCTAAGACTGATCAGAATGTACTAAACATTGATCTGTTTTATGCATGTTGCCTCATCTAATCTTCATCACAGTTGTAGAAAATAGGTACTACTATCATCTCATTCCATTTTAGAGATGGAGCAATTGAGACACCTAGTAGTCTTGCAACTCACCAAAGTAGTAATTTATAAAGTCAGCATTTGAACTTTAAGCAGTCTATTCCAGATGCATCTCTTAATCACACTATTATACCCATTATTTCAGAGCAAGTCAGTATAGGAATTTAGATTTCAGCCCAGAACTTCTAATTCCATGTCCAGTGCATTTTCTACTGTACATACCTAGTGCCTTGCACATAGTAGATAGTTTAAGTATTTGACTCTACTAAAACCCTCTCCCTAGTTCCTAGCACATATAGCTGGATTTCCTGGTTTCATAGGCCAGCCATTCTTACTCTTCCCTGGTCCACTGTTAACCATTCAAATTCACCCAATTGATGAGCTAGAAAATAAAAGCATACAATAGCTATAAAGTATAAAGGTAATGTTTGGGGGATAAAATAAAATGCCTGGTGTGTGTGCCCCTGAAACTGAGAGCTTCATAGGCTATACAAATTCTAATTTTCATTTGTAAATTCCTACAGATCCAGAACAGATAAGATGATATAGTATCACCAACCTGGTTGAGTGGTAGGTGACCCTCGTTACATATTAGAATGGCCTGCAAAGTGTGTTAAAATACAAATTCCAGGCTTCACTTGTATTTAATCAGAATTTGACTTATATTGCAGTTCATATCATTGCCAAATTATTTACTGAAACAGATATTGCTGTGCCCCCAATTTGAATCAAAAAGTAAGTTCATTATATGAATTACTGTTTAAAATGTATTACATTTAATAAACTGTACTACATAGGGATCTTCAAGATGGCAGAGGAGTAAGATGTGTGGATATCACCTTCCTCCCCATAAATACATCAAAAATACATCTACATGTGGAACAACTCCTACAGAACACCTACTGAATGCTGGCAGAAGACCTCACACTTCCCAAAAGGGTCTTGGTGCTCTAGCTGAGTGTCAGGCCTGAGCTGCTGAGGTGGGAGAGCTGAGTTCAGGACATTGGACCAACAGAGACCTCCCGGCCCCATATAATATCAATTGCTGACAGCTCTCCCAGAGATCTCCATCTCAACGCTAAGACCCAGCTCCACTCAATGACCAGCAAGCTCCAGTGCTGGCTACCACATGCCAAACAACTAGCAAGATGGGAACACAACCCCACCCATTAGCAGAGAGGCTGCCTAAAATCATACTAAGTTCACAGACACTCCAAAACACACCACTGGACATGGTCCTGCCCACCAGAAACAAAAAATGCAGCCTCATCCACCAGAATACAGGCACTGGTCCCCTCCACCAGAATACAGGCACTGGTTCCCTCCACCAGAAGCCTACACAACCCACTGAACCAACCTTGCCCACTGGGGGCAGACACCATAAACAACGGGAACTATGAACCAGCAGCCTGCAGAAAGGAGACCCCAAACACAGTAAGTGAAACAAAATGAGAAGACAGAAAAACACACAGCAGTTGAAGAAGCAAGGCAAACACTCACCAGACCTAACAAATGAAGAGGAAATAGGCAGTCTACCTGAAAAAAGAATTCAGAGTAATTATAGTAAAGATGATCCAAAATCTTGTAAATAGAACTGAGAAAATACAAGAAATGTTTAACAAGGACCTAGAAGAACTAAAGAGCAAACAAACAATCGTGCACAACACAATAAATGAAATTAAAAATTCTCTCAAAGGGATCAATAGCAGAATAACTGAGGCAGAAGAACGGATAAGTGATCAGGAAGATAAAACAGTGGAAATAACTACTGCAGACCAGAATAAAGAGGAAAGAATGAAAAGAATTGAGGACAGTCTCAGAGACCTCTGGAACAACATTAAATTCACCAACATTCTAATTATAGGGGTCCCAGAAGAAGAAGAGAAAAGAAGGGGACTGTGAAAATACTTGAAATATTACAGATGAAAACTTCCCTAACATGGGCAAGGAAATAGTCAAGTCCAGGAAGCACAGAGAATCCCACCCAGGATAAATCCAAGCAGAAACATGCCAAGACACATACTAATCAAACTATCAAAAATTAAATACAAAGAAAAAATATTAAAAGCAAGGGAAAAGCAACAATAACATACAAGGGAATCCCCATAAGGTTAACACCTGAACTTTCAGCAGAAACTCTGCAAGCCAGAAGGAAGGGGCAGGGCATATTTAAAGTGATGAAGGAGAAAAACCTACAACCAAGATTACTCTACCCAGCAAGAATCTCATTCCGATTCAGCACACTTTTTGGCTGAACCTCAGGCTCAGAGTGCTGAGTTAGTCACACTAACAAAAAGCCCTTTGGTGTTTCATTTCTTTGTTTTTCCTTATGATGCTCATCCCACCCTATCTCCCACTCTAAGATGTTTAACATCCAAAGGCACATCATGGTTCTGGCTGCAGATCCCTCACTCATGTACACATCTTGAGGCTCTGGGCCAAGTTACAACTGGTGGGGCAGGATTGAGACTTGCAGGTTTACTAATAAATATGAATGTTTCTCAAACCACTCCTCTTTGCTAGATGATAGCAAATCTATAATGTCTAGTTGATGATGACTTGAGTTCCATCTGGGGATCTGTGGTAGCAAAAATAAGCCAGAGTAAAGCTGTGGACAGATATATGATAGTGAAGGATGGAGCCCATGAAAAAGAAGGGGAAAGAATCCAAGGAACTCCTGAGTTACAGAAAGTTGCAAGGAATTCTTTAAGGCACCATAATCCAGATACCTTTTTAAACTGGAGATCATTAAACCACCTTAGGTTTTTCTCTTATAACTCTTCCCTTTGTTTGGCCTTTAACCCCCCTCTTTTTTTAATTAAATTTTTTTTTTATTTTTGTGGTATGCAGGCCTCTCACTGTTGTGGTCTCTCCCATTGTGGAGCACAGGCTCCAGACGCGCAGGCTCAGCGGCCATGGCTCACGGGCCCAACCGGTCCACGGCATGTGGGATTTTCCCGGACCGGGGCATGAACCCGTGTCTCTTGCATCGGCAGGAGGACTCTCAACCACTGCACCACCAGGGAAGCCCCCAAACCCCCCTCTTAAATAAAGTTTTTCCTTTTGTTTCCTGTCCGAAGATACTTTTTTGTTGAGGTGACAGAACAGGATAGAATTTGAGAAAGCTTTCAGTAGAAATGTAATGCATTCTTTCTATTTCCCTGAATATAAATTTAAATACAGTCTTTGATCAGTAATATAACAGGTTTGGACTACTTTTCTGGTTCTCCTTTAAGTTATGGATCACTCATTCCATCTGTTGTGTTCTTACAAGCTCAACTCATTAGAGGGCAGCCTTCGGGGGGCTGCATGTGCAGCTCTGCGTTCCTCTTTGTTTACTCCTCCCTTTTTGTCCTCATGGGAATTATTGACTATTGCAATGTTAGAATGTTGGTATCAAGAATTGCATATCTAATTTGAGCATCGTCCCTTGTAACATCTTAGTATCAGTAATCCTAAGAACTTTGAGTATTTTAGAAACTGCTTTCCCAAATTCTAAGATCTGACTTGAACTGATGGGCAAGGACTAGTCATTAAGAGTACCATAAAAGTTGAATAGAGACTACTAGTTGTCTCCCATTATCTGTAACTTATTCATCAATAATAAAAATCTTGATTTATATCAGGGCAAACCACTCCTCAGCTAAAATACTACATACGCAAGCCAGTCTTTCAGCTTGATGTGACCGTGTGACTAAATTTTTGCCATTGAGATGGAAGTGCTGTGTGGTACTTCTTTAAAGCCTCTTTAAATGGGAGGGGATACTGTTTTTCTCCTTTCCTTCTTGCAGTGCTAAACTTGGGTATGACGGCTGTAGCTATGGCAGCTATCTTGGACCATGAGAACATGACCCATACTCTATTGATAGCACATGGTAAATTGGAAAGTTCTTGGGTCCCGGTAAAATTTCTGAAGTCACCACACTGTTCCTGGACAATTTAACGCTGGATTTATTTTATGTAAGAGAGGAGTAAACTTCTTTCTTTGTTTAAACTGCTTTAATTTTGGATTTCTCTGTTTAGAGATGAATTCAATCCTGGGTTTACATTATGCTAAGGAGCTTGGCCTTCAATGTTATCAGAGTAAGCAAAGTGTTATTTCAGAGAGATTAATTTAGAAGTATGAACTTGATGAATTTGATCTACAAGAGAAAAGGAACAGAAAGATCAATGATAAGATTATTGCATATATGGCCTTTATTATGTTGAGGAAAGTTCCCTCTATGCCTACTTTCTGAAGGGTTTTTATCATAAATGGGTGTTGAATTTTGTCGAAAGTTTCTCTGCATCTATTGAGATGATCATATGTTTTTTCTCCTTCAGTCTGTTAATATGGTGTATCACGTTGATTGATTTGCATATATTGAAGAATCCCTGCATTCCTGGAATAAACCCCACTTGATCATGGTGTATGATCCTTTCAATGTGCTGTTGGATTCTGTTTGCTAGTATTTTGTTGAGGATTTTTGCATCTATGTTCATCAGTGATATTGGCCTGTAGTTTTCTTTCTTTGTGACATCTTTGTCTGGTTTTGGTATCAGGGTGATTGTGGCCTTGTAGAATGAGTTTGGGAGTGTTCCTCCCTCTGCTATATTTTGGAAGAGTTTGAGAAGGATAGGTGTTAGCTCGTCTCTAAATGTTTGATAGAATGCACCTGTGAAGCCATCTGGTCCTGAGCTTTTGTTTGTTGGAAGATTTTTAATCACAGTTTCAATTTCAGTGCTTGTGATTGGTCTGTTCATATTTTCTATTTCTTCCTGATTCAGTCTTGGCAGGTTGTGCATTTGTAAGAATTTGTCCATTTCTTCCAGGTTGTCCATTTTATTGGCATAGAGTTGCTTGTAGTAATCTCTCATGATCCTTTGTATTTCTGCAGTGTCAGTTGATACTTCTTTTTCATTTCTAATTCTATTGATTTGAGTCTTCTCCCTTTTTTTCTTGATGAGTCTGGCTAATGGTTTATCAATTTTGTTTATCTTCTCAAAGAACCAGCTTTTAGTTTTATTGATCTTTGCTATCGTTTCCTTCATTTCTTTTTCATTTATTTCTGATCTGATTTTTATGATTTCTTTCCTTCTGCTAACTTTGGGTTTTTTTTTGTTCTTCTTTCTCTAATTGCTTTAGGTGCAAGGTTAGGTTGTTTATTTGAGATGTTTCCTGTTTCTTAAGGTAGGATTGTACTGCTATAACGTTCCCTCTTAGAACTGCTTTTGCTGCATCCCGTATCATCTCACACCGGTCAGAATGGCCATCATCAAATAATCTAGAAACAATAAATGCTGGAGAGGGTGTGGAGAAAAGGGAACACTCTTGCAGTGATGGTGGGAATGCAAATTGATACAGCCACTATGGAGAACAGTATGGAGGTTCTTTAAAAAACTACAAATAGAACTACCATATGACCCAGCAATCCCACTACTGGGCATATACCCTGAGAAAACCATAATTCAAAAAGAGTCATGTACCAAAATGTTCATTGCAGCTCTATTTACAACAGCGAGGACATGGAGGCAACCTAAGTGTCCATCAACACATGACTGGAATAAAGAAGATGTGGCACATATATACAATGGAATATTACTCAGCCATAAAAAGAAAGGAAATTGAGTTATTTGTAGTGAGGTGGATGGACCTAGAGTCTGTCATACAGAGTGAAGTAAGTCAGAAAGAGAAAGACAACTACTGTATGCTAACACGTATATATGGAATTTAAGAAAAAAAAAAAACGTCATGAAGAACCTAGGGGTTAGACGGGAATAAAGACACAGACCTACTAGAGAATGGCCTTGAGGATATGGGGAGGGGGAAGGGTAAGCTGTGACAAAGTGAGAGAGTGGCATGGACATATATACACTACCAAATGTAAAATAGATAGCTAGTGGGAAGCAGCCGCATGGCACAGGGAGGTCAGCTCGGTGCTTTGTGACCACCTAGAGTGGTGGGAAAGGGAAGGTGGGAGGGAGCGAGACACAAGAGGGAAGAGATATGGGAACATACGTATATGTATAACTGATTCACTTTGTTATAAAGCAGAAACTAACACACCATTGTAAAGCAATTATACTGCAATAAAGATGTTAAAAAAAAGATTATTGTAAAAATCCAGGAATGAAGTTATGATGGTAGGACTCTGGTGGTAGAACCAGGGTACTGGTTGTGGCGATTAGGGGTTCTCACTTTCTCAGTTGTGGAGTGGGTAAGGGGTCTGGAGATGAGAGGGAGTCACACAGTATCATGACATGTTTATTGGATATGACTTATTCCCCCTGAGTCCTGGAACGTTCTCTGACATGCATATTAGAATACCACAGAAATTTCTAAGTAGGTAGTGTGATGCATTGAAAAGAAGCAAGCCTCTTATTTTAGATAATCCTGGATCTACCAGTACTAACCATTAGGTAACCATTATGGACCTCATTTTCTGGAAAGGAAAAACAACCATCAGGATTATTATAGTACCTTTTCAGGAGGCTTTTTAATGTGAATTAAGTGAAATAATCTCTTCAAAACATCATTCAGCACAAAGGCACATCATAAGCACTCAATAAATATTAGTTACTTTATTATTAAAGCACTTGCCACATATCACTAGGCATACAATGAATTTCTCTTAAATCTGAAAGAGAATGAGGAGAACTTATAGCTGGTGCTGTCTTCCATATTCACTAAGAAGCATTTTTGGAGTAAAGACAGGTGTAGTTAGGTGCACCCTAGTTCCCTCCCCATTTAGGAACTGGGCAGATGATTTTTGAGAATATCAACGACAGTGTTCGTAAGGGATTAGCATCATACAAGGGGAGATTGACGTGGATGGATTCTGGCTGATGCACCAGTGCTTTTATAGTATTGTCAAACTCAGGATCTCTTTATTAATAGAGATAAAAGGGAGTGACTCTCTTTAGGACTGAGTTCCTGGTTTCCTGTCCTGCACTGAAACATGCACGTAACTGTCCCTAGGTGTTTTTTTAGGAACTTTTTAGTTCAACATCTTGATTTTAGCTCAAAACAGATCTAGAACAATCTAACAAATTACCGAATAAAGACAAAATAAGTTTCTTGAGGATTACTCATTGCTGAAATGGAACCAATAGGATCCAAGCATTCCAAAGAAAAAAAATTTGATAGGAAAAATAATGTGGTGAATGTAGAGAAATTCCAGTATCCTACTAATCAGCAGTCATCCTGACTCAGTTTAGTTGCTGTAAGAGTGAAGCAATGTTCTAATTCTTTATGGGTTTCTTAGGTGAATTGAGAATGGACAAACTATAAAAATCATTGTAATGACAACCATTCAATGGGAGGGAGCTAACAGTGTGAGCTCTATAATGTTTTGGGAGAGCTTCAGACAGCTATTAGGCTTTTATTATCTGACTCAGCTTGCACCTGGATCGTGCCAAGACCAATGTTGATAAATAGCAAGCATACATAGACCCAGTGCTCCATCAGTTATTTCTCTTTGATACTGTCTTCCAGATGACCTGCTTCCTTCCTATTCAGAACTTTTGGCACTCCTGCTGCCCCATTTTACTATTGTATTTAGCCTCTCTCTGGGATAATTCATATTGTGCCAATCAACCTTCACCAGTACTGGTTGAGTTTCCTATTTACTCATGGGACATTGTCTGTTTCAGTTATCTTTTTTTAACCTTGACATTTGTCTGACCATATCAAATGTAGTCTTTCTTTAATTTATGCTCATTATATTGGTTTATTTAAGGGTCACTCTAGCCTGTAAGGGTTTTTTTCCTCCATAAATAGTATATCTTTGTATACTTCCCACCAACAAAATGACTCACATCTTCCAGTGTAACTGAAATCTAGCCAGAACATCAGGGAGACATGTTCAGCCCCTTCTCTGTACCTTCTTTGCATTGTTCTAGGGACTTTGTCTATTTTCTCTGTGGCAATATGAAAAAGAACCCAGCAAAAATTTTGGTTTTTTATACTATTAGCATTAGTACTCCAGTAATAATAATAATACCTGTAGTTCTTCCACCCTTTGTCCCAGACACAACCTTTGTCCCAGACACAACATCTAAGCACTTTATATTGTCATGTAGTTGGGGTTCTTTAGTTTGTGACAGAAAAATAACCCCAGTTACAGTAAGAAACAAAAAAAGAACTTACTTGGATCATGAAGTTGAAAAGCCCAGAAGCAGATCTTTCTGTAAGCATGGCTTTATCAGCATGTTCAAATGAAAGAAACAGATTTGTACCTTTTCCCACTTCACAGGTGAGTTTTCTACTCTGTTACTTTCAGTATCAGGGAAGGTTGAACCTTTTATTGGCAAATACGGTGGCAAAGATGACCCCTAGAAACTTTGTGTGTATATTGCTGTATAGCTCCTTATAAATAGGAATCTCAAAGAAAAATGGTTGGCTCTGCTTGGATTAGAGATAGACAGACATAGATTTCTGAATCAATCACTGTGGTCTTGGTATTGGTGGGGTGTCAGTATTCTTATTGGCCAGGCCTGGATCATGTGTCTACAGGTGGGTAGGTTGAGTCCTTCTCAAATTTCATGAAATGTATTCCCAATGGTAAAGAAGTGTTCTGTTATAAGAAGGGGAAGAGGAGATATTGGGAGGACACAAGCACAGATATCCATTACATCATTTATTAATCTAATTTAATATTTGTGAGATGGATATCATTATTAATTTTACAGACAAGGAAACAGACTCATACAAGTCAGCTAGCATGCTGGTGGTCACACGGTAATAAGAAGAATTGCTAGGATTCAGCTTCTGGACTGTTAGATGGTCTAGATGTTGGGCCTTCAACATTTCCCATCAGTCCTTTCATTTTTCTGATGGGGTATTTATCCTTAGACAAATTCTAAAGTGTGGCTAATTCAAACTGATTCTACTCTCAAAACAGTGCCACCTCTCTCCTTACTCTCAACAGATTCAGTGGCCTGCTAGTTCTCAGTAAAGATAGACTATTCAGAGGTAATTTCCCCAGTATTCTGTTACCTCGCCAAGAGACAGCTACATTTGCATGAATCCTTAAAGTTCTTACCCAGTCTGAGGCTAATCTTTCACCAAAGTTCTAGATTCCACTCCCTCCTCACTTCTTGGGATGATTATTCAGTCCTATATCTCTCTTCTATCTCACTACTGGCCCCAACTCAGCATTTAAACTCAATTTATAAAAATCACCCTTCACTCCATGACCTCCTCTAGCTATGGTCCTTTTTATTATGATTCGTTTCAGATTTCTTCAGAGTTTTCTACACCTGCTGACTCTATTCCCTCCCTTCCTCTGTTTTCTTCAGCTTGCTGTAGTCTGTCTTCTACCTTCATCACTTTACCAAGAAAGGTTTGTGTTAAAATGATCAATGACACACATGTTGATAAATCCAGTGGCTCTCTTTTAAGAACTTATTATACCTGATACCTCTATAGCTTTAAGTTCAGTTTACCATACTTTTTTGAAACCTCTAAGTTTGAAGTTCCTCAAACATCTGTACTAAGCCATCTTTTTATTCTTACTTTACAAATCTTCTCTTAGTTATCTCATATATTCCAATTCATTTCATTTACTATCTAAATACCGATGGCTCCTGAATTTAGATACCCAACCTCTTAGATGCCTCTCTTAGAATTCTAGGCCTCTGTATCCAACTGCTCTCTGTCTATCTCTAATTGGACACTTCAAAAGTGCTTCTCTTGGGACTTCCCTGGCAGTCCAGTGGTTAAAATTCAGCGCTTCCACTGCAGGGGGACACGGGTTCAATCCCAGAAGCCACATGGCAAGGCCAAAATAAAAGTGCTTCTCTTTTTATGTTTAATAGTCAAATCTGTTTTCTCCCCCTAAACTGAGTACTTCATTAGACTTGTACATTTCAGTATATGACACCTCTATCTGGTTCCTAAAGCCAGAAACAGGTGTTATCCTATACTTCTTTTATCTTCCTCACCAACCACATTTTAATCTATCACCAAATCTTGTCAATTTTAAAAGAAAACTGAATCTTGAAATTATCCACGTCCCACATCTTCATGGCTGTGTTCTCTCATCTGGTCTGTCACAATACTGTCTTAACTGGTTCCCTGCTTCTGTTGTTAAACTGTGCAGACCATTCTCCATATAGTACAAACAGAATGATTTTTCTCAAATCTGATTGTATCATTCCTCTGCATAAATCCCTTCAATCCCACTTGTGCTACCATCATCTGGTAGTATAGTTTACAAGGCCCTTTGCAATCTCACCACCATCTACCTCCCTTACTTCTCCAGCCTTATTGTTTACCACTCTTCTCCTTTCACTCTGAATTCAGCCATGCAGGAATAGTTAATGTTCCTCTTATGCGTTATATTTTGATTCTAAAGAAACTTCCTTGTTTCTATTAAAGGTTCTATTAGGTGTCCATATTATGTGTATCTGAATCACCTTGTACTTATGGTATGGTACTGCAGGTGCTTGTTACATTAGTCAGGGTTGGTCAGGAAAATGGACACCATTGCAAGTATTTCAAGAAGGAGATTCAACATAGGAAATTAAGTACTTACAAATCAATTGGAAGAACTGGAAGAAAGAATGTCAAGGAGGCCACTACTAGGTATCAGGTTCTATTCTAGCTTCCAGTAATCTAGAAGTTGCTGCTTGCTCCCACTACACCCTTCTAGCCCTTCTCCCAGGTCAGGAAACAGGAAGGCACTATTGAATATGGCCACAATTGCTGTGCAGCATTGAGGTAAGTTACTTCTGTGGAAACGCCTACAGACTGCTACTAAATTTAAACATGTTAAGGCCCAGTTGTTTGCCTGCTGCTGCAGAGAAAAGGTAGTGTGGCTTCTGCTTCTCTTCTGCCTTACAGATGTCAAGTTATGGTTCACACTGGCAGAACCTAAGCTGGACCTTGAACCCTTCTGACAAGGGAATCTGGGAAATGTAGTTCCTAGTCTTCCAGTCCCTGCAATTCAGGGGAGAGTAAAGAAGAGGGTGAAAATGG
This sequence comes from Mesoplodon densirostris, assembly GCF_025265405.1. NCBI lineage: Eukaryota > Metazoa > Chordata > Mammalia > Artiodactyla > Ziphiidae > Mesoplodon > Mesoplodon densirostris. Next base: position 12,969,574 of record NC_082681.1, read on the forward strand.
TGCCAAATTCCAATATTCACTACGACCATTCTTTTATCTGATAGCCCATCAAAACTGAGCTCTGTGACAGTAAGGATTCTGTGTTTACCTATTATTTCCCCTCAGGACCCGTCCAAGTGCCTGGCCCAATGAGTCTTGATGTAATGAAAGAATAATGAGGCCTTTATATCTCACAGATATACTAGGAACGTTATTGTTTATAAAATGAAAGTTAATTACAGTCCAGATTCTGTCATAAGAATATAAAGCTCTCTAGTATTTTCTGTTATATTGATAGCTTAAGGCACTGCTATGCACATTGTGCAAAGTCTCTAACTGAATGACTGCATTTAATCCTTAAAGTAGCTCTATGAAGTAGATTCTATGATTATTTCAATTTTATAGGTGGGGATATTAAGCCTCAGAGATGAAGTTGTTTACCCAAGGTCACAAAGTTTCTAAATGGATAAGCTGTGTTAGAAACCCAGCGATGTCTTATTCCAAAGTCCATGATCCATTCTCCACTACACTATTTCCAGCTCAGAGAAGTGGAAGAACTTGCTCTGCTGGCATTTCAGGGGGCTGTGGGATACCTTCATGACCTTTTGACTCTGAAGCCAGTGCTCCTGAATCTTGCATGGCATCAATTTCAATAGCTTCTCTCCTGTAGAACAAAAAGACTTCCCTAGTTTTGTTTTTTCAAAAAGGGCCAAGCATACATAGCAATTGCTCTCTTAGTAGCATAAAGTGATTACAACCCCATTTAAAGAGTTGCCAGATAAAATATGGGATGCCTAGTTCAATTTGAATTTCAGATAAACAGCGAATATTTTTTCAGTATAAGTATGTCCCAAATATTGTCTGGAGCATACTTATACCAAAAATTTAACTTGTTTATTTGAAATTCAAATTTTACTGGCTGCCCTGTATTTTTATTTGAGATATCTAGAAACCCTACTTCTTTAGAAGCCATGTTAATGTATGTAACCCATTCCGTTCACTTGGACATTGCAGCTTGCATAGCACTTTCACCCCATTTACTTAGTTCATACATATAACAAACTTATGAGAAATGAATTATTCATTCCATAACTGAGGACAGTGGGCTCAGAAGAGTTAAGAAATTGGTCCATGATCATAGAGCTCATGAGTGGTAGAGCTGGAGTTGAAATCTAAGTGCATCTCACTCCTTGTCTTGTTCTCTCTCCCTGATCACAGTTCAAAACCCGTCTCAGGCATCACCTTTGGTAAACCTACCCAGACTTCTCCCAACCCAAAGGTGAATTCGTTGCTCCTTTTTTATGTTGGCAAGGGCATTTGCACATGTCATTATTATGGGATGTGGCACACTGCCCTGTGATTGTTTTTTTTGTTGTTCTCTCTGCCAGAACTGAACTTCTTTGAGTAGTGTGGTAGGCAGAATAATGCCCCCCAAAAGATGTTCACATCCTAATCACCGAGAACTGTGACTATGTTACCTCACATGGCTAAAGGGACTTTGTAGATGTGATTAAGGGTAAGGGCCTTACAATAGAAGAATGATCCTTGACTATCCTGATGGGCCCAATCTAATCACATGCATCCTTAAAATCAAAGACTCCTTCATGACTATGGTCAGAGGCCAGTGAGGATGGTGAAGAAGGGTCAGAGGGATGCAGCTTTATGGGCCTTGAATATGAATTAAGTAGGCCCTGAGTCAAGAAATGCAAACTGCCTCTAGAAACTGGAAAAGGCATGGACACTGATTTTCCCCTAGAGCCACCAGAAGGAAACATAGCTCTGTTGGCATGTCACCTTGATTTTAGCCTAGTGAGACTCATTTCAGAATACTCACTTCCACAACTTAAGAAATGTGTGTTGTTTTAAGCTACTAAGTTTATGGTAATTCATTAACAGAAGTAATCAGAAACGAAAAGAGGTAGGTACCATCTCTTAGTCACTGTTGTATTTCCTATAACTAGCAAAGTACCAAGCAGGCTCATAATAGGTACTAAGAAATTGTTTGCTTGCTTGAATAGATGAAAATTATAGAACATTGCTTCATGATCTGAGCATATGAAGAAAGAGCCAGTCAACTAAGGTATGGGGAAGGAAAAGGCTCTCTACTCATCTTCTTCCCTGAACTAATGAGAATAAACTATCTATATTTCTTGGCCCAGTGAGTCATGATCATAAATACAGAAAAAGGGGAAAAATAAGTGATGATTCCCAAGGGAGCCTTTATATCTTCTTAGCTATGAATGTGATTCTGAAGGGAGACCTCACCCATAGTGGCCACAATGATAAAAATAGCTACAGTTTCTTTGACTACTATTGTGATAGTAACTCAACGTTGGAGTGCGTTAGAATAACCTGGAACGCTTGCTTAGCTGCATTTTCCTGTGTCTAACCTCTAGAGATTCTGGTTCAGCAGGTTGGAGATAGAAGCCAGGTGATTCTGTGGGCCGTACTGCACCGAACCAACAAATGCAAAAAGAATTCCTCAGAGGAGTTCATGTGGCATCTTCAAACCAGAAAAATATAAAGAAGGAAATTTCTCTCTCTCTGTCTCTTTCTTTTTTTTTTAGTTAGCCTAAAGAAGTTGATCTTTAACCAACCCCTGGAAATACAGGGTAACAGTTATGGAAAAATGTTCCCAACTGATCGTTTTAATATGGGACCTTTTTTGCTGCTCAAAAATGTAGCACATGCTAAAACTCAAAAGAAATTTGAAAACCCAGAAAGATGCAAAGAAGAAAATGACAATTTCTCATAATTTCATTGCCTGAAGATACGCTATGGCTAACATTTTGATTTATTACCCTCTATGCTTTGACTGTGTGTGTAAATAGCTATTTGAGATCATACTGTATATGCAATTTAATATCATGCTTTTTAAAAAAACTCAACGTTGTAGGATATATCTGTTCCTCTATGGCCAACTTATTGTAATGAGATTGTTTTTGTTAAATTATTTTCCTTTAAGAGAACTGGGAGAATCAGAAATCCTAAGAAGAGTCCAAAAAATATCTTCATGCTCAAAGTCTCGGCATATTATTCTCGAAGAAAAGCAATTAGATCTGCCTGGAGTGTCAGAGGTTTTGAGTCACCTGCAGCTGCTGACTGCTAATCAATTTTGAGGAAACTTGCCCTTTGGTGCCCCACATGTCAGGCTGTGCAGTGGCTCCTTTATTTACAGTGGCATGCAAGTGGGCAATGCCATGTTTAAAGAATAATGTGGATTCCAGGCTTGCGGTCCTCAAATGATTGCAAAGCTTTGTTGGAAAAGACAGAATTCTAGAATGTTATGACCATAAAGCATATTGTTGAAAATTGTCTTTCTCTAAAAGTTTATGGTTGTGGTGCAGTGCCATTTTTCTTCTGGACTTGAATTTGACTGAATTCTACTTGTCATCACCAAGAAATACTTTATTTTCATTTTCAATTCAGTCATAAATTGCTGAAAATATTCTCGAGGTAAATTAGGTAGTAATAGTACAACTGAGTCTTAGCACTGATAAAATATTCACTATATATTAAATATACATGGGGGTACTTTAAAACAAAGAGGGTGATTGCATTAAAATTGTCAACATTGCATCCATCTGGATGCCAAATTGAAATCTTATGTGATTTCCCTAGTCTTTTGGGTCTATTTCTGAAGGAGAAAAAACCCACTTTCATTAGCCTCTTATGCTAATAAAAACAAGCTAGAGACATGAGACCAAATCAAGAAGGCCAAGTTCTTCATCCTCTAAGCATCCTTTTGTGTAAACACACTGGAAGTGGCCATTGCATCTGATGCAGTCCACTTTGTGGCACTTGCAGAAGCCTTAGTGCAGATTACTTCATTCACTTTTCCAACCTGATAACTTATTTTACATTGCACAAGCAAAGGGTTCGTTTTCCTATGGCCAATAGACCCAGAAAACTATGTTGTTTATGGAAGATTTCAATCAAAGGCAAGTGATATTAACAATCTTAAATACATTTGAGGTCTCTTACTAAGTTTTTAATATAGTAGTATTAAAACACAGAGGCCATTGCAGAATTCCTAAGGAATTGATATGAGAGATACTACATTAAGACATCTATAAATGATCAATAAACTGTACGGATTAATTGGATTTTACACTAAGAATGCTGTGTAAAATAAGGCAAAGAGCACTGGAAATATGAGGAATGCTTTCTAGTTCTCACTCTGACACTAATAAGTTGTGTTAGCTCGAGTGAGTCACTTTACTTGCCTGTGTTGGAAAGAAAAATGATAGAAAAATAATAATATATATTGTGTACAAGGTCAAATAGTTCATTTGATAGTGCATTTGAAATAAACAATCTGAGAAAATACAGGCTTGCACCAAAAATCAGAACCAAAAACATAATGGCAATGAAAAAATAAGTCAATTTAACCCCGACTGGTGTCTATAAGATATGAGAAAAAACTAACATCTGGTCATTTGCATAGTTTTGATCACAGAAAACAAAATATGGTTGCAGTGCTCCATTGGAAGAAAGCCAACTAGCATGCGGGTGATCATTCAGGAAGGACTGCAGTGGACTCCCAAACAAGGTGGCTTTAGGATGCCCAACTATGACATTATTGGTAGTGTCATGGCATAATGGCAAAAGGAAGAGTCCATATAAGCCTAATTTGGTTTAAGAGAGTGGCATTGTGGGACAGTCCTGAATGTGAGACAGCCCTAATTGCCTGGGAACCTGGGTGGAGTCAAAAGTAAAAGGACAAGGAGCAGAAGGTTGTTGCATAACTCTGTGTGAGACCTTCAGAGGTACTTTAGACCTGTATCTTTCCCACTGACTCTGGTCATGTCTGTGTGGTTGATAAATCATGTGCTTTTGTAGTCACTTGGCCTTACCTGGTCAACTGGTCAACCTGGCTTTGCAAAGGATACTGGGAACAGGGAAAAGGTAGCAATATGCTCTCTGAGCACCCTTCCTTTATGATTTGACCTGAGATTGGTGCAATATAGGTGGTGCTTTCACTCAAAGGCTTTGAAGTAATGCAGACCTTGGTTTGAGTCCTGGTTCCACTATTGATGAACGGTATGACCCTGAACAAATTTGCTAAGCCCTCTGAGCCTCAGTTTCCTCTTCTGTAAAATAAGGATAAAGATGAGTTCTACATGCTATAATTATTATACAGGAGAGGATTAGCAATTTGTCTAGGTTCACAAAACTAGACATAGTTGAGCCAGGGCTGGCTGACTTCATGCCTGTGTTCACACAAGTGACCTAAGATTGCAAAGCTATTTGGCAATGAAATTGGATATGGCAGATACTGCCAGACTACTTAAAATACATTCTTCTTGACTTCCTTACCAAAGAATCATTTTTTCCCTCAGAGTAGAAATGTGGCCAGCTAAAAATTCAACTTCCTGAATTTCCTGGAGCTTTGGTTATGTATGTGACACAGCTCTGTCCAATGTAATGTAATCAGGAATATACTGGGTAGGGTTTCCAATAAAGCTGTTATCCTGATAAAAAGGGCCAGACTCTGCTGAAATGCACCCTTCTTTAAGCTTAGCCATGGAAATAATACCTAGGGGTGGAATAGCTATCTTTGTAACCATCTTGATACTAGAAAGAAAAAAAAAGCCACATGCTAAATATGCCAGAAGTCAGAGATGAAAGCTGGAATGAGCCTTTGTGGAGAAACTGTAACAGCCCTAGAGGATGAATTTCCAGACTTAGTTGCATTAAAAAAAATCAGTGTTTGCTTAAGTCACTATAGTTTGGTTTCTGTTATACACAGATAAACCCAATTCTAACTGATATATTAGGATTCAAACCTCCAGAAACTTATTCAGTACACATTTTCTGGTAGATCCCTAGAGACAAAGCTCTGCTCATACTGTCTTTCATCTTGTTTATTCGTAATAGTTACCATGCCTTTGGTCTTAACCATCAGCTTCTCAGGGACAAAGTGCTTGGAACCCAGGATAATAAGCAGTCAACACCTATGATTTAAGGACTGGGAAATTGGGTCCTAGAGAGAGGATATTTAGTGGTGGAGCAGAGGCCAGTGCTGAGGATTTTTGACGTTCAGTCTTGTGCTCTTACCATTAGCGCTGTATAAGACAGACCAGGCTGGGATTTTCCGCTGGCTAATGCTCCCCCCCAAAAAGTACTGGTCATCAGCGGTGGATGTAAGAGCTTGGGCAACAAAAGAAATATTTTCATAGTTTATCATTTTGCTCTGAACATTCTTGTTACTTGCCTGTGTAGGCAAGGCTTAAGCCTGGTTTCTCATGTGCAAAGTGGGCATAATATAAATGCCTATGTCATAGAATTATTAATAGGATCTAAGGAGTTAATGTATGTAAAGGTCTTAGACCAGTGACTGGAGTATAATACATGTAAAATAAGTTCAGCTCTAACGGATATTATTTTTAACTGAAATATGAATCTTTTCAATTTGTTCTCCTAGGAATCTTCAAAATGATGAAAGCAAAGGTTCTGTAGTAGGATAGATGTGAGTTCTAGACAGATTTGTCACCTATCATTTGTGTGACATTGGGAAAAGCACTGAGACACTCCAAGTCTTGATTTCCTCCTCTGTGAGAGAGGGTATCTCACTGAGTTGTGAGGAATAACTGTGATACTTTATGTAAGGATACAACACAGTGTAGACATTCCCTAAAATATAACTATTGTGATTGCTTTTATTTAGAGCCTTTCTTCTAAGATACCTTAGGTTTTTCTTTCTTTCTTTTTTTTTTATCAATCTCTGAGCTTGGGCCGCATGACCATCACCTTCATTAACTTGGTGTAGCCCATTCTTCTGTTAGCTGCTTTTTAAAATCTCTTGATAATTTTTCCCTTGTGTGATGGTTAAATTTTACATGGGTTTGGGTTTTGGTGCCCAGCTGATGGGTCAAATACTAGTCTAGTCTAGGTGTTACTGTGAAGGTAATTTGAGGTGTGATTGATGGTAAATATTAATCACTTGACTTTAAGGAGATTATCCTCAATGATGTAGCTGGACCTCATTCAATTGGCTGAAGGCCTTAAGAGCAAAAACTGAGGCTTCCTAGAGACCAGAGTTCTGCCTTAAGACTGTAACATAGGGGAAAAAAGACTGTAACATGGAAATCCTGCCTGAGTTTCCAGCCTGCTGGCCTACCCTGTGGGGTTTAGACCCAAGACTTCAACGTCAAGTCTTGCATGAGTTTCCAGCCTACCAACCTGCAATAGAGATTTTGGGCTTGCCAGTCTCCACCACCAAATGCATGAGCCAATTCCTTAATGCATATCTCTAAGTACATAATATGATCTCATGTGATATAATATAATACAGTTGACCCTTGAACAACATGGGTTTGAACTGCACAGGTCCACTTATATGTGGGTTTTTTTCAATAGTAAATTCTGCACAATTTGTAGTTGGCTGAATATGTGGATACAGAGAAAGCGTGGATACAGAGGGCCAACTCTAAGTTATACGGGGATTTCAGATTTTTGACTGAGTGGGAAGTTGATGCCTCTAATCCCTCTGTGTTGTTCTGGGGTCAACTGTATAGTGTATCTTTTTGGTTCTGTTTCTCTGGAGTATCCTTACTGATACACCTTGTTTCTTGTACAAAGTTGGATCTTAGAAAAAAAAATAGATCTTCTTTGGTTATTTTAGAAATTCTATTGAGGGACTTCCCTGGCAGTCCAGTGGTTAAGACTTTGCCTTCCAATGCGGGGGTGGGGGTGGGTTCGATCCCTGGTCAAGGAACTAAGATCCCACATGCCTCGTGGCCAAAAAAAAAACAAAACCAAAACACAAAACAGAAGCAACATTGTAACAAATTCAATAAAGACCTTAAAAATGGTCCACACCAAAAAAAATCTTTGAAAGAAAAAAGAAGTTCTACTGAGAGTCTCATCTTATATTTCTTCTGACTAAATGGAGATGAGCAGCACTAGAAGACAGCTGGCTGATGTACTTGTGTTTCTGTTTTTGTTTTCTTTTTGAAAACTAGCCCTTCATTGTCCTTTTCCAGTCAATTGACTATTCCCTACAGCCTTTCACTTCAAATTTACCACTCATCTCCACACACCTCCTGGGAGTTTCCACTTCACTAGCACTCTCTTTTCTTTCCCATTTCTCCTTGTGGCTGTCTTGTCATACCACTCATTAATCATGGAAATCATTTTGCATATCAGGCTGGGAGGAACTTCATGGCCATGGGATACAGCACAGGGAAAGCCAGTGTATGAGCTTTACACCAAGCTCTTTGCACCACCTATTATTTGCACCACAGATCTTCTTATCCTCTGGACAATTTTTAGGAAACTAGAGTTTTGTTAACAATCTTCAGTAATGTGGGGAGCTTGAAAGGATTCTATGGAGGGCTCCTGGGATCCCTAGGGCCTGACTAAAGCATGCCTGGTTCCTCCTTACCACAGAAGCTGGTATCTGCCCTGTTCTGGACAAAGTGCTTGATTGCTTACCCATGGATATTGGTGTCCTAAGAAATCTTCATCTACTTCAGCAGGCACAGCTCAGGGAGGCCAATTAATTAGTTTTCCAGCTGATAGATTGATGCATTGCCACTGTTTAACAAAGCACAAATTAGCATGTTGTGTCTGATGGCCTGGTCATCTCTCACTATTGACTCTAATTTGCCGGAGAAGAAGGAACAAAAGAAACCTGGGAAGAGTGGTGACAAGGGACTTCTGAATGCTGAAGGCGCATTTATTGAACACTGATTATGTGCCAAGTTAAGTGTGTCACTCATGTTACCTCATTTAAGACTCATAGAAACCCTGTGAGGTAGGTTTTAGTATTATCCCAAGTTTACGAATAAGGAAATAGGCTCAGAGAGGTTGAATTACATTCCTAAAGACATACAGCTCTTTAGTGGTAGGGATGGCAGGAAAAATGAGGCAATAGTAATAGTTAATGTCTGGCCCTGGCACACTTAGCGGATTGAATTTCTGCTGATCCAGTGACTTTTCCTATGTCCTCTTATCATCCACTTCCCTCTACTTCTCTAGTCTCCCACACAACAGGAAGCCTTTCTCTATTGTCATGATAATAAATTATACTCTGCTGATCCCTCATTCTTTTGTGTCAATCCTGGCTGCTAAGGAATGGAATCATATCATAGTGATAGCAAGATGTGTACCTTTGCAACCTACCTGCAGCGTGGAGGGCAGAATTCATCATAATGAAGGCATGAAAAAGACTTGTTTGGTTCCTTGGCTGCAATTAGCTGACGAAGCTTAAGACCTTTGAAGTCCAACTGCTTTGATCCCAGCTGCTCTGTAGCTGATCCTGCCAGGCTGCTTTGAAGTGAAGAAATCTACAGTTCCCTATTTGTAGGACATGGGAAGTGCTAGAAGGGCATGCGGAATTTATGGGCCCAGTTAAGTGGCTGCTGCTAGAATCCAGGTGTGACATTTCATGAGAGTTTGAACTAGGGTGGGGAAATGAACGTGACAATAAGGGTGGGGGGAATGTGGTAGGTTCAAAGTTGTTAAAACCCACAGGATGTGGAAACCTTTTGAAAATGGGAGGTGAGGAAGAGGGAACATTTTAAGATGAATCATTAACTTCTGATTTTTGAGAATTTTAGATAATGGTGTCCTCCACAGATGGAAGACATGGTAACAGGAGCAGAGGCAGAGGCTTCAGTTCCATCTTATAAGATTCTCATGACAACCCATGGTAGGAAGGGAATCCAGGCACAGGGAACAAAAAAGCTGAAGAGACAAAAATCAACAAGGCCTGTCTACACAACAGCAAATGGATGGGTGTAATTGAAGTGCAGGATGCACACTGAAGGAGAGATTGAGATGAAGTTTGAAAGGTAGGGAGGTACTAGATCAATAAGGGCTTTGAAGACCATGTTGAGGGGTTTTGCTTTTATCTTTAGGGGAAATGGAAAATTAAATACAGGTTTTAAGCAGGGAAGTGACTTGATTATAAATATTTCATTTTAGAAAAATATCTCTACAGTGCAGAGGGTGGCATGGGAGTAGGGTAATGGCGTAACAGGGGAAACTGTTGAAATAGCCCAACTGAGAGTTGATGGTGGTTGGGACTAGAATAGTAGCGATTGAGGTTGAAAAAACTGGATAGAATGAGAGATATTTTAAAGGTAGAATGGGCAAGACTTGCTGGTGACTTAGATGTAGAGGAGAGGTAAAGTGGGGAATCAGGTATAACTACTAGGTTCTGGCTAGGCAACTAAGTTGATGTTAGTGCCATTTAATAAGATGGGAGCCACGTTAGTAAGAATTGGTTTACAGTACATTTGTGTCATTACTATCTTCTTGTTCCCTCTGTTAGGAGTTTTGTTTGATCTCTGCCTTTTCCTTACTGATCACAGCCAACCATTGATCCTTCTCTGCTCTAAGTCCCCAGAGAATTATCATCTGACTATGGTATACCAAATTTGGGTAGGCTCTACCAACCATTTGGGGCACTGGAGAGGTGTGTGCTTTGGGGATCATAGGCATTTGATTCCTTCTTTTTCATCCAGTTATGACTATGGAGGAGAGAGCTAGAACTTGGGGTTAGAGAGAGCATCTATCCATAGGCCTAGGATGATCTGACTCAAGTAGAGATAATTCTTGGTTTGCTCTGATAATGCCCTTTACCACCATTCTCAAAAACCCAGCCAACCTCTGTATTTTTCTTTCCTATATCTGTACAATACACTTCCTTCCAAAACACACACATACACCTATCACACTCTATTACCTCCATTCTTATTTTTCCTTACTTTCTAGAATGTGTCCTTCACTCCACGATCCCTGGGTCTTTGCTAAAGTTCTCCTTTAGCAAGAGTACCACCACTCGCCCCACTTCCACGTATTGAATTCTATCCATCCTTTCCACACGAACTTTGATCGTAGTTGCTCTAAGAATCCTTGCAGTTCTCCCCATCAAAATTAATCTTTATTCTATAGTAATTTGTTTACATATCTCTTGGAGCACTTATCTCAATGTTCTCAGTCATTTGTGTGTGGGCTATGTAGTCTCATAGTTTGGGACCTAATAGAGGACAACAGCCAAGTCAAACATATCTGTGCATTTGAGAACTAGCCCTTTGATACATCCATGATTGGCATTCAATCAAATAGTGTGAAATTTAAATGACTATCTCCCAAATGACAGTAAAAGCACATATTAAGTGTTCACTATTTTTTTATTAAGTGAAATTTCACTTTTATCCTTATCATCCTGGAAAATTTATTATTTTATTTTCTCACTCAATATATTATTGCCCTGGAAAATGGCAAATGCAATTCATTGACTTTTTCCCTTGGAGGAGGCTACTTTGTGCTATAGTAAATACTGATGAGTGTAAATATCTGTAATAAACAAGGATAAATGGTACTACTTGGAATCAAGTCCACAACTTTGGTTGTCTAAAGTCAGCAACAGGAAAAAGGATATGGCAGGGAATAAAACTATATGTGCTCTTCATCTAACACACTTAATCCCTCTCAGAGTCTCTATTTTTCCTACTTAACAACAATTAAACAACACAGAAAAGTGTGTGTGTGTGTGTGTGGTGTTGGCACAAGGCTTAGACTAGAATGCTAAGTTCCCCGTTGCCATTAACATGCTATTTTAATCTTATTCATGGAAAGTAGGGTTCTGCGTCTTGTCTCACTTCAGTATCTGCTTTGTGACATTGACAATTCCAATAACGTTGACTCTCTGAGGCAAACTTATTTAACATTTTATAATCATATCTTGCAGTTGGTGTCTTCTCATATCCATTCACTTTCTGAGTTGCCAATAAATACTAAATGCCTAGGAGTAAGGACATGTCAAAATCTGTTTGGAATGTAAATAGCACAAACATAGTGATGTCAACTTGACGTAATGCACTAGCTATGATTGCCGCTCATTTTTCAACAAATTCAAATATTTGTTTCTTCTCACTCTCTTATTTTGGTAGCATCCCATATCAAAAGGTTTAAAAACATCTAAGAGTGCTGGGTAGGAGGACTGGATTACTTTGAGAAGCCCATCCAAATAAGAATCCACTTTCCTTACCCATGATGAGCTGGTGAATACAGGTAGTTCACATTTGTGTGGAAGGAAAAGGCTCATTGAACTTTATTTCACATGGCCTCCCTGCTCCATGTGTGAAGTGATTTAATACCACTGCAGCAGGCAAACAATGACAGCATCTTCAGTTGTTACAAATTGATCATCCAACAGATTTTGATAAATCACTATAACCTATGTGTCATGGAAATACCGAATGCTGAATATGTTTAAGCTATTACATAATTCACTGAAATATATCAGGTATGCTAATGCTAATATGAATTTTGAATCAGCTCTAACGAAAGAACATTTATTCTTTTTCATCTTTTGCAACTTGTCTCCATGTGATGCGTTGTCAAAGTAAACCTTGCAAGACAAAGAGTGTAGAAGATTGCCTAGTTTTCTTCATTTTAAGAAACAAAATAATTTAGAAAATATTTAAGCCCATAACATTTAGATAATCAAGGTTATGTCAAGCAATGAAGTACCATTTAGAATTTAAGCCACTAGTAAACATCTTTAGTGTCACTGTAGTGATGCCCATACCCTAGGCTCTAAGATAATGGTGACAATTTAGGAAAGATGGCACTTACAGGAACCTTGCATTGTCCATTTTTGAGTGGGTAAATTTAATGGGAAAAATTAAGGTAACCTCAAAAGTGCTGCGTAAGAAGGTAGGTCATTGTTTTTCTGAAAAACACTAACGTAGTTATGATTGGGATTTTTAAATAAAATCCTAACATAAATAGCCTCTGGCACTTTGAATGTCACGAAACTGCCTTAACAGAAAGAAAGTGGATGGAGAAACTTGTGGGAAATGGCAGATGTATGATCAATCTTTTTGAAAAAAATTTTATTTTATATTGGAGTAGGGTTGATTTGTAACGTTGTGTTAGTTTCAGGTATACAGCGAAGTGATTCAGTTATACATACACATATATCTATTCTGTTTCAGATTCTTTCCCCATATAGGTTATTACAGAATACTGAGTAGAGTTCCCTGTGCTATACAGTAGGTCCTTGTTGATTATCTATTTTATGTATAGTAGTGTGTATGTATTAATCCCAACTTCCTAGTTTATCCCTCCCCCCACCTTTCCCCTCTGGTAACCAAAAGTTTGTTTTCTAAGTCTGTGAGTCTCTTTCTGTTTTGTAAATAAGTTCACTGTATCATTTTTTATTTTTTTGTTTATTTTTTTTTTCTTTTTGCGGTATGTGGGCCTCTCACTGTTGTGGACTCTCCCGTTGCGGAGCACAGGCTCCGGATGCGCAGGCCCAGCGGCCATGGCTCACGGGCCCAGCCGCTCCGCGGCATATGGGATCCTCCCAGACCGGGGCACGAACCCGTATCCCCTGCATCGGCAGGCGGACTCCCAACCACTGCGCCACCACATATAAGTGATATCATATGATATTTGTCGTTCTCTGTCTGCCTTACTTAGTATAATAATCTCTAGGTCCATCCATGTTGCTGCAAATGGCATTATTTCATTCTTTTTTATGGCTGAGTAGTATTCCATTGTATATATGTACCACATCTTCTTCATCTGTTCATCTGTCAAGGACATTTAGGTTGCTTCAATGTCTTGGCTATTGTAAACAGCGCTGCATCGAACATTGGGGTGCATGTATCCTTTCGAGCCATGGTTTTCTCCAGATATATGCCCAGGAGTGGGATTACTAGATCATATGGTAGCTCTATTTTTAGTTTTTTAAGAAAGTTCCAACATTGTATAGAGGATATTTTACCATTATTTTGAACAGTGAGCCACATAGCACAGAGGGGAAATATATATTCTCATTTTTAGTTAAATAAAGCTGTAGGCCTGGGTTTGAATATATAGTTACGAACAATTTGGGCACCCTTGACTTAATTTGTAGTAGAACTAAGGAACTCTCTTCATCCAATGTCAATAATTTTCAGGATAGATAGCCGGGATATTGTCTACAGAATATAAGTTTGGTGAGTAAGTAGAACACTAAAGAGATTCATTTCCCTGAAGCACTCCCATCTGTGATATATAATTTGGGGTATAGGATGAAAATAAATAGATGGATGATAGATAGATAATCTCTAACACTTTGATAGATTTCCCAAGGGTTAGTTGTTTATCACTGATCCTTACAGTCATCTCAGGATAGGCTTGAACAACAGTCTATATGTACCTAGTGGAAAGACCCATGGTTTCCTGAAGATGTCTGTGGTTTCCTTTTACATGGTTCCCCCGACTTTGTATTCCTCCTTATTACTGAGTTGGTTCTGCTTCACGACCATCTTACCATACCCCTTTTTCTGTCTTTGATCTATACTGGGACATCTCAGATGTGGAATTTAGTCCTATAATTTCCACACAAAGCTTTTGTGTGATTTAGCAGATTTTCCTAGACGTCTGGGGAAGTCACAAGATGTTTCGATTGTAACAAAGCAAACAACCTAACATGGTGTATTTAAACATTGCTGTTCTTAAACCTCCTTTGGACACTCTGTTTTGGGGTATAATGTAAGTGATTTTTTTTTTTTTACTGACTTCAAGCCAGAGAAAGGTGACAAACAGGGACATCTGGTTTATTCCCCACCAGTTAAATAACAGTTACTCCTCATCAGTGGGGCAGAGCAGGACAGGCCTCAGCAGCTCCCTATGTGAACACCAGAGCAAGCAATTCATAATAGCCTGCAACAGCTAGCTTTCTGAAAAGGATGTGATAATGCCTTTTACAGTTATTTCATAAGGGAAAATTGCTTTGATATACATGTTTTTAGATTACATTTGGTTTTCCAAGTGTGCAATCTTTTCATAAGTCATTGTATGTACGTGCATTTATATATGTGTGTTTAGAAAACATAACCCGTTAAAACTGAAGCAAAACAATGTAAATAGCTCGTGAAGATAAGATTTAAGACTTAAGAGCAGGCATCTTTGCTTTTTGCCCTTTCCTTTAATGATTAGACTAGCTAGAAATTTTTCTGTTGTGGTTTTCAATAAATAGCTCTTGCACTTACTTATTATTCAATTTTGTGTTTTCAAAACCACTAATTTTGGCTTTTAAAAAATCTTATTATTTACTCATTCCCATCTTAGGTATAGACTCCTTTTTTCTCACCTTAGTTAAATGCTTATTTATCCAGTTTCTCTTAATTAATAAGAAAAGCATTAAATTCCATCAATTTTAATATATTTTCACATATTTTTAAATATTACATAATTGTAGCTTTCATTAAGTCTGACATGTTTTCAATAATATCTTTAAAATTTGTGTTGTTTATTTGCTTGAATCTTTATTAATTTCTATTTGTATCATATTGTGGTCAGATAATGTGACCTATACAGTTTCTGAATTTAGGTATTTATTGAAGTGAGGTATTTTTCTAGCTTAATATTGGTCTATTTTTATAAATGATCCATGAGGGTTTGGGAAAGAAGCTATATTTTCTATTTATTTGGCAGTGTTCTATGCAGCTATTAAATTAACCTTATTAACTTTATTGCTTGTATCTTCTGTAGTTTTATTTTTTGCCTAATTGGTCAGAAAATGACTGAGATAGATATGTTAAAGTCTTATACCATAGTTAGGTTTTCATCAATTTCTCATATTTTTGACATAATTTTGTCTTACATATTTCAGTGCAGTCAAATTCAACTGTGTAAAAGATTCATGATTTTTATCTTTTCATTAATATATTTGCTCATTCACTGCTTTGACATTGAATTCTAATTTTCCTTTTCACAATAATGTGACCCCTACTGTTTCAGGGCCTGTGCAGGAAAAAGGTAGTGACACAGAAGTGGAAGCTGAAAAACCCAGCTTTACTGAAGTAAGGAAGGATATGCAGGATTTCTTGACATTGAAATGCTATTATTTTATTCAGATAATTTATGTCAGGTCCCTGACATTGAAAGCCCCCAGGGATGGGGGGGAGTAGAGATCTTAATAGTCTGAGGGAACCTAAGGAAAAGGCCAGGTTATTTGTAGGCCAACACACCCACTGTCAAAGGGTGGAGAAGACAGGTGTATTAGTCAGTTTTCCAGAGAAACAGAACCAAAAGGAGATATATATATATATATATATATATATATATATATATATATATATATATATGTGTGTGTGTGTATATATATATATATGTGTATATATATATATATATACACACATATATACACACATATATATATATGTGTGTATATATATATATATATACACACATATATATACACACATATATATATATGTATATATATATATGTGTGTATATATATATCATGACTCACATGATTGTGGAGGCTGAGAAGTCCTGACATCTGCAGAGTGAGTTGGCAAGCTGGAACCCCTAGAAAACCAATGATGTAGATCTGTTCCAAGTCCAAATGCCTGAGAAACAGAAGAGCCAGTGGTGTAGTTCCAATCAGAAGGTTGGCAGGCTTGAGAACCAAGGAGCACCAATATTTCAGTTTGAATCCAAGGCAGGAAAAAGTAGATGTCCCAGTTCAATGGAAGTCACATAGGAAGAATTCTCACTTACTTGGGGGAGGGTTAGCCTTTTTGTTCTATTCAGACCTTCAATTGATTGGATGATTCCCACCCACATTAGGGAGGGCAATCTGCTTTACTCAGTTGATCAATTTAAATGTTGATTTCGTCCAAAAAACACCCTCATAGACACACCCAGAAATAATATTTGACCAAATATCTGAGCACCCTATTGTCCATTCAAGTTGACACATGAAGTTAACACAATAAGTATAAGCAGGATAGCAGTAACTTCTAAAGGAACCCCTTCTGGTTCCCAGGAAATTGCAGTATATATGGGGTGAAACCTGAAAATAAACAGAAATGTAGCTGTCAGGTTACCCAAGAATTCAGAAGTTTAAGCAGAATCCAAATAATTAAGTCACAAAGATTAAGTTTTGTAGATGATAACAGTCACAGCTCTTTATCAAAGCCTTTATCACTGCGCTTTATCACAACTTGGGGACTCAAAGTATAGTCTGTAGTTCACCACTGAGATTTTTGTAAGAATAGCCATTTCACAGTTTAATGTATCAGAAAGGAGAAGCTCTCCTTGGTTTTGCAGAGACTAAAAGCTGCACAGGTGAGGCTGGCAAATGCCACAACATAGGATACATGTAATGTGCTACTTTGCCATGTGCAGGTTTTGCTTCTCCCCTCCCTTCCTGCCCCCCTTCCTTGTTTTCTTTCCTTTATTGTGCCAACTGAGTTACTTGAAGAGTCAATAAGACAGCATCCATGTGGTCTTTTTTGAAAATGGTAATGAGAATGATAAAACTGGGAAATGTAATATCAAAATACTTTGCAAATTCCAAAAAAGAAAAAAAAAAGACAGCATCCAAAGTGTAGTGCCTCTTGCAAAGAAAGAACTCAAAAATTATTAGTTTTCTTTCTCTTTACTACTATCCCTCCCTTCACTGGCCATCTAGCAGTGCTTCCTGTTATTCCCTGCCTCTTCATCCCCAGGCTAATGTGGTGAGAGATTGCAACAAGGGTATGATATATCTGAACTGAAATACATTTTCCTTTGGTGAACTCTTGCCATGTCCAGAATTTTCTCAAACTACCTGTTTAGCTGTATGTGTGTTTTAAATGTTATTTTCTTGAGGGAACTTACAACAATTTTCCCTGTCCTCTAGCAATCAACAGTATTTGTTCAGTGCACATGTAGGAAGTACTCTAGGCCATATTTCATTGTAGAATGCTGAGAATACAAAGATGAATAAATTGGATCCCTGCCAACAGGGAACTGGGTCTTGTGAAAGTTTAAAGAAATTCCTTTCCAATATTGTCTTTGGAAGCCAGAATTTATTTTTAACAGTTGACATCACCAAAATCTTAGTTTTCCAGCTTCACTTAAAAGTTCTTACCCAATGAAATCATACATGACCATGAAAATCCTGAAAATGTACCTGAAAGTTTCAGAACAATCTTTCTTTCTAGATTGTGAGCATTTCTTCAACTGGAGGCTAATCCAGAATCCAAATTTTAGAGGCTCAGAATTTTAATTATTATAAACCAAAATGTGTCTCTCTCCCAATATTGTCTTTATCAAATCTTTTGATACTTTTGCTTCCAAAATATTGGTAGTTTAATTATGAACTAAATTGAAATATTACAGATGTGGCCTTTTTTGTTTAGAAATTCACTTTGGATTGATAAATTTAAAGAAACATAGTTAGATATATTTAAGGAGAACTCATGAATTACTGTTAATTTGCAGCACATGCATGATATAACAGTACTCTTAAATAGCTGCCATATTTGTACTGTATGCCAAATACCATCCCGGGTGTATGTCATCCCATTGAATTATCACAGGTAGCCTGCCAGACATCCCAGTTTTACAGATTGAATAGCTGTGAGGGAAATTTATTCAAGCTGTGTCATTTTTCACTGAAGAAGTTATTTTATTCTGTATTGTCTCTTATGTAATGATGACCATATTATTGATATTGATCTACTATATTCAAGGTAATGTCAAACTTTATAAGACATGTGGAAAAATGCTATTTGGATATAAGAGACTTTTTTCACTCTCATGGTGAGTGAAATAGCCACTGAGGAAATCTTATGGGGTCCCCAGCCCTGAAATATCTAAGCAGAGAAAACAAATGCTTGATAGAGTACTATAAGTGTATTTTTTTCCTGTGAATTACATAACAAGATTTAGCAGCTTGTCTAAATCTGAAAGACATTTGAAGCCATTTTCAACAACTGTAATGTGACCTTAAATATCTGTGATTCCTATTGGTGACAAAGTCACAGCTACTCCATTTATAATGTAAGGAAAGCCTGAATTTCAGTTAAAGTTTAATGAAAAGAAAGATGGAATTGTTCCTGTCTAAATTCATAAACACCAGGTAAAGATCCCCTACTCTAACAGAAGTCATTGCAATGAGGTGATATAAAGGAAGAACTGGGAAGGAAGGCAACTTTGGAGCCACTGAGGGTGTTGTAGTGGCCTGGGTGTATTATCAATACCTCGAGGAAGACACAGAAAAATGGCAGCTTGATGACATTGAGCTCATCCTTTTACAAATGCGTAAGTTCTTCCAAATATGGATAGAATCCGCATATTTTTTATATTTAGGGTTACTAGTTCTGAGATATTTGTAGACTTCGTCTATTCTAATTGTCTTTTTAATTTACAGGATAGTAGTATAATGAACTTCAACAACTTGTATGTATCTGATTCATACTATCAATATGAATTGAAAATATTAAACTGAACAATATAAATTCATTTTCATGAAGTTTGAAATAAGAGAATTAAAAAAATTTAGTCTTCACATCCACATTTATATCTGGAAATGGAAGACCTCACACATCATTTAACATTTCATATACCTTTCCTATAAGTTCTCAGTCATGTTATTTAGCATGCTGAGCAGCAGTGTTACTGGTGAAACTGAAATTTGCAACAGCTTATTTTTGTTGAAGACATAATTTCCACTATGCTTGATAGGTACTCCTTTGTAAACTTGCCATCTGTATGTTTTGATGCCTGTGATTTTATTTTTTCACTTAACAGCCTTTCACAGAGGCATTATTTATTCTAGTTGCATTAAACAAAGTTTAAATTGCAGTCCCTTTTTCCAGTTCACCAAGTTTTCCATCATGCATCTTTTCTGTACACCAGTCATATTTCTTACAATAGTTTGATTCTGAAGATGTCTTAAGCCATATTCTCTGAACACAGATTTAGTTTATTTGCATAGTAAACGCTTATACCCAGCCCCTTATAGCTTATTATTCTGTCATTCTCAACATGAGGCTTCTATCTTGTGGTTCATGATGGCTGCTCCAGGTCTGTATTCATCTCTTAGGGCCACCATAATAAATCACCACAAACTAGGTGGCTTAAACAATAGAAGTTTATCCTGTCACAGTTCTGGAGGCTAGAAGCCTGAAATCAAGGTGCAGCACCCATCCTTCCTCTGAAGACTCTGGAGAAGAATCCTTTTTAGCCTCTTTATGGCTTCTGGTGGTTATCAGCAATTTTTGGCATTTCATGGCTTGCCACTTCAGCTACTCTGATCTCTGCCTCACTTGTAACATGGCCTTCTTCTTGTGTCTGTATCCAAATTTCTCTTCTTTTATAAGGACACCAACCATTGGTTGGGCTCACACAAGCTAGCGTGACCTCATTTTAACTTGGTTACATCTTTAAAGAGCCTATTTCCAAATAACGTCACATTCACAGGGGTTAGAACTTAAATATTTCGTTTAAAAAGTTAAAAAAATATTTTAATGAGGTGAATTTCACATAACATAAAATTAACCATTTTAAAGTGAACAATTTAGTGACATTTAGTACATTCAGGATGTGCAACCACTATCTCTGTTTAGTTTGAAAACATTTCCATCATTCCAAAGTAAAGCCCCTTACCCTTTAAGCAGTTTCTCCCAATTCCTACTAGCCCCTGACAACCACTAATCTGCATTCTGTTTCTATGGATTTATCTATTCTGGATATTTCATATAAATGGAATCACAAAGCATGTGATCTTTCGCATCTGGCTTGTTTCACTTAGCAAAATCTTTTCAAGGTTCATCTACCTATATAGCATGTATCAATACCTGCTTTTTTATGGCTGAAAAATATCCATTGTACAGGTACAGTTTTGTTTATTCATCTGATGGGTATCTGGGCTGTTTCTGCTTCTTGGCTATTAAGGACAGTGCTGCTGTGAACATACATGTAGATATAATTGAGTTTTCTGTTTTCAATTCTTTTGAGTGGATTTCAGGGTCATATGGTGTATTCTATGTTTAACTTTTTGAGAAACTGCCAAACTGTTTTCCACAGTAGCTGAACCATTTTATATTCTCACCACCAGTGAATTAGGGGTCCCATTTCTCTCTGTCCTTGTCAATATTGGTTATTTTCTGTTCTTTTTTATAGCCAGCCTAGTGGGAATGAAGTAGTACTTCATTGTTTTGATTTGCATATCCTTGGCTATTAACTCAAATACTTGTGTCAGTTCTGAGTTGGTCTCCATATCATTTATTAACTTGAATTTCTATTTAGTGAGGTTAAACATCATTTCAGATGGTTAATGGTCAGTTCTGTATCTGTCTTGTAAATTTTCTGTCCATGTATTTTTCACATTTTTCTATCAGATTTGGGGTCTTTTGTCCCACCATTTTTTTTTTTTTTTTTTTTTTGCGGTATGCGGGCCTCTCACCGTTGTGGCCTCTCCCGCTGCAGAGCACAGGCTCCGGACGTGCAGGCTCAGCGGCCATGGCTCACGGGCCCAGCCACTCCGCGACATGTGGGATATTCCCGGACCGGGGCACGAACCCGTGTCTCCTGCATCAGCAGGCGGACTCTCAACCACTGCGCCACCAGGGAAGCCCGACCCACCATATTTTAAAGTCTTTATGTATTAGTGGTATTAGCCTATTATTTAGGATATATGCTACAAATATTTTTCCAAGTTTGTCAGTTATCTCTGAGTTTGAGTTTGTTATGTTGTGTTATACCTTAAATTTTTAAAGTAGTACAGTGTATCAATGTACCTTGGGTGAGTAAGCCACTAGTAACTTCCAGGAAGTTACCGGTCCATAAGAAATCTAGGAAAAACCCACTAAGGCAGAAGGACACATGCTAAGGTGAAGATCATAAACTAGGCAGCCCTCTATTAGAGTTAGGAACCTATGACCTATGGCTAAAGCCACCACCCATTTCCTCCAAGGCCAAAATCTGGAATGAGAGACCCTTTACCTAGTGAGCTAAATGGATAGGACTTATTCACAAACTGTCTTCCAAGAAGCTGGAAGTTTGTTGTATAGCTATTCATGAATATGACCCCCCCCCAAGTGTCCCTCCTCACAGGAGTGAGATAGGCTCTGTTTCTCCAGGAGAAGGAAGGGAGGTAGCATGTTCACAGTACCAGCAGTAAAATAAGGTGGGAAATGTGTCTTGTGGCTGAGGAACCATACTGAGAAGTGCTTTTCACAGAAGGCTCCCATGCCTCTGGTTAAGCCAGGCCCTTCCCTGGGTTTGTTCCTAAGTCTCACGTTGTAGTTTTCTGTAAGAAAACACCCAGTACAACTTCCAACATGGGCATATTTTCCTCTACTCACCTATAGTGGTAAAATCCAAGTCTGAGTATTACACCTCTGAGATGAACTCAATCCCCTAGATTTGAAACAAGATGAGGATACCCAGTAGAACAAGTTTATTCACTAAGAACTTTGATAACCCAAAGAGTTTTCAGTCTGGAAATAGAAAACTGAGGAGAACTACGTGAACAGAGGGAAAAGGAGGTAGGACAGAAAAGTTCCCTGGTAGGAACCGAGAAGTGTAAGTTCTTCAAGGTGTATAAAAGGGAGTCATAGAAGGGGAAGTAGGGTGATTCAAATTTCCACTTAAATATGGCCACTTTGTCTTAGAGGGATTTTAGATAAGACATCCAAAATAATAGACAATGGTGAAGGGTGGGCGAGAACAGCATGAACCATAGTGGAGATGGCCAATGGGGAAAGGCATGGGGGAAACATTCTCTCCCTGCCATGTGCACTACCAGAATGGAACCAGGGGAGATAAGAAGACATGGCAAGTCGTTTTGGGATGCATCTTTAGAGGGTGCTAAAGAAAACCCTCTTCATCCAACCAGAGCATTTTGGCTTCCCTGACACCTCAACCCCTCCACCACCAGCACCATGGAGGTGTTGGGAGCAGTGCTTTGAGATGTCTAGCTGCCCCAGGGCTACCACTGGCTGGAGCAATGACTTGATGACCAAGCAAAGGGTAAGGGTAATTGATCCTCTTTGACTTGGGAGGGGTATATCTAGGAAAGATAGGAGCCCTGGGATAGATCACTGCTTGCCTTCAACATGGATGAGGTGTGTTGCAAATCAGAGGAACCTAGCACAGATATTGAACGGCCAACCACAAGCACAGAACAACCAGCCCCTAGCATGGAACAACCAACCAACCACATGTGTGAAACAACTAAGTGCAATCTCAAAACAACCAACCCCTAGCATGGAACAACCAACCACAAGTGGAAAACAACCAGCCACAAGGACTCAGGAAATGGAGAGGATGACCCCCTGTCATTCCAAGTGCAGAGACGGTGCCAAGGTCGGATGACCCTGCCCATGCTCCTCCTCTTCCTCATAGAGCCCCCACCCCAGACACCTATGCTGTCCATGCCAGGCACAAACCCCATCCTCAGCCTGCACTCCATGTGAAGCCCCCTCACCATCCAGTCTCCATCTTCTTCCCCCAAACTAGTGCTGTGCTCCGTGCTCACCTGTTCCCCCCCAACCGCCCAGTGCGGAAGGTAGCCAGGTGGGTAGAAATGTCCCTGCAAGAGTGTGCAGTCCCAAGATCCCCTGAACCGTCTATTACCTGTTCGAGAAAGCGCACGAGAGAAACAAGGGCAACGACATCTGACTGTTACCTCCAGCTGATGAACAGAAGGAATCAAAATCAGAGACCACAGCTCCAGCTGGAGCAGAACCAAGACACCGCAGACAACCCGGCCCATCCCAGAACCGCCCTGTGTATAGAGAGGCCTGGACACCAGCAGCTGTCTGCTGCGTCCCCAGAGGAGCCCGTGGAGAAACGGCCACCCTTGCAGACACCGAAGTGTGCACCAACAGCATACACAGGTGGTGATGGTTGAAATAGCATCAACAAGATCTGAGAAAGAGGTGTGCGTGTGTGTGTGTGTGTGTATGTGTATGTACGTGTGCCAGTTCTCTGTTTTGGTGGGGAGGGAGGGAGTGAAGGGAGGGGCAGGTGTGTCTGAGGGCTGGGAGAAGAGTCCTGCAGAGTCAGGGGCCAGACCTGCAGGCCCACAGTTAGCCAGACATGGGGGATAAAGATGAGGTGAGGACTGCGACCTGAAGACAGATTCCTCCTGAGCACTTTATCCCATGGGCAGGAAGAAAAGGATTTGGAGTTTCTCCATGTGTGAGTGTGAGTGTGGCGGAGGGCCTCCAGATGGGTTGACATGTGATGTGTCAGGTGACAATGGCACACACCCCATAAAAGCAGACATATTACCTCCAGACCATATACTTCATAGTGGTGTTTGTTGCACGTCATCCTATGCTGTAAGCAACTAAAGGCCCTCAGAAAAATTTAAAAACAAAAACAAAAAACTTCATCCTACTGAAAGTCACCAGCAACATCCCTAAACACTAAAATGATGGTATTTGTAGGCCATATTCCCAACGCTAATTAGGGTACTTTCTTGCTCAGAAACTTGGGATAGAGCAGTGGCCAGTGGCGGGTGGGGCAGTGGGAGAGTGAAGGTGAAAATAAGGAGCATTGTCTACTGAAAATTTTGATCATTTAAAAAATTTTTAATTAAGTTTTTTATTGAAGTACAGTTGATTTACAATGTGTTAATTTCTGCTGTATAGCAAAGTGACTGTTATACATATATACATTCTTTTTTTATATTCTTTTCCATTATGGTTTATCACAGGATATTGAATATAGTTCCCTGTCCTGTACATTTGGACCTTGTTTATCCTCCTGAGAATTTTTAATACAAAAGTAAAACTAAGTAAAAGCTAGTTGTGTTTTTATTATCTCCACCATATGCCAGCATTTCTACATAATGCCAGTCATTAAATATTCTACTGCCTCCAAAAATCTTTCTTGGGGTGGTATTCTAGAGGTTTCGACATCAACTCTAGAGGATTGAATTAATCCTATTCCTTGAGTTACTTGTTTGGGACTCTCTGCTGTTTATTTACTCATTTATTCTCCTTCATTTCCACTCCCCAGCCCCATTTGCCTTTTCTTCACAGTCAGTCATTCTAATGAATTTTATGCACATTCTTCCCCTTGTTTGAATGTTAATAAAATGCACATTGTGGTCTATGGGCATGCATTTTAAATTTATGTATCTGCTATATATCATTGTTCCTTAATATTTCACTCAGCAGTATTTATACATATAGCTGATTCATTTTGTTGTACAGCAGAAACTAACACAACATTGTAAAGCAATTATACTCCAATAAATATGTAAAAAAATAAAAGCAATAGTAAATTAAAAAAGAAGACCTCTCCATGTTTCTATGTGTATGTCTAGTCTGTTGTTTCTTTCCCTTGGAATTGAATATTTCAGAAATGACTTTTTTTACTGTATAAACTTCAGAAAGCTATTTAGATTTTTAATATTATACAAAATATTTTTACTAGGTTAATCAAACACGTCTTAATCGCTTACCAAGTGATATTTGAGTTTTTAAATTGAAATTCAACTTAATATCTTAAATACCAATGAAATAATTAAACATTTCTTAAAATGGTAAAGTAGCATAATCATTCATATGTGGCTTTTTCATATTTGGCTTAATTAGATTGGAATGAGATTTATCTGTTGAATAATTAGTACGTTTCAACTAATACTTTCTGGGAAAAAAAACCAATTGAGCTTGAGGCAGTTATTGGGCCTGATTAGTCAGAAAGGATATCTGGTGATTCTTTCAGATTTTGTGATGGGTTAATAGTTAATTGATTAATTTCTCTACATATCTAGGACATAAGGTGAATTTTAGCCCTTAGCTGAAAGACAAAGCTAACATATTTACTTTTCTGCATTTGAAGTAGAAAAATAGTGGCTTTCCTCTCCTGACCCTAGTTCTGTACATAAATGACTTGAGTGACCCACTTGCCTTAGAGCTTGGTGATTTGTACTGGTGAGAAGTCCGCTCCCCCAGTGAGGAAGAGCAATCAAGTGCACCCCAGCCCCGTTCAGTGACATTGGTCATGTTGCTTCTCTGTTTCGGGGGAACACTGTGAGGAGGGAGGGTCATGAGGCATTCTAGTTGAATCAGAAGTAGAAGGCTCAGGTTTGTCCTGCTAAGAGTGCTAGGTTTCTTTTTGGAGCATCGGTTGTAACTAATTTCTAGGTGATAGTGTTTTAAAATTTCTTCTTCTGGTTTCTGGGCAGGCAAAAATCACCTCAGAAAACAAACAAAAAAAATAGCAAGAACACTCCCTCCACACACATGGCCATGCACACAAGCTTCTCTAAATATGTGGACAGACAGGAAGGCATGTATCATATGTATGTGAGCGAACTCACCTCTGAGTGTCTGTAGTGCTGTGAAGATGTAGTCTTGATGTGACCAAGCCATTTGATGATATGTTTGCAGGAATTTGGAAGAAATCTGTCACGTCTATAATCACTTTGCATGCTCCATGTGTACAGATTTTCATATAACAGGTTTTTGTAAAGTGAGGCACTTCTACACTCCATCATAGGAAAAGAAAAAACACCTAAACAGAGGTATTAGTGACCCAAATCTGTTTGCCTCTGAATTCCCAAGCAGCGGCTCTAGGTAGCATATGCTACATTCCCATCATTCACACATACATGCACACACACACACACACACACATATGCATACACATGGGTGGATTTAACTGTTGATAGCTAGTGCAAATATTTAAGTAGCTATGTACAAAAGCTTTAATATTTGACCTTCAAGAAACAATTAGTGCTAATTTTGTAAAGGAGGCAATGCAAGTCAAGCAGTATAAATCTGAACAAAGACCCTGGCACACCACAGGCTAGAGATGTTTGTTGGATTAAAAGATGGCCTTGGATTCTCCTAGCTCTTCACTCAGGACTCTGAGAGAAATTGTAGCTGCTTTAAAACTTTGCAAATCCCTGTTTCCCCAAGTTAGACATAGTAGACTATTACACATTTGTATTTTGGTGCAAATTAGTTTAGCAAGAATTGAGTGTACAGGCATATCTCAGAGATATTGTGGGTTCAGTTCCAGATCAGTGCAATAAAATGAATATCACAAAGCAAGGTACACCAGTTTTTTTGTTTTTCAGTACATACAAAAATTATGTTTACATTATAAACATCTATTAGGTATGCAATAGCATGTCTAAAAACAATGTACACACTTTAATTAAAAATACTTTACTGGTAAACATGATAACCATCATCTGAGCCTTCAGTGGGCCATAATCTTTTTTTGCTGCTAGAGGGTTTGAAATATTGTGAGAATTACCAAAATGTGATACAGACGCTAAGTGAGCAAATGCTGTTGGAAAAATGGCACCGGTAGACTTGTTCCATGCAGGGTTGCCACAGACAATTCGTTAAAAAAAAAAAATGCAGTGTCTGTGAAGCACAATAAAACAAGGTATGCCCATATTAGGGATGTAAGAAACCTCAGAGATCATGTAATTAACCACTGTCATTTAACAGATAAGGAAACTGAGGCCCTAAGAAAGGATGAAACTTACCCAGGGTCACACAGTAAATTAGAATGAGGTCTCCAGGGAATTCCCTGGCGCTCCAGTGGTTAGGACTCGGCTTTCACTGCCGAGGGCGGCGTTCAATCCCTGGTCTGGGAACTAAGATCCCACAAACCATGCAGTGGTGGACACCAAAAAATGTTAAAAAAATAAAGGTCTCCAGCGTTAACAGGTGCCCATGGAATTGATCTCCATGTAGAACTGGCCTAGTTCTGCCCAAGCAGGCAAAGCTGGCATCCTCTAGATGTCCTTAAGCTGTCCTGTTCTCTTGTGGAAAACTTCAGATGAACGTTTTGGTTAAAGGCAAATAAAGTAGTTCATTGATGACATGTAGCCCTTTGAAAACAGTAGCAGTCAACCCAGGATATGTGGTAGGCTCCAAATTCAGCAAAGGCATTTTAGGAAGAGATACACTGTAAAAACCAGGAAGTAGTTTAAGCACCATTCTTCAAAAATCAATTATTTATACATGAAAGACATCCCCAAATCTCTACTAGAGTGTGTATGTTATAGAGATTCAGGGGTACCATTAACGTGAGAGAGAGAGGGGGGAGAGGGAGGGAAGGAGAGAATGAATTAGTATTATAAAACTAGTTTTAGTTGGTATTAAAACCTAGAGACAGTTAAATTCTAAAAACAGTTTGGCATTCTATACTGTACCAATCGAGTCCATATGTAGTATTTTTTAAAAAGACACATCAGCTTCATTAATAACAAAGTCAATCTACTTTTGTCACTGTATAGATGAAATAACCAGATAATTAAGAACATAGCTCACTTTTTAAAATGTCTTATTTTTCAATTATAAAATTAATATATTTTCAGTGAAGAAGATTCAGAAAAGTCATAAAAATAAATGGAGTTCCTAATCTCATCACCCAGAGCCATCTTCTATTAATGTTTTGGTCCTTGTACACTTTTTTCTTGAATTTCATTTATTTTCTTTTTATACAGGTTTTTATTAGTTATCTATTTTATACATATTAGTGTATTAGTGTATACACTAATATATATTAGTGTATATATATATATATATATATGTCAGTCCCAATCTCCCAGTTCATCCCACCACCACCACCATCCCCCCCATCCCGCTTTCCCCCCTTGGTGTCCATACCTTTGTTCTCTACATCTGTGTCTCTATTTCTGCCTTGCAAACCGGTTCATCTGTACTAGTTTTGTAGATTCCACATATATGTGTTAATATATGATACTTGTTTTTCTCTTTCTGACTTACTTCACTCTGTATGACAGTCTCTAGGTCCATCCACATCTCTACAAATGACCCAATTTCGTTCATTTTTATGGCTGAGTAATATTCCATTGTATATATGTACCACATCTTTATCCATTCTTTGGCCTCCTCTACTTTAATATTTATATATGGGCAAGTTTCAGGATTCTCTCATGTGCTCCCTTCTTGTCCCAATATACGCCCCACTGCCTGGGTGGTTTTAGACACTCCCAGTGCTCACATCAGCGATGTTCTCATGAATTACGAAGTTGTATTTCCAGTTCAGATCAGCTTCTGAACCTCAGAGTAACATCGGCAACAGGATACCCTGTACAGCTACTCAGATGTTTTTCATACACCTTAATCTCAACATGTTTAAAATAAAAATCATTTTTACCTTCAAATTTGCTCATCTTCTGTTTTCCCTTCTGTCACATCCACCTAATTTCCCAGGGCAAAAATCTAGGATCATTTTTGACTTCTTTTTTTACCTCCTCCTAATCCTTTTAAATAGTTCTAAAATTATATCCACCTCTTTCCAGCTCTACTGCCTGTTTTAGTCTCAGCTTCTACAATCTCTTATTGGATTAATGCCATCTGCTAACTGTCCTCCTTGTGGTCAGTCTTTCCTCCTTCAAACCATTTAACATTACAGCAAGAGTTAATGTTCTAAAATTAATATTTGATCATGTCACTGCCTATTCTCTCCATGAAAAAGTCTAAGCCCCTTAAAACAACAGCAGTGGCCCGTCCAGAAGTCATATACAGAAAATGCTTTTGCAGTTACAGGAGGGGATTATGGTGATAAATGTGCTCAGAATCAGGAGTTAGTGAACTCATCTTAAAACTGATTTTGCATAGCACTTTGCAACGCTTTGAGAAAATGACAACTTTTCATACCAGAGACTGGGAAGATGGCTAACAATATATTGGTGAAAAGGTTGCCCCTCTTCCAAGCCACCCTCTTGATCTGTCCCCTAAGACATGACCCTACATGACTTGCACCTCCTTAAAATTCATTTCACTTTTGGCCACCCTCATCCCTGGTCATTTATCAATCACCCTTTAAACCAGTCAGTGGATGCTTATCAAATACCCACTATGTGCTAAAAATTATGCTAGACATTAGGGACATGATAATGAACAGGACATAGTCTCAGACCTCATGGAGTTTCAGTGTAGCAGAGGAGATAGCCATAAAAGTATTCTAGTATTAATTACTTAAACTTGTAACAAGTGACTATTTGGACATGGTAGAATCTAGCCCAGGGTTTCTCAGCCTTGGCACTATTGGTGTTTTGGGTCAGGTAATTCTTTGTTGTAGGCGGCAGTCCAGTGCACCGTAGGATATTTAACAGCATCCCTAACCTCTACTCACTAGATGCCTGTAGCACCTCCTACCCAGTTGTGATCATCAAAAATGTCTCCAGATGTTGCCAAATGTCCCTCGGGGGGGAAAATTACTCCCAGTTGACAATCACTGTTCTATACCAAGGTTACCATTGATTGATCGATTGATTTAGCAGTCACATATCTTTAATTTCCTCAAGCATGCCATATTTTTTGTGTTAACTCAAAACTTGTGTACACACTGTTCCCTCTGCCTAGATCACTCCACTCCTTCCTTGATTGAGTCACCCCAACATCTCCCATCCCAACACTTTGACTCTAGAGTAGATGCCTCTCAGTGTTCCCATAGCACCCAGGTCATTTCTTATCTCATACAAATACACCTTATGATAATTTCCTGTTTACTTATCTATACCCTCCACTACTGTCTAAGTTCCGTGAGGATAGAACCTGTCTTATTCCTCACTCTATCCAAAAAGTTTAGACTTTTATTTGGCACAAAAAATGCTGAACAATGTGTAGACCTTTATTTGGCACAAAAATTATCAATGTTGAATTGATAATTGAGTGGATTAAAGAATGTTTCAGCTAGGGCAAGAGGGAACAAAGTGGTCATCCATGATTGAATGACAACAATTAATTGTGCTGATTTGTCGCAGTCATTTTCATAAGACACCAAATGTCAACATATACAATCACCTCTGAAGTACTAGGTGAAGTGGTCAGCAGACACCTCTGGCTATCCCTCATAGCTGACTCTTGATCCATGTTTTTCCTTTTCTTAATTTCTGATTCCATACATCCTTGTTTTTCACTACAGTGTGAAGACAGGACATAGTATAAAAATTAGAAATTGACTGATGGTGTCTAGTTTACAGATTATTTGGCAATTTAGAAAGCTATTTTATTTTACAGCTGTGGCAAAATACTTTTACCTAAAAGAGCTGGGACAAGCCTAGTGGAGCCCTGGGGGCTGGAACACCCAATAGAACCCTAGCCCAGCAAAGCTGTCGGGGCAGAACTCCCCACCTAAAACTATGGGGTAATGCTGCCACCCCAGTGGACTTGGAAGATGGGACATTGAGCCAAGAAGATTATTCTGAAGATTTAAGGTTTCATGGCATTTGTCTTCCTAGATTTTGGACTTGTTTGGGATCTGACACTTTTTCTTCCTCTTGTAATGGGAATGTCTATCGTATACCTGTCCTACCATTGTATTTTAGAAGCACAAAACTTGTCTGGTTTCACACGTGCACAGCTGGGAGGAATTTTGACCCAGGATGAAACTTACCTTGAGTCTCACTCATTAGATGACATTTAGATGTGACTTTGAACTTCAGACTTCAGAGTTGATGTTGGAATGAGTTAAGACTCTTTGGGCTGTTGCATGTGAGAAGCACATGAATTTGGGGGGGCAAGGGACAGAATGTTATGGACAGAATTATGTCCCCCTAAAATTCATATGTTGAGGCCCTAGCCCCCAGTGTGATGGTATTTGGAGATGGGAACTGATTAGGTTTAGAGGAGATCATAAAGGTGGCATCCTAACCTGATAGGAATGGTGGCTCTGTAAGAGAATCTCTCTCCCTGTCTGTGTCTCTCTGTCTCTCTCCATGTTCATGCACCAAGGAAAGGCTGTGTGTGCACACAGTGAGAAGGTAGCCATCTGTAAGCCAGGAAGACATCCCTCACTGGAACCTGGCCCTGCTAGCTTGATCTGAGACTTCCAGCCTCCAGAACTGTGAGAAAATAAATGTCTGTTTTTTTAAGTCTGTGGTATTTTGTTGTGGCAGCCCGAACTGATTAAGACAAGTCCACATCAAAGACACTGGCTTTTTCTTAAAAGTTCATCTAGACCCCTGGTGATGTCCTCTAATCTAAGCCGTAATGCTTTACCTCCAAGTACCCTGTGGACTTTTGTAAATTCAGTATTACCTTCTATGCACACCAGACACCCCTGCTCAAGGCCCCAATTCTGTCAATGGCACCACTGTTCTCCCAGGTATCTGAGCTTGAACATATGATCATGTTTACCTCATCTCTCAGAAGCCCCCACACCTAATTTTCTTCTCCAGACGTTCTGTATTCTATCTCTTTTTACTGATAGGCATAGAGATGCAAGATATATTATTGTGTTTCATAAATTCTGAGAGGCACCGCTATTAGATGTACCACAAAGGAAGTAAAAACACTGAGAGTTAAGCTGTGATGCAGCATTTATTGTAAAATGCATCCCAATTACAGGGATGTTGAAATGTGGAAAATTTGCATCACAGAATCAGTAAAATGAAGCAAGTGGAAAAATCAAGGACACTACAATATATGGAGCACAATACCTATATCAATCACATCGCAGCAGGAAACTGATGATCCATCAAAATTAGGGTAATGTGAAGAAGGTTTATTTATAAAGCAGTTAATTACAAAGATGCGGGTGGATCATGGGGTAGCCATAAGTAATAGTGTAGGAACCTGCATCTAGTAGCAGTAGAGCTAATTCCGCTCCTAGGGCCACAGTGATGAGAAACGGAAAAATTTAGCAGGATTGGGAAGGAGAGTGAATCATGTGAAGCAGGTTGTATTGAGAGGAGAAATTTCTTCAGTGGAGGGGCACAGCAAGTGTAAAGCACACTTGTGAGGTGGGAGCAGAGAGGTAACTATTCTTACGCAACTTGCCTTCCTCCTTCCTCACCTTCTGCCAGAGCCTCCCATTGGCTGAACCCAGTTGGAAGCCAGAGGGCAAGAGGCCAAGGGTGATGTAATCCATACATTTCAGTCTTAGGAAAAGAGCAGGGTGGAAGAAGATGGAAAATGGATATATAGGGGCAAAAGCAGATATCTTGTATGTGTACAGTGTATACACATGTGTACAATGAAAAGAAAATGTGTTTGTGTACATATTTACATTTTTGTTCTAGAAGGAAACAAAGAAAACTTAACTATACAGGGCACATGGCATTCAGGTGACTAGGATTAGAAACTTTTACTTTTTATATCTTACTCTTCTTGGCTGTGTGAAGTTTTTTTTATAATTATTGCTTTTATAGTAAAAAAAAAAAAAAAAGAAAGAAAAAAAACCTAATAAAAGTAGCCCTACAGTTTTATCATTCTCTCCGTTACCACTGCCATGGCCGTAGTCTAGAAGTTACTGTCCCCATACCACATTTATTGACACTGTCTCTCATCTGGCACCTCCATCTTAGTTTGCGTTTTCTAATTAATCTTGAATAGGGCTGCCAGAACTGTGTTTCCTCATTCACTCATTAATTAAAATGTTGTTATTGAGCAGCTAGTATATACTGGGTATATTCTAGAAGCAGAGGGTCCTCTGATGAGTAAAGAAAGACTCATTCTCTTTCACATATAGCCCAGTAAGAAAGACAGTTGCTAATTTTATCAAATCACATGAAGAAATATTCAATGTCAACCTTGAAGATGACAAGGGACACATTTATGATGGAGTGATAACTGAAATAAAATATGAAGGATGAGTAAGATTTGTTACTTCGGAAAGTTGAGGAGGGAATATTTTTCCAGATAGATGGAATAATATATACAGTTCTCTGTGGTATAAGTGCACCTGGAAAATATATATTTTTTAATTTATTTTTTATACAGCAGGGTTTCTTTTAATTTATTTTTTTATACAGCACGTTCTTATTATTCATCAGTTTTATACACATCAGTGTATACATGTCAATCCCAATCACCCAATTCATCCCCCCCCACCCCCCCACCGCTTTCCCCCCTTGGTGCCCATACATTTGTTCTCAACATATGTGTATGTATTTCTGCCCTGCAAACCAGTTCATCTGTACCATTTTTCTAGGTTCCACATATATGCATTAATATATGATATTTGTTTTTCTCTTTCTGACTTACTTCACTCTGTATGACAGTCTCTGGGTCCATCCACGTCTCTGCAAATTGCACAATTTCGTTCCTTTTTGGGCTGAGTAATATTCTATTGTATATATGTACCACATCTTCTTTATCCATTCATCTGTCAATGGGCATTTAGGTTGCTTCCATGACCCGGCTATTGTAAATAGTGCTGCAATGAACATTGGGGTGCATGTGTCTTTTTGAATTATGGTTTTCTCAGGGTATATGCCCAGTAGTGGGATTGCTGGGTCATATGGTAGTTCTCTTTTTAGTTTTTTAAGGAACCTCCATACTGTTCTCCATAGTGGCTGTATCCATTTACATTCCCACCAACAGTGCAAGAGGGTTCCCTTTTCTCCACACCCTCTCCAGCATTTGTTGTTTGTCGATTTTCTGATGATGCCCATTCTAACCAGTGTGAGGTAATACCTCATTGTGGTTTTGATTTACATTTCTCTAGTAATTAGTAATGTTGAGCAGCTTTCTTTCACTGTTTTTTTAAAAAAACAAAGAAAGCTGTGTGGCTTAAGCACTGACTTGACGAGGAGCTTGCTGAGAGTTTTGTGGATGGTATGGTTAGGGGCCAGTCCACGTATGCTTTTAGAGTCAATTCCAGGTATTTTTCTATTTATTTCTAAACCAATGGGAATTCTTTGAAGTATTTTTCTGAAACCTGACTTTTGTTATATTGGTGGTTCAGCATGGGCTCCCTAACTCTTTCTAGATAACATTTATTCTTAGGGCTCCCTTTCCGATTACCTATAATCTGGCTCCACTGATATGTGGAAGTAGATGGCTCACTGATCTCCTATATACCTTTGTCTTCATACAACATATTGAGCAGCCACTGTGTGCCAGGGACTGTTCTAGGCACTTAGGGTACATCAGTGAGCACACCAAATATCTCTGCTATCATGGGGCTTGCATTCTAACCACACTTCAGTCAATTTTATGTGCATACTGTACCACAAGTACAGCATAATTACCTGTGCAATTTGAGAATAGGAAAA
The DNA here is from genome assembly GCF_025265405.1 of Mesoplodon densirostris. Lineage (NCBI taxonomy): Eukaryota > Metazoa > Chordata > Mammalia > Artiodactyla > Ziphiidae > Mesoplodon > Mesoplodon densirostris. The sequence goes on from NC_082681.1 coordinate 13,004,300, forward strand.
CCAAAAATGACTTTAAAAGTTTCTAGTTATATGGGACAGGAATTTTGCAGTAGGTAACTAAGTTCTGCTTTAGCTGGCTTAAGAAAAGGGAGACAGATTTACTATTTAAGGATAGTGGGACATCTTATAGAACCAGTGACTGTCTTTTTCATACTCTCATCTTTTTGCTACATTGCTTGTCTGCTTGGTTCATCAATCTTGATACAAACTAGCTCTTTCATTTTTGCACAGCTCTTGGATTTTACATTCCCTTTCTTCCAGAGACCAATCATACTGAGACTGGAATGTCATAATTCTAGTTCAAATTAATGGGAGAGGGGTTCTCGTTTTTGGTTCAGGTACCCCCAATTCTGGGACAAAACATTGTGGTAAAAGAAGATGGGTTGATCTTGTGGAAACATGGCTGCTCCCTCTATAACCCTGTATACTACAGAGGGGAGTGAGGGGCAGGGAGAAGGGAAAATTTTCCGAAAACAGTAGATTTGGGAAATGGTTCAGCAGATAAATGTGTCTATTGTACTAATATAGCCACCTCTTTCAATGCAAGGAAATTGGGGTCTAGAGAAGGACAGGAATTCACTAAGATCGTAGAGTGGAGCTGAGTGGTCTCGTCGCAGCCTTCCTGCCTGCATTTACTTGTTTTGTTCCCCTCACCTGAAATTTCTTTTATATTCTTCACTTTGACTTTGAAGGTCAGTCCCTTCAACATTATGGGATCTCCTTTTCCTTCTCTGTAGTTTTACAAGCCTTAAAATTAGTATCACCCAATTTTAGCACACCTACAGTCATGTTAACATAGATTTATTACCTAGAACTTTTGTTAACTGTTCTCTTTGGTTGCACTTACGATCACAACTTTAACCTTCTCCATTTCCATATAGTAATATGCTACAATTTGCAAGACTAAGGCTGACTTTTGTAGTGTTTATTGGGTGCATTGTAGGTTGACTGATTCCAAATGATACCTACTGGTGCACCTTAATTTTACTAGTGCTACATATATAATATTACAAGACACACGGTTTCAGTGAATTTGGGTGGACAGTGCAAACATTTTTCGAGTCAGATACTTCTGGTTCCAGTCTGTATTCTATTTCAAAGGATTATTTGGAAGATTGAGAAAATGCATTCAATTATTCCTTCATTTAACAAATATTTAAATGCCAGCTATGCACCAGGTACTCCTCTAAGTACCAGGGATGATGCAATTAACAAAAACAGGCAAAAGTCCCCGACTTCATGTTCTTTGCACATAACTTTGTCGATAATACAATTTCAACAAGCAAAGCTTACTTATTCCCTACTAGAAAGATTGTTTGTAGCTACATAAACTTATTCCTTAATATTCTGAAAGGATAGCATCTTTACAGACCTGGTTGTCTTGTCCATTTTTGATCTTTTTTTTTATTCTTTTTTTTATTTTTTGCTTTATAACAAATTTAATCAGTTATACATATACATATGTTCCCATATCCCCTCCCTTTTGCGTCTCCCTCCCACCCTCCCTATCCCACCCCTCCAGGCGGTCACAAAGCACAGAGCAAATCTCCCTGTGCTATGCGGCTGCTTCCCACTAGCTATCTACCTTACGTTTGATAGTGTATATATGTCCATGCCGCTCTTTCACTTTGTCACAGCTTACCCTTCCCCCTCCCCGTATCCTCAAGTCCATTCTCTAGTAGGTCTGTGTCTTTATTCCTGTCTTACCACTACGTTCTTCATGACATTTTTTTTTCTTAAATTCCATATATATGTGTCAGCATACAGTATTTGTCTTTCTCTTTCTGACTCACTTCACTCTGTATGACAGACTCTAGGTCCATCCACCTCATTACAAATAGCTCAATTTCCTTTCTTTTTATGGCTGAGTAATATTCCATTGTATATATGTGCCACATCTTCTTTACCCATTCATCTGATGATGGACACTTAGGTTGTTTGCATCTCCGGGCTATTGTAAATAGGGCTGCTATGAACATTTTGGTACATGTCTCTTTTTGAGTTATGGTTTTCTCAGGGTATATGCCCAGTAGTGGGATTGCTGGGTCATACGGTAGTTCTACTTGTAGTTTTTTAAGGAACCTCCATACCGTTCTCCATAGTGGCTGTACCAATTCACATTCCCACCAGCAGTGCAAGACTGTTCCTTTTTTTCCACACCCTCTCCAGCATTTATTGTTTCTAGATTTCTTGATGATGGCCATTCTGACTGGTGTGAGATGATATCTCATTGTAGTTTTGATTTGCATTTCTCTAATGAGCAAAGATGTTGAGCATCCTTTCATGTGTTTGTTGGCAGTCTGTATATCTTCTGTGGAGAAATGTCTATTTAGATCTTCTGCCCATTTTTGGATTGGGTTGTTTGTTTTTTTGTTATTGAGCTGCATGAGCTGCTTATAAATTTTGGAGATTAATCCTTTGTCACTTGCTTCATTTGCAAATATCTTCTCCCATTCTGAGGGTTGTCTTTTGGTCTTGTTTATGGTTTCCTTTGCTGTGCAAAAGCTTTTAAGTTTCATTAGGTCCCATGTGTTTATTTTTGTCTTTATTTCCATTTCTCTAGGAGGTGGGTCAAAAAGGATCTTGCTGTGATTTATGTCATAGAGTGTTCTGCCTATGTTTTCCTCTAAGAGTTTGATAGTGTCTGGCCTTACATTTAGGTCTTTAATCCATTTTGAGCTTATTTTTGTGTATGGTGTTAGGGAGTGATCTAATCTCATACTTTTACATGTGCCTATCCAGTTTTCCCAGCACCAATTATTGAAGAGACTGTCCTTTCTCCACTGTACATTCTTGCCTCCTTTATCAAAGATAAGGTGACCATATGTCCCTGGGTTTATCTCTGGGCTTTCTATCCTGTTCCATTGATCTATCTTTCTGTTTTTGTGCCAGTACCATACTGTCTTGATGACTGTAGCTTTGTAGTATAGTCTGAAGTCAGGGAGCCTGATTCCTCCAGCTCCATTTTTCGTTCTCAAGATTGCTTTGGCTATTCGGGGTCTTTTGTGTTTCCATACAAATTGTGAAATTTTTTCTTCTAGTTCTGTGAAAAATGCCAGTGGTAGTTTGATAGGGATTGCGTTGAATCAGTAGATTGCTTTGGGTAGTAGAGTCATTTTCACAATGTTGATTCTTCCAATCCAAGAACATGGTACATCTCTCCATCTATTTGTATCATCTTTAATTTCTTTCATCAGTCTCTTATAATTTTCTGCATACAGGTCTTTTGTCTCCTTAGGTAGGTTTATTCCTAGATATTTTATTCTTTTTGTTGCAATGGTAAATGGGAGTGTTTTCTTGATTTCACTTTCAGATTTTTCATCATTAGTATATAGGAATGCCAGAGATTTCTGTGCATTAATTTTGTATCCTGCAACTTTACCAAATTCATTGATTAGCTCTAGTAGTTTTCTGGTAGCATCTTTAGGATTCTCTATGTATAGTATCATGTCATCTGCAAACAGTGACAGCTTTACTTCTTCTTTTCCAATTTGGATTCCTTTTATCTCCTTTTCTTCTCTGATTGCTGTGGCTAAAACTTCCAAAACTATGTTGAATAAGAGTGGTGAGAGTGGGCAACCTTGTCTTGTTCCTGATCTTAGTGGAAATGGTTTCAGTTTTTCACCATTGAGGACGATGCTGGCTGTGGGTTTGTCATATATGGCCTTTATTATGTTGAGGAAAGTTCCCTCTATGCCTACTTTCTGCAGGGTTTTTATCATAAATGGGTGTTGAATTTTGTCGAAAGCTTTCTCTGCATCTATTGAGATGATCATATGGTTTTTCTCCTTCAATTTGTTAATATGGTGTATCACATTGATTGATTTGCGTATATTGAAGAATCCTTGCATTCCTGGAATAAACCCCACTTGATCATGGTGTATGATCCTTTTAATGTGCTGTTGGATTCTGTTTGCTAGTATTTTGTTGAGGATTTTTGCATCTATGTTCATCAGTGATATTGGCCTGTAGTTTTCTTTCTTTGTGATATCCTTGTCTGGTTTTGGTATCAAGGTGATGGTGGCCTCGTAGAATGAGTTTGGGAGTGTTCCTCCCTCTGCTATATTTTGGAAGAGTTTGAGAAGGATAGGTGTTAGCTCTTCTTTAAATGCTTGATAGAATTCGCCTGTGAAGCCATCTGGTCCTGGGCTTTTGTTTGTTGGAAGATTTTTTATCACAGTTTCAATTTCAGTGCTTGTGATTGGTCTGTTCATATTTTCTATTTCTTCCTGCTTCAGTCTTGGCAGGTTGTGCATTTCTAAGAATTTGTCCATTTCTTCCAGGTTGTCCATTTTATTGGCATAGAGTTGCTTGTAGTAATCTCTCATTATCTTTTGTATTTCTGCAGTGTCAGTTGTTACTTCTCCTTTTTCATTTCTAATTCTATTGATTTGAGTCTTCTCCCTTTTTTTCTTGATGAGTCTGGCTAATGGTTTATCAATTTTGTTTATCTTCTCAAAGAACCAGCTTTTAGTTTGGTTGATCTTTGCTATCGTTTCCTTGATTTCTTTTTCATTTATTTCTGATCTGATCGTTATGATTTCTTTCCTTCTGCTAACTTTGGGGGTTTTTTGTTCTTCTTTCTCTAATTGCTTTAGGTGCAGGGTCAGGTTGTTTACTCGAGATGTTTCCTGTTTCTTAAGGTGGGATTGTATTGCTATAAACTTCCCCCTTAGAACTGCTTTTGCTGCGTCCCATAGATTTTGGGTCATCGTGTCTCCATTGTCATTTGTTTCTAGGTATTTTTTAATTTCCTCTCTGATTTCTTCAGTGATCACTTCGTTATTGAGTAGTGTATTGTTTAGCCTCCATGTGTTTGTATTTTTTACAGATCTTTTCCTGTAATTGATGTCTAGTCTCATAGCATTGTGGTCGGAAAAGATACTTGATACAATTTCAATTTTCTTAAATTTACCAAGGCTTGATTTGTGACCCAAGATATGATCTATCCTGGAGAATGTTCCATGAGCACTTGAGAAAAATGTGTATTCTGTTGTTTTTGGATGGAATGTCCTATAAATATCAACTAAGTCCATCTTGTTTAATGTATCATTTAAAGCTTGTGTTTCCTTATTTATTTTCATTTTGGATGATCTGTCCATTGGTGAAAGTGGGGTGTTAATGTCCCCTACTATGATTGTGTTACTGTCGATTTCTCCTTTTATGGCTGTTAGTATTTGCCTTATGTATTGAGGTGCTCCTATGTTTGGTGCATAAATATTTACAATTGTTATATCTTCTTCTTGGATCGATCCCTTGATCATTATGTAGTGTCCTTCTTTGTCTCTTCTAGTAGTCTTTATTTTAAAGTCTATTTTGTCTGATATGAGAATTGCTACTCCAGCTTTCTTTTGGTTTCCATTTGCATGGAATATCTTTTTCCATCCCCTTACTTTCAGTCTGTATGTGTGTCTAGGTCTGAAGTTGGTCTCTTGTAGGCAGCATATATATGGGTCTTGTTTTCGTATCCATTCAGCCAATCTGTGTCTTTTGGTGGGAGCATTTAGTCCATTTACATTTAAGGTAATTATCGATATGTATGTTCCTATTCCCATTTTCTTAATTGTTTTGGGTTCGTTATTGTAGGTCTTTTCCTTCTGTTGTGTTTCTTGCCTAGAGAAGTTCCTTTAGCATTTGTTGTAAAGCTGGTTTGGTGGTGCTGAACTCTCTCAGCTTTTGCTTGTCTGTAAAGGTTTTAATTTCTCCATCAAATCTGAATGAGATCCTTGCTGGGTAGAGTAATCTTGGTTGCAGGTTTTTCTCCTTCATCACTTTAATTATGTCCTGCCACTCCCTTCTGGCTTGTAGAGTTTCTGCTGAGAGATCAGCTGTTATCCTGATGGGGATTCCCTTGTGTGTTATTTGTTGTTTTTGCCTTGCTGCTTTTAATATGATTTCTTTGTGTTTAATTTTTGACAGTTTGATTAATATGTGTCTTGGCGTATTTCTCCTTGGATTTATTCTGTATGGGACTCTCTGTGCCTCCTGGACTTGATTAACTATTTCCTTTCCCATATTAGGGAAATTTTCAACTATAATCTCTTCAAATATTTTCTCAGTCCCTTTCTTTTTCTCTTCTTCTTCTGGAACCCCTATAATTCGAATGTTGGTGCGTTTAATGTTGTCCCAAAGGCCTCTGAGACTGTCCTCTGTTCTTTTCATTCTTTTTTCTTTATTTTGCTGTGCAGCAGTTATTTCCACTGTTTTATCTTCCACCTCACTTATCCGTTCTTCTGCCTCAGTTATTCTGCTATTGATCCCATCTAGAGTATTTTTTATTTCATTTATTGTGTTTTTAATCGATGCTTGATTCTTCTTTAGTTCTTCTAGGCCCTTGTTAACTGTTTCTTGCATTTTGTCTATTCTATTTCCAAGATTTTGGATCTGGGAAATAGAATCTTGGATCATCTTTACCATCATTATTCTGAATTCTTTTTCAGGTAGACTGCCTGTTACCTCTTCATTTGTTAGGTCTGGTGGGTTTTTATCTTGCTCCTTCTCCTGCTGTGTGTTTTTCTGTCTTCTCATTTTGCTTATCTTACTGTGTTTGGGGTCTCCTTTTTGCAGGCTGCAGGTTCGTAGTTCCCGTTGTTTTTGGTGTCTGTCCCCAGTGGCTAAGGTTGGTTTAGTGGGTTGTGTAGGCTTCCTGGTGGAGGGGACTAGTGCCTGTGGTCTGGTGGGTGAGGCTGGATCTTGTATTTCTGGTGGGCAGGTCCACGTCTGGTGGTGTGTTTTGGGGTGTCTGCGGACTTTTTATGATTTTAGGCAGCCTCTCTGCTAATGGGTCGTGTTGTGTTCCTGTCTTGCTAGTTGTTTGGCATAGGGTGTCCAGCACTGTAGCTTGCTGGTCGTTGAATGAAGCTGGGTGCTGGTGTTGAGATGGAGATCTCTGGAAGATTTTTGCCGTTTGATATTATGTGGAGCTGGGAGGTCTCTTGTGGACCAGTGTCCTGAAGTTGGCTCTCCCACCTCAGAGGCACAGCACTGACTCCTGGTTCCTCAATTTGGGATGATTTGTTGTCCATTCATGTATTCCACAGATGCAGGGTACATTAAGTTGATTGTGGAGCTTTAATCCGCTGCTTCTGAGGCTGCTGGGAGAGGTTTCCCTTTCTCTTCTTTGTTCTCACAGCTCCTGGGTCTCAGCTTTGGATTTGGCCCCGTCTCTGCGTGTAGGTCGCCGGAGGGCATCTGTTCTTCGCTCAGACAGGACAGGGTTAAAGGAGCAGCCTCTTCGGGGACTCTGGTTCACTCAGGCCTGGCGGGAGGGAGGGGCACGGAGTGCGGGGCGAGCCTGCAGCGGCAGAGTTCGGCGTGACGTTGCACCAGCCCGAGGCGTGCCGTGCGTTCTCCCAGGGAAGCCGCCCCTGGATCCTGGGACCCCGGCAGTGGCGGGCTGCACAGGCTCCCGGAAGGGTGGTGTGGACAGTGACCTGCGCTCGCACACAGGCTTCTTGGCGGCAGCAGCAGCAGCCCCAGCGTCCCACGCCCGTCACTGGGCTCCACGCTTTCAGTCGTGACTCGCGCCCGTCTTTTTTTTCTGATCTTGATCAGCGTTTCTTTGTATTAAATGTACATAGACTAAACTCACATTCATGAGGTCACCTAGGTATCATATACGTTCCCATATATTTTTGCATTTATTTTCTTACAATTAACTTTGATTTCACAGATGATATATATTTGTTGAAGGAATTTTGAAATATAAAGCAAAGAAGAAAATGTCTCAGTATAAAGACATACTACTCTATGAAGAGAATACTACTCTTGCCATTTGGAGTATTTTCTCATCATCTTTTGAATTGCATCCAGATTGGACTCCATATTACCACTATCCTCTATCTATTAATACTACGCCTTTATTTAAAAATGACATTGACATTTCTTGCATTTTTACGTTTTGGTAATGAAAGCTTGTTTGACTCTGTGTCTGCACAAACACACTCTTCAGTGCTTTGACCTGTCTCTGACTTCTTGATAATCAACAGCTCTTTGTCTTTATATGACATTGAGTATTCGAGATTTGAACAGATATTGATAATTTGATTAACATGAACATTCACACACAGAATGAAACACAGATCTTTTCCTTTATAATGGGAAAACAGGAAATGACTTTACTGAATGTAAGGCTAGCTTATTGACTATTTAGTAACTAATCACTAGAAAATTGAGCGAAAATACTGGGTAATTTCAAATTAAAAATAGCATACTTGATTGTATGTGATCATAGCATATAAGCTCATCCAATTCAAAACCAGTCTCATTTTGTTCACTTTCTATATTGAGGGTGGTTTACTTGGTTTTGCCAGTCTGGGTACCAGCATTTTAAAGTCTTTATCCCCCAAATTGTCTAACATACACATAATTAGAACAAATAATAATACTGTAATGAACTCCCATGTATCCATTAATCAGTTTCAACAATTTCCAACATTTTACTCTGTGGTGTTACTGTCTCCTATTTTTTTTATTGGAGTATTTTAAATTAAAGCCTATACATATGTCATTTAACACAAATACTTCTGTATGCATCTCTAACTTATAAGGATATTTTTTGCATACCTATTACGTCATTATCACATCTAACAATAGTTACTTAAAATCATCTGTCAGCCCATGTTTAGATTCCCATGATTGTCTCAAAATGTCTTTTTACAGTTGGTTTGCATTTGATTGATCTGCATCTTCAGTCTCATTTATTCTGTAATAATCCCCAAGTCCCTCTTTATCATGCAGTTGATTTGCTAGAGAACATAGGTCCTTTGTCCTGTAGAATGGCTCACATTCTAGCTTTGGCTGATATTTTGTGGTATGTTCATCTTGTATTTCCTGCAAACTCTGAGTTAGATCTGGAGGCATGATTAGATTCAGGTTAAATTGAATTTTATGTAAGAGTACTTCATATGTGGTTTTATGTACTTTCTCTTGCAAGAAATCACAAGACATATAATATGTGGTCCCACTTTTAGTGATGTCAAGAGTGATCAGTGCCTTCAGGTATATCAGTCTGATCCCTCCTGCTTGTTTAAGTTCCCATTAATATTTCATCTGATGATTTTAAAACCAGGATGATAATGGCTTTACCCTATTAAGATATTCAGGGTTGCAAAAATGTTTTTCCTAATACCATCCTTCATTCTGCCTTTGTTAGCTAGAATCCTTGTATAAAAAATACATTTGTCCCTCTTCAAATATTTGGATACCCTGAGGTATAGTTGTAAAAAAAAAAAGTAAGGTAAATGTTTAGTGCTTTCCCTTTACCATTTTTTTTATAGTAATGAGTTGGTGGGTGTCTACAACCTCCAATGTTGTCCAATGAATTATTGTTTAGTATTATTATGAACTCTTAGATGTTTGTGTACTTGCTATATATCAATCCAATTGCACTTATTACCCTTCTATAATCAAGATGTAGCCTCCTGGATCAGTGGAAACTCATTAGAGTTGGCTTTTGTGAGCAACAGAGACTTAACTTTAATAATCAAGTAGGTCTGAAAAATGTAGGTATCAATATTTAATTGCACTCATGGTGGCTTTTTGACTCATGACTTTATGAAGATTATAAAAGCATCAGTTGAGAATGGCTAATGTCATGCTCTGGAATGAGAAACATTGGAGGTAGAGGAGGTCCTCATTCTCATTCCCTGATTCTTCCTCAGAAAGGAATTTCTGATAGCCCTTAATCAGTATGGTCAAGGGAAGGGTTATGGTTTCATATGGCCTCTAGTTTGTGTGTTCTAATGCTCTTGTCCAACTCATACTTAGTAATGAGGTTTCAGGGATATTATTGCGAAGACTGAGTTTTTGCTTATGTAGTGGCTCTGAAAAGATTTTCTTATAATCTGAGTTTTTATCAATTGTACAAAAGGCTTAATTCCATCTGTGGAACTATGCTGCTGCAGCTCTGTATTTCAAACCAGAATATTATGTAACCACACTTGTATATTTTGGTGGCTCCATTGCTCTGTGTGAGCAGAGTTCTTTGGTTTTTTTAAGTTGGAGGCAATTTTTATATCTTCTTGGTGTGAAAAGTCACTTCCAATATGAGCTTGATCTAAAGACATTTTCTATAGGTTTTTGGCAGTACAATTCAACAACTTTCTGCTATCATTTTTTTGTCATTACTTTATCCATTTGACACATAAACATGTAGATTATAAGTTTACACAATCTTGTATCTTAATTTATGTAGGCCATCTATGTATATTCTATTTAAATGTAAAATTAACTCACTTCATCTGATAATCCATTTCTAATCAATTAAGATTTTTTCCTTTTAACTTGAAAATGGTGAAGATAAAGACTCAAACTAGGCCCATGGGCCAAATTCAGACAACCACCTAATTTTGTGTAAAAAAAAAAAGTTACATTGGAACATATTATTTATGGCGGCTTTGGTGCTACAAGGGCAAAGTTGAATATTTGCGACAGAGAACATATAGCCTGCAAAGATGAAAATATTTACTATCTGGACATTTTCAGAGAAAGTTTACTAACCCCTGGTCAAGACTAATGGAATTTTCTTTGTACATATTCATAATGATACTTTTCTCAGGAAGCTGCTATGGAAATACCACTCACTAATAAGGAAAAGAGAAATTATTTTCCTCAAATATAATTCTTGCATTGTTAGCTAGGAAGAGAAGAGATTTTTGTCTTTTTTTTTTTTTTACTTCTCTATCTCCATCTCATAGTAGGAGATCAATAAATGTTTGTTGAGTGAATGAATACATGGATGGGTTATAGTTAAAGTCTTTAATGATGAACCAAATACAAGAAACGTACACTACATTCCTATTTCTATAGCTGTGTAGCTATGGTGATTGTATAGCTATTATGGGAAGACTATACAATTGATTACAAACTAAGCAGCCAAACATATATTAACAATATATATATATATATTTTTGCGGTATGTGGGCCTCTCACTGTTGTGGCCTCTCCCGTTGCGGAGCACAGGCTCTGGCCGCGTAGGCTCAACGGCCATGGCTCACAGGCCCAGCCGCTCCGCGGCATGTGGGATCTTCCCAGACTGGGGCACGAACCCGTGTCCCCTGCATCGGCAGGCGGACTCTCAACCACTGCGCCACCAGGGAAGCCCTTAACAATATTTTATACACAACCATTTGACATATCACTTATTAAATACTAACTTGCTTGTAACAAAGACCAGGTGAGGTTAGGTATCCATTTTCCTTGTTTGTGTTTTTGGTGGAAAGTAACTTTTCTGAAACATTTTGAATCATGAAGAAAGATGTCTGGGTTTATCTTCGGTCACCCATTTTTACTGTGAACTCTAAAAGAGTTTATGAATTGATTCCCATTCATTCTGTTTGACAGACATTACATTTAATAAGGTTGGTGGTTGTGTTGAGATCTCTGAGACTTATTTTTTTATATATAAAGAACCTCATATCAGCACAAAGAGCAATTGGCTACTTGACTCTAACAGTTCAGAGAATTCAGACCAATTCAGGGTTCTGAATCCTAGAACCTGGAGAGTTTAGCTCATTCAAAGTAGCATTTCAAAATTTACCCGAAGAACCCTTCCTACAAAGTTATCAAGGGGCTAGATTCATTTTCTATGAAATTGTCCTTTAATCCCCACAATGAAAATTTTTTGAAAATGTATTATTTCACATATTTTGTCCAGTTTACCTTTGCTTCAGTCCAGTTATTCTGTATTTCTTGTGATGATTCATCAGTTTTTTTTTTCAATAAAATCTGAGGCACATATTAAATACTTGCCTGATGAAACTTGAGTTTAATTCCTGGGTCAGTTCATCATCTTGAGCCAAAAGAGACTTTGGTAAATCTTCACAGGTATGTCTCTAATAATGTTTTCAGTATGTTTAACAGATGACAAATCTGATCCTGTAGGTCATCTGTGATTGGCTTCTGGTTGTGGCAGCCTTTGATCAACTTGTTGACAACTTATGCCTTACTTAGCTGGCTTATCTCTTTTAGAAGTTTCTGTGTCCTTAAGCTCTTTTTGGTGCCTATTAGTTTACAGCCAGGTATTGTTATGGGCCTCAATATTTACCCAGTGTGAAGTGTCCAGTTCTAATATATATAATATAGAATGCAGAGATTAAAGTGTTCACAGGTTTTGAAGATTTGTGACATTAGACTAGTCATTTTATTTTTTAAGTCTCAGTTTTCTCACCTGTAAAATAGGGTGTGATAACAGTAACAAACTCAGAGTAGGTTAGAGGATTAAATAAGTTAATACAAGTAAAAGAGGCACTTGGCACATTTCTTGGTACATAGAAAGCACTTGATAAGTGTTGGTTATTATTACCATGCTACCCAACTATCTGTTGGCTTAATAGTGTACCTATACATGAACAGTGATCTCAGTCCCCCCACCCAAGATGCACCTTGGTTAGTTCTAGAAGTTCTCAAATAAGGATGTCTCACATGTAATCACAACCAAGTCTGACTGTCTGGCAGCTGTAGTCACTACAGAGCCTCCACATTGACCTTGTTTTCTTGTTCTGTTTCCTTCACTGCTAGAAAAACCTCCTGGAGAAACCTCACTGATTCCACTACCTTCCATGGGCATATCTGTGTCCATATCAAGGGTTGTCATCTCAGGAGACTCCCATAGAATGAAATCCACAAGATGCCCAAGAGTTGCTTGGTTCTATTCTGGGTACTCTGTGGTGGGAGATCAACTGCGAGGTACATTTTTTTAACCTGGTCCCTGGAGGAGCTTTGCTTATGCCCAGAGTCTCACAAATTACCTCTTGAATTAGTTCATTATTACCTTATACCTTTACCTCTCTCCATAAAGGGTGATCTAAGAATCTGAATGTTAAATGCTCACTTTTTAATCATGCTAAAGCAGCTCAACAAAGTTTGATATACCTGCTGAACTTCTTGTCTGTATCTTTATAGATATGATCCATTGAAGGGCAGGTTCTCTTTCACTATTTATTATAGTGGGGGGGTGGAACAAGAATGGGGAATGTGTTATTTGAGAGGATACCTATTTCTCTGGGAGAACTTGGAGGAAGTCTACTAACCTGAAGTTGCTAGGTGGAGATCAGCATATAGCCAGAGTGTGTCTGTTTGAAGCATACAGATCGTGGGTGAGAATTAACCTTGACCACTGTCAGCTTCCAGCTCTAGAAGAAGACATGTTGTTGCAAGCTTGTCTTAAGGGGGCTTGCAAGCTGAGTTGGACTAATCCATTATATTACCATAAGGAGAGGTATTCCACTTGTACTCACAGTGCCTCACTAGCTACTGACTCACCACTGCCTATGAGAGTCCAACAGCTTGACATGTAGAGACACTGAAGGAACTCACTCCAGTTGATTAATGGGTAGGCAGGACAGTTTATGCCCTCAAATGAGCAAGAAAAGTAAATTGTTTCACCTTTAAGGGGAATCAATAGCTTGAAGAAGGGGGGATCACACTGAACATTCAGTACAGAATTGGAACAGATTTAATGGAGACAAGATGAAACACACTAAGGTAAATTCTAGATTAGAATTGAAAAGTTACCACAAAAGTATAAATATAAAGATTTCTTGGATAAATGCTTGCTTAAAAACAAAATTCATTAGAATCAAGATAAAACAATGAATATAATTGACCTAGAAGATAAACTAGAAGATGTATACTATAATCCAGAGCAAATTTTTAAAAATGTTAAAATGGGAATAATGATGAGTGAAAAGATACAATAAATAGATGACAGAACCAGATAGTCTATAATAATAGGAGCGATAAGGGGCTTCCCTGGTGGCGCAGTGTTTGAGAGTCCACCTGCCGATGCAGGGGACACGGGTTCATGCCCCGGTCCGGGAAGATCCCACATGCCGTGGAGCGGCTGGGCCCGTGAGGCATGGCCGCTGAGCCTGCGTGTCCAGAGCCTGTGCTCCGCAATGGGAGAGGCCACAGCAGTGAGAGGCCCGCGTACCGCAAAACAAAATAATAATAATAATAATAATAATAGTGATAAGAGAGGAAAAAACAAATGGAGGAGAAACCATAGAAGAAAAGTACCCATAAGCTACAATAGAAGCTTGATTTTGGGGATCAAAAGGGCACAGCAAGAGCCAGCAGAGTGAAAGAAAAACAACAAATAGCCATACACCAGTGAGATTTCTAAACTTCAAAAATAATGAAGAAATATTTAACAAGTAATCAGTAAATTATGAGATATTTCAAACTTATGGAAAATTATGTAACCTGTGTACCCACCATCTATTTTGAACAAATGTTAGCATTTTTGCTATATGCTTCAAATATTTTTTAAACTGAGGTATAAATTTCATATACGTAAAACTCCTCTCACCATCCTACTTCTCTCTCTCTCTCTGCAGAGATGACCACTTTCCTGAGTTGATATTCAGCTTTTCCACTTACTTTTTAAAATATTATTTATTGATTTATTTATTGGCTGTGTTGGGTTTTCATTGCTATGTGTGGGCTTTCCCTAGTTGAGGAGGGCGGGTGCTACTCTTTGTTGCGGTGTGTGGGCTTCTCAGAGCTCAGTCTCAGTAGTTGTGGCACATGGGCTTAGTTGTTCCGCGGCATGTGGGATCCTCCAGCACTAGGGCTCAAACCCGTGTCCCCTGGGTTCTTAACCACTGCGCCACCAGGGAAGTCCCTCCACTTACTTTTTAAAAAATATTTTTACTACATATATAGGTATTTATAAATAATATATTTATACTATGTTTTATGTTTTTTAAATGGACAAAAGTGTCATACATTACATATTACTTTGTGTCTTGCTCTTTTTTAACTTAATTTTTTAAAGATTTATCCAGGTTAAAGTATAACTAGATAGATAGCTAGATATATATCTAGTTCATACTTTTAAACTGTAATCAACTTTAGGTATCCCTTATGTCAGTGTTTCTGTGTAGAACATTTAAAACCAGTAAATATTAATTTCTGAAATTAATACATAAATTTAATGCAATTATAGTTAGAATGCCAACAAATTTATGTTTTGAGAGACATAAAATCATCTTGAACTTATATGAATGTATATGTTCTAAAATAGCTAATAAAAATAAAATAAGTGCTTTAATCAATATAAGAGCAAAGAATTTCTATAGTGAAATAAATATGAGTTTGGTAAAGAAATAGAAAACATATCACTAGAACATACTAGGAATATAGATATATATATTATTATATATGAGATTTTAATATATTAGTTATATGTAGTTCAATTCTGTCAGAAAATAATTTTTTAACAGTCCTGACACAATTGTCAATCCATCTGAAAGATACAGAAAATGGATCTCCACATTATAAGATACCCCCAAATAAATTCCAATGTATTAAATACATATGTAATTAATCCATGAACTCTTGTAAGAAAATAAATGAGATTAAATGTATAAATTGGGATTCATGGAGACTTCTTAGCTAAGACTAGAAATCCAAAGACTGTAAAATAAAAGGTAAACATATTTCACAATGAAATTAGAAATTTTCAGTGTAAAAATACCATAAACAGAATTCATAAACAAAATTCATAGACAACTGACAGAAATGGAAACAAATATTTGTAAAACTATAATAACTCTTACAAAGTGATGTGGAAAAGATAATCCAAAAGGATAATGGGCAAAAAATTACTAAAGACACTTCACAAAAAAGCAAATGCAAATGGCCAACAAATATATGAAAAAATGATGAAATTTTACTTGCAGTTAGGATATCTAAAAGAAACAGTTAAATACTATTTTACACCCATTAGATGGACAATAGTAAAAAGATAATTACCTGTTGATAGTGCAGATGTGAAGCATTACAAGTATTTCAGAAAGCGACCTGGAGATTTATATTTATACTTTATATTTACACTTACATATATGTATATTTATATTATTTATGTCTTTGACTTGGCAATCCCACCAGTATATAAAGGCATACTTAATAGGATGTTTATTTCAGTATTGTTTATAAAAAAACTGAAAATAAAGTAAATGCACATTAATAGAAGAATGATCAAATAAATAATAATGCATCCATATGATAGAGGATAGTTTACAGTCATTAAAAACACTGAAATAAAGCTATACTGGGACTTCCCTGGTGGCACAGTGGTTAAGAATCTGCCTGCCAATGGAGGGGACACGGGTTCGAGCCCTGGTCCAGAAAGATCCCACATGCCATGGGGCAACTAAGCCTGTGTGCCACAACTACTGAGCCTGTGCTCTAGAGCCCACGAGCCACAAGTGAGCTGGCGTGCAAAAACTACTGAGCCCACGAGCCACAACTACTGAAGCCCACGCACCTAGAGCCTGTGCTCTGCAGCAAGAGAAGACACTGCAATGAGAAGCCCTCGTACCACAACAAAGAGTAGCCCCCATTTGCCACAACTAGAGAAAGCCCACACGCAGCAATGAAGACCCAACACAGCCAAAAATAAATAAAATAAATAAATTTATAAAAATAAATAAAGCTATACTGATTGTACGTCCTCAGATGAATTTCTCTCATCCAAACTTTCTCCCTATCTGCCATATACAAAGCAAACACATTTCAGCATATAAATAAACTGTTGTGTGTCTGTGTGTTGGGAGGCGGGAAGGTGTGTTCTGTAGTCATAGCAACTAAACCGTAAGTCTGGACTGAGACTGTGGAATCTCACCTGTCGGGCCAGCCATAAGGGATACTGTCTGAGTGTGGATCCTTGGAGGTGATTGTATCTGAGGAGTTTCAAATTATTAGGCACAACCATGGGAATCCCATCAGTTATTGTTAGCAGCTATCACAAAAGGATCAAGAATCCGGCCCTCAAGAAAAAGTTATTAAGGGTTTCCATAAGCCATGAGGAATAGGACTGATAGTCAGAAAATAAGGTAGGAATAGAGAGCAGATTAACTTGGTAAGGGCAAGTTACTTTTGGCGTACCCAGAATTGTTGCGGGTTTCTTCTATGTATATTGGATGGTGGCCTATAATGATGCAACAGATTTCAAATTCCGCCTGTTATTTGGATGTAGGTTTCTAATGTTTCCCATTAAGGCAGGTTGATTTCAGGAGCCCGTCAAGTAAGACTATCTGGGGAACGTGCCTAAGTACCAGATTAAAACAGTATAAGAATAGGGTGAGGTTGAGCAAGCCTGAGGAGATAACTAACTAGATACAAAGAAGTAGATGAATTGATAACTAACTCTATGACCTGTTTCTTTAGTACTAGTGAATAGCTTCCAACTATAGCATCCTACTGTTCCAACAATAGGCCTTGACTCTTTGCATTTAAAGAATACTTATATTTGAGTTTTCAGTTCTTTAGGAAAATTGTATGCATTTTCATTTTAGCATGTTTTTGTTCAACTTCCCTTACTGTAGATAGCTAACAAGACTTCTGGGCTAGTCCATACCACCATCCGTTTCTTGGGCAGAAAGTTCTTTTTTTTTTGAATTTTTGAATTTTATTTACTTTTTTACAAAGCAGGTTCTTATTAGTTAACCATTTAATACATATTAGTGTATATATGTCAATCCCAATCTCCCAATTCATCCCACCACCACCCACCCCCCCGCCACTTTCCCAGCTTGGTGTCCATATGCTTGTCCTCTACATCTGTGTCTCTATTTCTGCCCTGCAAACTGGTTCATATGTACCATTTTTCTAGGTTCCACATATATGCATTAATATACGATATTGGTTTTTCTCTTTCTGATGTACTTCACTCCGTATGACAGTCTCTAGGTCCATCCACATCTCTACAAATGACCCAACTTCATTCCTTTTTATGGCAGAGTCATATTCCATTGTATATATGTATCATATCTTGTTTATCCATTTGTCTGTTGATGGGCATTTAGGTTGCTTCCATGACCTGGCTATTGTAAATAGAGCTGCAATGAACATTGGGGTGCATGTGCCTTTTTGAATTATGGTGTTCTCTGGGTATATGCCCAGTAGTGGGATTGCTGGGTCGTATGGTAGTTCTATTCTTAGTTTTTTAAGGAAGCTCCATACTGTTGTCCATAGTGGCTGTATCAATTTACATTCCCACCAACAGTGCAAGAGGGTTCGCTTTTCTCCACACCCTCTCCAGCATTTATTGTCTGTAGATTTTTTGATGATGGCCATTCTGACTGGTGTGAGGTGATACCTCATTGTAGTTTTGATTTGCATTTCTCTATTGATTAGTGAGTTGAGCATCCTTTCATGTGTTTGTTGGCAATCTGTATGTCTTCTTTTGAGAATTGTCTATTTAGGTCTTCTGCCCATTTTTGGATTGGGTTGTTTTTTTGATATTGAGTGGTATGAGCTGCCTGTAAACTTTAGAGATTAATCCTTTATCAGTGGCAAATATTCTCTCCCATTCTGAGGGTTGTCTTTTGGTCTTGTTTATGTTTTCCTTTGCTGTGCAAAAGCTTTTAAGTTTCATTAGGTCCCATTTGTTTATTTTTGTTTTTATTTCCATTTCTCTAGGAGGTCGGTCAAAAAGGATCTTGCTGTGATTTTATGTCATAGCATGTTCTGCCTATGTTTTCCTCTAACAGTTTTATAGAGTCTGGCCTTACATTTAGGTCATTAATCCATTTTGAGTTTATTTTTGTGTATGGTGTTAGGGAGTGTTCTAATTTCATTCTTTTACATGTAGCTGTCCAGTTTTCCCAGCACCACTTATTGAAGAGGCTGTCTTTTCTCCACTGTATATTCTTGCCTCCTTTATCAAAGATAAGGTGACCATATGTGTGTGGGCTTATCTCTGGAGTTTCTATCCTGTTCCATTGATCTATATTTCTGTTTTTGTGCCAGTACCATACTGTCTTGATTACTGTAGATTTGTAGTATAGTCTGAAGTCAGGGAGCCAGATTCTTCCAGCTCCATTTCTCTTTCTCAAGATTGCTCTGGCTATTTGGGATCTTCTGTGTATCCATACAAATTGTGAAACTTTTTGTTCTAGTTCTGTGAAAAATGCCAGTGGTAGTTTGATAGGGATTGCATGGAATCTGTAGATTGCTTTGGGTAGTGTAGTCATTTTCACAGTGTTGATTCTTCCAATCCAAGAACATGGTATATCTCTCCTTCTGTTTGTAACATCTTTACTTTCTTTCATCAGTGTCTTGTAGTTTTCTGCATACAGGTCTTTTGACTCCTTAGGTAGGTTTATTCCTTGGTATCATATTCTTTTTGTTGCAGTGGTAAATGGGAGGGTTTCCTTAATTTCTCTTCCAGATTTTTCATGATTAGTGTATAGGAATGCCAGAGATTTCTGTGCATTAATTTTGTATCCTGCTACTTTTCCAAATTCATTGATTAGCTCTTGTAGTTTTCTGGTAGCATCTTTAGGATTCTCCATGTATATTATCATGTCATCTACAAACAGTGACAGCTTTACTTCTTTTCTGATTTGGATTCCTTTTATTTCTTTTTCTTCTCTGATTGCTGTGACTAAAACTTCCAATACTATGTTGAATAATATGGTTGAGAGTGGATATCCTTGTCTTGTTCCTGACCTTAGAGGAAATGCTTTCAGTTTTTCACCACTGAGAGCGATGTTGGCTGTGGGTTTGTCATACATGGCCTTTATTATGTTGAGGTAAGTTCCCTCCATGCCTACTTTCTGTAGGGTTTTTATCATAAATTGGTGTTGAATTTTGTCGAATGCATTTTCTGCATCTATTGAGATGATCATATGATTTTTCTCCTTCAATTTGTTAATATGGTGTATCACATTGATTGGTTTGCATATATTGAAGAATCCTTGCATTCCTGGGATAAACACCAATTGATCATGGTGTATGCTTCTTTTAATGTGCTGTTGGATTCTGTTTGCACGTGTTTGTTGAGGATTTTTACATCTATGTTCATCAGTGATATTGGCCTGTAGTTTTCTTTCTTTGCGACATCTTTGTCTGGTTTTGTTATCAGGATGATTGTGGCCTTGTAGAATGAGTTTGGGAGTGTTCCTCCCTCTGCTATATTATGGAAGAGTTTGAGAAGGATAGGTGTTAGCTCTTCTCTATATGTTTGATAGAATTCACCTATGAAGCCATCTGGTCCTGGGCTTTTTTTGTTGGAAGATTTTTAATCACAGTCTCAAATTCAGTGCTTGTGTTTGGTCTGTTTATATTTTCTATTTCTTCCTGGTTCTGTCTCAGAAGATTGTGTTTTTCTAAGAATTTGTCCATTTCTTCCAGGTTGTCCATTTTATTGGCATAGAGTTGCTTGTAGTAATCTCTAATGATCTTTTGTATTTCTGCAGTGTCAGTTGTTACTTCTCCTTTTTCATTTCTAATTCTATTGATTTGAGTCTTCTCCCTTTTTTTATTGGTGAGTGTGGCTAATGGTCTGTGAGTTTTGTTTATCTTCTCAAAGAACCAGCTTTTAGTTCTATTGATCTTTGCTATCAGTTCCTTCATTTATTGTTCATTTACTTCTGATCTGATCTTTATGATTTCTTTCCTTCTGCTAACTTTAGCGTTTTCTAATTGCTTTAGTTGTAGGGTTAGGTTGTTTATTTGAGATGTTTCTTGTTTCTTGAGGTAAGATTGTATTGCTATAAACTTCCTTCTTGGAACTGCTTTTGCAGCATCCCATAGGTTTTGGGTTGTTGTGTTTCCATTGTAATTTGTTTCTAGGTATTTTTTGATTTCCTCTTTGATTTCTTCAGTGATCTCTTGGTTATTTAGTAGTGTATTGTTTAGCCTCCATGTGCTTGTATTTTTTACAGATTTTGTCCTGTAATTGATATCTAGTCTCATAGCATTGTGGTCAGAAAAGATACTTGATACGATTTCAATTTTCTGAAATTTACCAAGGCTTGATTTGTGACTCAAGATATGATCTATCCTGGAGAATGTTCCATGAGCACTTGAGAAAAATGTGTATTCTGTTGTTTTTGGATGGAATGTCCTATAAATATCAATTAAGTCCATCTTGTTTAATGTATCATTTAAAGCTTGTGTTTCCTTATTTTCATTGTGGATGATCTGTCCATTGGTGAAAGTGGGGTGTTAAAGTCCCCTACTATGAGTGTGTTACTGTCGATTTCCCCTTTTATGGCTGTTAGCATTTGCCTTATGTATTGAGGTGCTCCTATGTTGGGTGCATAAATATTTACAATTGTTATATCTTCTTGGATTGATCCCTTGATCATTATCTAGTGTTCTTCTTTGCCTCTTGTAATAGTCCTTATTTTAACATCTATTTTGTCTGATATGAGAATTGCTACTCCAGCTTTCTTTTGAGTTGCATTTGCATGGAATATCTTTTTCCGTCCCCTCACTTTCAGTCTGTATGTGTCACTAGGTCTGAAGTGGGTCTCTTGTAGACAGCATATATATGGGTCTTGTTTTTGTATGCATTCAGCCAGTCTGTGTCTTTTGGTTGGAGCATTTAATCATTTACATTTAATGTAATTATCAAACTATATGTTCCTAATACCATTTTCTTAATTGTTTTGAGTTTGTTATTGTAGGTCTTTTCCTTCTCTTGTGTTTCCTGGCTAGAGAAGTACCTTTAGCATTTGTTGTAAAGCTGGTTTGGTGATGCTGAATTCCCTTATCTTTTGCTTGTCTGTAAAGGTTTTAATTTCTCCATTGAATCTGAATGAGCTTCTTGCTGATAGAGTAATCTTGGTTGTAGGTTTTTCCCTTTCATCACTTTAAATATGTCCTGTTACTCCCTTCTGGCTTGCCGAGTTTGTGCTAAAAGATTAGCTGTTAACCTGATCGGGATTCCCTTGCATGTTATTTAGGGCAAACATTTTAAACTTTAATTTCTTTGGACTTTTAATTTGAGGAGATTTCCTTTTAGTTCTTTAATTTCTTCTTGGGAAAGAAATACTTGAGGGGGATTCAGAGTGTTCTAACTTGGGACATCCTTCATGTTGTAATTATTTGGGCTGATTGCATAATCTCTGGTGAGCTATGTTAAACAATGCAGATGGGCCTAATTTGAAAGAGAAATAGAACAAAGAGATAGTACTTTGCTTAGGGTACAATGCAGCATAGAAGTAATTTTATTTATGTCTTATTTTGACCTATTTTGTAGTCTTCTGAGGGCAAAAATTTCAACTGCCTTCATAGCTGGTCCCAAGAAGATATATAAAATAGAAGTGATACTAGGGATGCAGGAGTGAGCTACCTCATCAGGTTTGGAACAGTACTGCTCTGAAATATTACTAGTTTACTTTACCAAGGGAATGGCCACACCATATGCTTCATTACTAAGTTCAGTGTGTTAAGACAGTTGTTTTCATCCCTAGTTGTACATTAGAGTTATCTGGGGAGGGTTTAAAATACTTAAGCTTTACCCTAGACCAATTAAATCAGAATCTCTGCATTGGGTCTAGTGTTGTTAAAAAGCTCCTGAGTATATGCAGTGTGCATTTGTCTTGGGTTGAGTTCCCTAGAAAAATGTCTCCGTGATAGAGATTTGAATAGAGGACGTTATTTTTGAAACTCTCAGCAACAACACTGGTGAACAAAGGAGGATTGGGCAAGGTTGAGCTTCAGTGATTACAGCAGAGGTCTCTTCCACAGGGAGGTCTGCAGCTGGCACAGTCCTCCATATTTATCCCAAATTAAGTAAAGGTAGCTGGACATCTTTATACCCTTAAACCCATACAACTTTAAATTTGGGCTGCCTTTGGTGAATGAGTGTGACCTTGGGAATGGAAGCTCTTTTCCTCTTAATTGAATTTACAGGAGGCACTCAGCTCTAACTGTCACAGCAGCCAACACTACACATGCACCGTCAGATTCCAGAGCCCATAGCACTTCCCAGAGGACGAAGTATTGGAGTTAACCTTTCTGGCCCCTCTTTAAAGCCCATAGACCAGGCCTCCCCACCAGAGGAAGAAGTATGTGTCTGATTAGTGAAAACGGGTAGGTCCTAATGCCCAGGTGGTTATGTTAATCAGTGATAGAGTCACTGGGGAAAAGTCAGGCATCATGGGCGTGTCTCCCTCTCCTTCCCTCTCACACATGGAAGCCCTCAAAAATATGTACTTTGCTTCCTGTCTAAGCCTACTACTGGAGTTGGTCCACACCGTTTAGCCACTATCCACCTTTTGTGCATGCATATGACTGGCTATGTAAGTTCATAACAGGAGAAGGATAGGAGACTTTGATACATTGTCTGATACACCTCTAGCTACATTCAGGTTCCAGTATTGTAACTCCATCCACATTTGTATTCTTTTTTTTTTTTTTTTTTTTTTTTTTTGCTGTACGCGGGCCTCTCACTGCTGTGGCCTCTCCCGTTGCGGAGCACAGGCTCCGGACACACAGGCTCCGCGGCCATGGCTCGCGGGCCCAGCCGCTCCGTGGCATGTGGGATCTTCCGGGATCGGGGCACAAACCCGTGTCCCCTGCATCGGCAGGCGGACTCTCAACCACTGCGCCACCAGGGAAGCCCACACATTTGTATTCTTATAATGTATCTCGATTGCTTACAACCTGGAGAGGTGAGGAAAAGAAACTAGTCTTCCTCAAATCATTTCCTCAAGAACTTTGAGGAAGTAAGTTGTACAGAAACAGAAAGAAATAGTTAAAAATTTAGTGAATGAATAATCAAGATCGTTTGGGGTGGAGGTCAATAAAGTAAAAAAAAATCTCTGTAACGTATAATGATGAAGAAAAAAGACAAAGTATGTGGAAAGTAGTTTTTATGGCCATAGTAGTTTCATTTCTAGTTTATATATAACCAATTATACTTTCATTTATAGCCACAGAAATGAAAGTGTGGAGAGAGAAGGAGGGGGAGGAGATGGGAGAGAATGCTGTGTTCAATTGTATGCTTACAAATTATAAAATCAAACTGAAATCAATAATTTTTCAGAAAATATAAATAACTGAAATTCTCAAAAGGTAGAAAATACTAATACATCATTAACTATGAAAGAAAGTTTAAAGTCATCAGAAAGCTGAAACCAAAAAATTCTAGAACAGACAATTTTATGAGTGATTCGTTTGTGCTTTGCTCTATAAAATGTCTCAAATCGTAGAAAATACATAAAATTTCTCAGTTTGTTTTAAAATTATAATACAAGCTTGGCATATAATTCTTTTAAAAATAAGCCCAAAAAACTAAAACTAAAGACCACTCTTAAAGTAGGATCATAAATAGAAAGCTAGAAAACATAAATCAATTCCTAATAAGATTAAAAATATGTGACTTAAAAAGCCAGCATCATACTGAAACCATAGAGGTGTCTACATTAAAATCAGGATCAATATAACAGTATTGTCTATCAATTCTAATATTTAGTAGTATTCTATAAATTTTAGTCATTGCAGAAAGATAGAACATTGAAGTGTAGGAAAAGAGATGGGTTATTATTGACGGATCATATAACTATTTAGTGAAGCTAAGATAACCAATTAAAAACTATAATACTGTGTAAATTAATATAAATAATGAAAGCTCACTAAAATGGTCATGTCATACACATGAACACACAAACGTATTCATAACATGGATATATCTATAGCTCTATGTCTGTATTTGTTTTGGAGATATGTATATATGTTTTGGATATATATATATATATATAATCACTTCCACTTCTATTCCTCTAGAAACAACTTAGTCCCATGGCCATGCATGACTGGATGGGCAGCTGGGGTCTTTGATGGATAGCTAGGAGCTTTTGCTACATATGTGATTTTATATATTTGTGATTGGTAATTCTGTATGGGCAATAATCTTTTAAAGCATGTAGTATAAGAAAATAATCTTAGAGTAATTACAAAACATTACAAAATTATAAAAACATTAGAATGAGTTTAATAAAAGCATACATTTTATTTCTTTATTTTAAAGAATCATATTAAGTGGATATAAACAGCTTAATACACTAGAAAAATGAATAAAGTGAATATATTAAGTATCCCCAATTTAATTAATTAGTTCAAAAACAATCCAATCAAAAATCCCTTATAATTCTTTTAATTTGACAAAATGATTCTAAAGTCCATTTGGAAAAACAACTCTAGATATTTATAGAAAAGAACAGTAACAAAGTAACATTCAGTCTACAAGATATTAAGGAATACAGTATAGTTTACAGTATTCAAAATGTTTTGATGTTATGAGAATTGGCAAGGTCACAAAGCAGAACATACAAGCAACTAATATTTGATACCTCATATCTACCTGTATTTGTACATTTCTTATCTGGCTATGTATCTATACTGTTTAGGCTTTTATCATGTGTTAATTAGTTACTCTATTCATCAGGTTATATGTGATATTACAGTTGGTTAGGCTGTGGTAACAAATACACCCAGGCATATAATAGCTTGAAAGAATAGTTTGTATCTTGTTTATATAATAGTGTTGATTAGAGATTCCAGGTTAGTGGTTGCTGTAGTCTGTGTAAATCATTTAGGGGCCCAGGCTGCCAGAGTTTGTCTTTTTTCAAAATGTGACATAAGTGGCTTCCAAGGTTCCCGTGGTTACCACCAACACAATCAGCCAGAGACAGAAAGAGCATGGAGGAGGTTTACGTAGGCCAGATCTGGAAGTTTCATATATCATTTAGTTCCATGGTCATGCCTAACTGGATGGGCGGCTGGGAAAAAGTAATCCAACTGTGGGCTTGAAGAAGGGGAAGATGGATTTTGTTGGACAACTAGAAGCTTCTGCTACACGTTATCTCTCTTTTAATCCACACAAATTATGATCATTCCCATTTTATATACAAGGAACTATGGCACAGAGGATATAGGGAACATGTCCACAGTCACATGGCTAATAAATGGTTGACGTAGTAATCCAATCCAGTTTACTAACTCCAGAGTCCATGTACGTCACTAGTCTCACAAGCAATAGTATAACCACCACTATTACTATACACACACACAGGTGTGCATGAATTAAATTTATGAGAAATGTATTAAAAATACTAGCGAATAAGTGCCTATTAATCAAATGCAGTATTTGAAAACATAGATAATTTTCTTGTACTTTATAACAATATCAGACAGATTAAATTATATAGAAAGTAAAATCACTTAAATTAAAAGCATATTAGTGACTATTCATCGGCACTCTGGAATTTTTAAATGTAACATGAAGCATAACTAAGTATACAGTAAGTGGCAAAGGAAAAGACTGGTGTATTTGACTACATAAGGATTAAATATTTCATGTACCAAAAATCAATAAAGGTAAACAACAAACTAGTAAAATATGTGCAACATATTTGGCAAATACTAAGTATTTTTAAGAAGTCTTATGAGTTAAGAGCGCTGGTAACCTATAAGAAAAACTAAAGGACATGAAGCATTTATTTCACTGTAGGAATAGAATATTGACAGAACTATAAATAGCTACTACATATATGAAAAACATTCAGTTCTGTCAGAAAACAAAGTAATGCAAGTTAAAGCAAAGAGATACCTTTCATCCAATTGGATAAAGTTACTAAAAATATATTTAAGCAAAAAGAAGTTTAATGAACAACTACTATGTGTCAGGTATGTTTTGAAATTTTGGGAATGCCTTATAAAGCAAGGCATGTAGGAGCCATGCTTCCATGGAAATTGCTTTCAGTGGGAAGAGCTTAGACTAACAAAAATAAGAAAATAAGAAAAGTATTAGATGTAGATAAATGCTATGCCAAGAGTTAAAGTAGGATATCAATATAACTGGACGGCTTCTTAACAGTGTGTGGTTAGGGAAGGCTCCTGATGAGATGGTATTTGAGGGTCTGAATAGCAAGTCAGTCATGTAAAGATGGAAGAGGACTACAGCACGAGGTAAAGCTACCTGGAAAGTTAATATGGCCAAATTATATAGGCTTGTAAAATAGGGTAAGAAATAGATTTTACTTAAAGTGTCCTTGAGACACCCTTTGAGGGTTTAAAGCAGGGCTGTAGTATCATATGAGCTGAGTTTACCAAAAAATTATTCTGGCTGCTTTTTGGAGAATTGTTTCCAGAAAGGAGCAAGATTAAAGGCAAAGAGATCCGTTAGGAAGCTTTGCAATAATCCAAGTGAGAAAAGATGATGACTGAGACCACAGTGGCAGCAGGGAAGATGGAGATCAGTTAACAAATTTGGGATAGATTTTAGAGGTAACATTCATAGCGTGTGGTAAGAATTGCCTATGGAAACCTGAGGAAACAAGAAGAAATTGAGCATAACTCCTAGATTTTGCAGGGTGTGATATGGGGAGACATCATTTACTGAAATGGAGAAGATTGGGAAAGAAAAAGCTGGTTTATGGGGGATTAAATAGTTCTTTTTTACTTTGTTAAATTTGAGATACCTTTTTATGAACTATGCGGAGATGACAAATAGGCATTTGTAAGTATGAGTCTGAAGTTCTAGAGAAAATTTAGGGCCTGTCAGAGATTCAGATTTATGAGTAAATTTATAAATATGTGTGAGTATACATATATATTATTTTTGCATACACATTTATTATATATTTTACACGTAGAGGTATGGCACTACATGATTTTACCAGGATTAATGTGTCAATAGAAAAGAGAAGAGGATCTATGAATACTATTGAATGTGAGGAGGCATAACATACTGCTTGATGGGAGTTCAAACTTTACAATTTTTCGTTAGTGCTCTTTAACAATCTGAATCAAAAGATCTTATGGTCCATATTTATTGAAGCATTAATCCAAATTCTAGAAATACTCTCAAAAGAAATATACACTGAAACAATCAAATGTTTACAGATAAAGATGTCCTTTTAGGTGTTATTTATAAAAGAGAATATGGGAATAAGCTTAAAATGGCACAAACTGGGGAATGTTTCTATATATATAAACTATGAAATATTTGACAACAATTAAGTTTTAGCATGTTTCAAAAATATTTAAGGATTTGAGAAAAATAAGGCAGGTGATAGCTTTAGAGAACTGATCATATAGTAGGGCTATAGACACAAAAAAATAATGAAAAGTTAATGGATTCTCTTCTGGAAGGAGTCGTTGGGAGCAGTGCAGTTGCACACAAGTGTGCCTGGGAGTGTTTTCCTTTTGTCAATAATTAATCACCGGAATCAGTCTGGCAGAAGTGGAGTTTTAGCAGTAGTGCAGAGGGTGGGGCCGAACATCTAACTCTTGGAGCCTCGAGGAGCCCAGCACAGTGGGAAACTCACAGCAGTTGGGGAGGAGCCAAAGCACTGGTGCTCACCTAAGCCGCAAGGAAATACACACAACTGGGAGATGAAGAAGCTGCAACCCAGAGAAGAGAGGTAACACACACAGAATCATTCCTCAGGAAAGCAAGGACAAGAACCCAGACCTGGACCCTTCTAGGTAGCCGTGTGGAGGACAGGCTCTTGGTGCTCCAGCCAGGCATCAGGGCTGTGCCACTGAGGTGGGAGAGCCAACTTCAGGACACTGGTCCACAAGAGACCTCCCAGCTCCATGTAATATCAAACTATGAAAATCTCCCAGAGATCTCCATCTCAACACCAAGACCTAGCTCCACTCAACGACCAGCAAGCTACAGTGCTGGACACCCTATGCCAAATAACTAGCAAGACAGGAACACAACCCCACCCATTAGCAGAGAGGCTGCCTAAAATCATAATAAGTCCGCAGACACCCCAAAACACACCACCAGACGTGGACCTGCCCACCAGAAAGGCAAGATCCAGCCTCATCCACCAGAACACAGGCAGTAGTCCCCTCCACCAGGAGCTCACACAACCCACTGAGCCAACCTTAGCCACTGGGGACAGACACCAAAAACAACGGGAACTACGAACCTGCAGCCTGCAAAAAGGAGACCCCAAACACAGTAACATAAGCAAAATGAGAAGACAGAAAAGCACACAGCAGATGACGGAGCAAGATAAAAACCCACCAGACCTAACAAATGAAGAGGAAATAGGCAGTCTACCTGAAAAAGAATTCAGAATAATGATAGTAAAGCTGATCCAAAATCTTGGAAATAGAAGAGAGAAAATGCAAGAAACATTTAACAAGGACCTAGAAGAACTAAAGAGGAAACAAGCACCGATGAACAACACAATAAATGAAATTAAAAATACTCTAGAAGGGATCAATAGCAGAATAACTGAGGCAAAAGAATGGATAATTGACCTGGAAGATAAAATAGTGGCCATCATCAAAAAATCTACAAACAATAAATGCAGGAGAGGGTGTGGAGAAAATGGAACCCTCTTGCACTGTTGGTGGGAATGAAAATTGATACAGCCACTATGGAGAACAGTATGGAGGTTCCTTAAAAAACTAAAAATAGAACTACCATATCATCCAGCAATCCCACTACTGGGCATATACCCTGAGAAAACCATAATTCAAAAAGAGTCATGTACCACAATGTTCACTGTAGCTCTATTTCAATAGCCAGGATATGGAAGCAACCTATGTATCCTTCGACAGATGATTGGATAAAGAAGATGCGGCACATATATACAATGGAATATTACTCAGCCATAAAAAGAAACGAAATTGGGCTTCCCTGGTGGTGCAGTGGTTGAGAGTCCGCCTGCCGATGCAGGGGACACGGGTTTGTGCCCCGGTCTGGGAAGATCCCACATGCCGCGGAGCGGCTGGGCCTGTGAGCCATGGCCACTGAGCCTGCGTGTCCGGAGCCTGTGCTCCGCAAGGGGAGAGGCCACAGCTGTGAGAGGCCCGTGTACCACAAAAAAAAAAAAAAAAAAAGAAACGAAATTGAGTTATTTGTAGTGAGGTGGATGGACCTAGAGTCTGTCATACAGAGTGAAGTAAGTCAGAAAGAGAAAAACAAATACCATATGCTAACACATATATATATGGAATCTAAGGGGAAAAAAACGGTCATGAAGAACCTAGGGGTAAGATGGGAATAAAGACGCAGACCTACTAGAGAATGGACTTGAGGACACGGGGAGGGGGAAGGGTAAGCTGTGACAAAGTGAGAGAGTGACATGGACTTATATATACTACCAAATGTAAAATAGATATCTAGTGGGAAGTAGCAACATAGCACAGGGAGATCAGCTAGGTGGTTTTTGACCGCCTAGAGGGGTGGGATAGGGAGGGTGGGAGGGAGGGAGATGCAAGAGGGAAGAGATATGGGAACATATGTATATGTATAAGTGATTCATTTTGTTATAAAGCAGAGACTAGCACACCACTGTAAAGCAATTATACTCCAATAAAGATGTTAAAAGAAAAAAAAGTTAATGATTAAGCTCAGAGTAGAAGGATCTACCAAGGACATAAACAAAACAATAAATGCTTATTTATGTTTAGGGTTAGGGTGTATAGGGGTAGTCCCTCAGAGGAGATGGCATCTGAATTGAACATTTGAAGGAAGAATAGGAAAGGTTCAAACAGAAGGAACAACACGTGCCAAGGGAGAGAGTTTAGAACAGCCTGGTATATTGATGACACTTTAGAAAGTTTATATTATGGAAGCATTAAGTATAAAAACAAATGAAGATGAGGAAGGGAGGTAGGTAGGGGCCAGACCGCACAGTTCATAAAGTGTCATTCAAAGAACTAGAATTTATAACAAGGTCAGTGGCAGGGGTGGCGACATGACAAGTCAGATTTAAATATAATCCTAACATCTCCATGCATTGCAAGGAAATAAATACTTCTTGGGGAAAGTACTGTAGAGATAAAATCAGATACCCAGTTTGACATAACTGTTTACTCCTGACTGTTCTTCCACAATACATTGGTTCTTCTCTACCAGATGCCTCATCACACCTGCTTCTTCTCTCCTGCAGGATCTGTACAATAATGTCTATCATCAAGAGCTGAATAGATGATATATACAGGTTTCCCCCACTCTCCAAGCATAAGAGTGTTCCTATGAAACCTTTGCTTATCTGAAGTGGTGAACAGTGAAGAAACAATTACCTTAGGACACATCTTACTAACGGATCCACAAAATGAATGGAGATAAAGCACAGATGCTCACAGACACAGCTCAAAGCTATGGCAGCTGAATGCTGAGATGCTGAGTGTGGTTTCTGGGGAAGGAGTTTGGTGGTGCCACTCTCACTGCCTTGGGTGTGCACTGCCACTATAATGGCTTGCTGAACACTAGTTTCACTTTTTGCCTGCTTTTCTAAAAGCAAAAAATCCTCTTCAGATTTTTTTTGGTTAGTGAAAACAGATACTATTTTAGGTCTTCTATAAAAGCAAAAGGTGGTGTAAAGCCAACTTTTGAAAAGTGAGGAATTACCTGTATTGTCCTGCAAGCAAGGCTCTCGTGAAGCCAATCCATTGGTGGCTGGATACTGGAGATGTAATGTGTCAATGAACTCTGTAGTTGTGGAGGACAGAATGGAGATGTACAAGACTGAAGCTCAAGAGACAAGTTATCTAACTACTGCCATGGTCCAAGTTCATATGCCTGGAACTAAGGCAGGAGCAGTAAGGCCTGAGAGGAGGAAATGGAATTAAGAAGTACATACATAGAAGGTGGAATGGGTTGGATGGCTCATTAACTGAGAATCAAGGAGGGCAATGGTAAATTTAGTTCTGGACATGTTCTACTGAACAGCATTTAGAGCAGTAATTTCCAGAGTTGGCTGCACATTGGAATCGGTGGAGGAGCTTTGCAATAGTACATATTCAAGGACATCACTCCAGGACTTTCTGATTCAGTACTCCTCTGGTGCGAGACAGGTATCAGCATTTTAAATAAATTCCAATGGTGATCAGAATGCACAACCAGCATTGGAACTTTTGCTCTAGAATACTGTTCAATGCACAGTTAGTGAAGTATTAACTAGCACATAAATGGGTACTGAAAAAAATAGCTTTGTTATGGTCCCATGGCTCGTGTTTTTGCAAGTGTATTTAGTAGAGAGCTGATTATTCTCTTCCATTTCTATTCTGAGCAGATGTTCATTCCTCATTCATGAGAAATTAGGGTTTGAATATCCTGCACCTGTTGCCAAATCTTACCAATGGCAGATTCTCAACCTCTTTCTCTATACATCTATTAATCCAGTACATAATGATTTCTTTTATGTTTAACATGTGCTTTTTCTGGCACGGAAAGATGTCCTCTATATAGCCCAGCTTTCCATGTGCACAAATGATGTTAGTTACTCAGCAGATGTCCAAGACAATGGTTTTCTGCAGAAGAACTGTATCCTGAAGATTAAACCATTTGCCTTGAGAAGTGGCCAGAATTTTGTTCTAACTTACTAAAAACCCTGTGAGAAACCTTCATGTATAATGCACACAGGGTGACCCAGATCATTGAACACATAGAATATTGTGGAAAAAACAAACATCCATTGATGGTATTCCCCAAATGGTGCTTTATTATATAAAAGGTATTATCTCTTTAGGTAAGTTGAACTGGCCAATCTGCTCTTTCTAGACTTTTTACTATATCTCTACTTCCTTTTGTCTACTGTTCACTGGTTTTGTCACTAGATGTTTTCTTACTTGGTGTCAACCCTAAGGATCAAGTAATCTCTTTCCTGATACTAATTAGTGATGAATACAGAGATGATAATTCTGCATCTTAATATAAAAAACTCTCAATATTAAAACATCTTACCAATATCTTAAGCTATATTGAATGATGATCCCAAACTCACATGTTAAAATAACATTGCCAACACAAGACATTCAGACTCCACTGGAGTCCTCTCTGTCGTTTCTACTGTTAAGTTGCGTTGTAACTACACCCTGGAAGCACGTGCTCTGCTACCTTTCCTCATAGTCAGAAACCAGGGGCAGTGTGCTCATCTGGAGACCTCCAGATTTCTAACAGTTTTGCTGACACATGGGTTCGTGACTGGATTTGCAAGTCAAGAAGATTTTAAAATCTCCTTGATAGAAACCACAGAGATGGAGAAACGTATTAGTGGTTGCCAGAAGTTAGAGAAGGTGGACAGGGGCAGGGGAGTGATTATGACTATAAAAGGGTCACACAAGGTATAATAGATCTTTATGGTAATGGGATAGGTGGTAGTTTCCCCAAGCTGCATATGTGATCAAAGGACATAGAATGGTAGTTCCACATTGTATCAATATCGATTTCCTGGCTTTGATAATCGTATTATGTATAAGAGGTAGCTATTGAGGGCAAATGCGGGAAGGATGCAAGGTACTATCCTTGCTCCTTTCTGTGAACCTTTAATTATTTCAAAATAAGAAGTTTAAAAAAGAAGTCCTTGTCAGAATCACTGTCCATTAGAGAGCAACACTCTCAAGCAGTGTGGAGGCTGTTTCTTCTAGAACTGGCATCGTATGATTTGCCTGCATTTTGGCTACCACATATGATAAATCTATCACTTTGCTCAGCTTTTTGCCTGGCATTTTGTCAAGGCCTAGCCTTCCCAAATCAGACCAGATTTCTGCCTTTAATATTTGCTCTTATTCAATCTGCAATACCTAGCAGTGTCTGGCACATAGGAGGCATTTTGGCTGAAGGAATAAAGGCAGGAAAGATGGTCTTATCTATCCTACTAGAACTCTGAGTTCCTTGAGGGCTAGAACAACAGATTCATCTCTATCAGCAAAACATCTAGCATGGTAGGCAGTCAGTGAATGTTTTAAGAAGTAATAAATGGAATGTTATAAAAATCAGTGAGGATTACTGTTATTAATATTTTAAAGGCTCTTGCAATCTTCTGCTAAAAGGAGTTTTTCATCATTTCCATCAACCTCACCTTTCTTTATAAGAACTTTTATATTTTTGAATATGACTAAGGGCAACTTATTTTTAGCGAGGTCATATACTTCTGTATGTATGCCTATAAAATGGTACCATTTTCTAAGATAGAAAATTATATTCAAAGCTTTTCTTGCAAATCACATCCCACAGAGATTCTAGATGGTCGTGGCATCAGCTCTGCTACTTTTTGAAATAAGTTAGTGAGGCACTAGGGATCCAGGAGAATGGCTGCTTGTTAACTGGTTGTTGCACAGATGGAAAAAATGAGGAGCCTCATCAGAAGACCAATGAGCTGCTGACGCCCCATGCACAGGCCTTTCATACTTTGCTTACTGGCCCATTGGCAGTGTTTGAATCTTCAAGAAAGCAGCCTTTGTGTTTGGGAGGGTGGGGAGAAGATCAAAAAGACGCAGACCTGGCAAGTGTCTGATGCAAATTATACCCTAATTTTCTAGATGTTCCTTCTTTTTTTTTTTTTTGCGTTACGCTGGCCTCTCACTGTTGTGGCCTCTCCCCTTGTGGAGCGCAGGCTCCAGACACGCAGGCTCAGTGGCCATGGCTCACGGGCCTAGCCGCTCCGTGGCATGTGGGATCCTCCCAGACTGGGGCACGAACCCCATGTCCCCTGCATCGGCAAGCGGACTCTCAACCACTGTGCCACCAGGGAAGCCCCTAGATGTTCCTTCTCTTATTCATATTCTAATCCTGCAACTATTAGACAGGACCCCTTGGATACGAGTGACAGAAAACCTAACACAAACAGGCAAAAGAAGATTTTGTGAGCTCACATAAAAAAAACTCTTGAGTGAGACCTGAGCTAGGAGCCCAAACATTGTCATCCTGGCATGATTGATCTCCACTCTTAGCTCTGCTCTCACCTGTGTTGCCTTCATTATCAGGCTCCCCATGGTGACTTGCAGAATCTTCAGGCTTATGATTTCCCAAATTCAAGTACACTGGAAAAGACAGTATATGTTTTCCCAGTAAATTATGGACAAGTCCAAGGATTCACTCTGATTGGACTAGCTGAGGTTACATGTCCACTTGTGGACTAATCACTGTGGCTAAGGGGATTCTGTGACTCAATTGACCAGGCCTGGGTCTTCTGCTCCATCAGTGGACTCAGTTCATTTCCAATTGCACTGAAGGAACAGCAAATAGAATATCGACTCCAAAAGGTGTTGGGGGTACCATTACTAGAAGAAAAAGAGATGCTGGCAAGCCCAAGCAATAAATACCAGGTATATCCTGTACACTGTGCTTTAACCCCACTTAGATCAGCTGCCTGCAATTTTCCAGTGTGCTTCTTTCCACTTTAGAGCCATTGCTTCTACCATCCTCCTTATGTCTTCTTGTCCAAATATGATCTTTCCTTCGAGGGAATATCCAGCTTAAGTGTTCCTTTCTTTGTCAATCCTTGGTCAAATGAATTTCTCCTGCTATCTGTGTTCATACAGTATTTTTGAACCTCTGCTCTAGCATCCATTATAGTCTGTTTGGTATTGTAATGACCTGAATTTATGTCTTTATTTCCCTAGGTAACCAGTGTTGTGAGGTTAGGTACTGAATCGGTTATAGCTTTGCATTGCCCACAGAGTACCAAGGACTCTGCCGTATGTAAATATATTCTTGCTAAATTATTGACTTGAAATTAATTTGAATAATTAATCTTTTTCCCATTTCAGCATGCTACGTCAATGGTCTGTGTTCACTCCTGCAAAGCTGCTCTAGGGCATGTACTTATATTTGAAGTTTTCCCACTTTTACTTTGACTTAAAGAAGTATATCTATCTATACTTATTTTTATATAAAATCATCCCTCAGTTGCTTACTTGTCTACACTAAGATTGGCTTTGAGTGAGTTTCTGATTGTCTTGAGGCTGGAGGGCTCTGACCCTTCCTTCCCATCACTTACATACTTCATAGATTTTATATCAGAAACCAAATTCGTTGTTCATGGCATGGCTTTAGCTATATAATCAGCCAGAATAAATAAATAACAATCAAATGGGGTCTTTATACAAGACAAATTATTTATATAATACAAATTATGTTCAGTATTTTATAATTCAACAAAATCTGACTGAAAACTCTTCTGACCATTTAGAGCAGTTGCTGTTTTGAATGGATACTTAATGAC
Organism: Mesoplodon densirostris; assembly: GCF_025265405.1. Lineage (NCBI taxonomy): Eukaryota > Metazoa > Chordata > Mammalia > Artiodactyla > Ziphiidae > Mesoplodon > Mesoplodon densirostris. Next base: position 13,040,026 of record NC_082681.1, read on the forward strand.
ACATCTTCCTTGCTAGTGAAGCTGCAAAGACCAGTGGTTAGTCCTACACTAGTGAGATAATTAGGATGAAAATGGGAAAATATTCAGTTCAGTGTCATATAGCTTTACTGAGCACTCACTATAGTTCCTTGTCCTTTGCTATGTGTGGATGATAAACAGGTGAAGAAGACATGGTAAAAACCTCATGGTTCAGGCCTATGCACAGAACCTTTATTAACAATGTAGTAAGGCCAGTAATAGAGTTCCTCAGACTACTCTGGGAAGATGGAGAAGGTCAACTTAACCCAGAATAGGGACATATGGTAAAAGTTTCTGAATGTAGTTAATTATCTGGAATTTTTCAAATAGCTCCAGCTTGTGTCTTGGAGAGGTTCAGTAACTAGCTCAAGGCTACACATGGAGACAGTTTGCTTGGCATCCATAGACTTGAATCTCCAGTCTGTCTATCTGCTCCATTAAATGCTACTGTCCTCCTCACACCATATATATGTGTATTGTTGCCTGGAGTTAATGAAACCACAACTACAGCAGAATCTTTCTATAACATGATATTTTTAAGAGCAAATATCTTTAGAGCAAAAAAGAAACTTGAAAAGTATCTTATTTGTAAGATGAGGAGAGTTCCATACCTACCATATCCCTGGGGAAAATGGGTATATGTTAAACTGTGTCTCTGCCAGGTATCAAAATTTAGCAGAGTGTGGACAAAGAATAAAGTTTCCAACTGGGGTCCCTTGACTTTGGAGGTGGTAGTTGGAGTGAAATGCATTTACAGACTTATATGTCATGCTGACGCATTAAACAAATGTGATATAATATTTACCCTAAATTTCACTTAAACTGTTAACAAACTCCCCTTCCAAATAAAATGAGCTGACATTGATTTGAAAGGCTTGCACATTCCAGTGCTCCATAAAGGCAGTCAACCTCAACCCATCAATAAACGTAGGGGGCTTCCCTGGTGGCGCAGTGGTTGAGAGTCCGCCTGCCGATGCAGGGGACACGGGTTTGTGCCCCAGTCCGGGAAGATCCCACATGCCGTGGAGCGGCTGGGCCCGTGAGCCATGGCCACTGAGCCAGCACGTCCAGAGCCTGTGCTCTGCAACGGGAGAGGCCAAAAAAAAAAAAAAAAAGAGATAAATGTAGGGCACTACGTATTCAAGATGATTATGTATCTTGGGTAATTTTCAAGCATATATGAGACAGACCATATTATTAATAAACTAAGCCAAAGATTTGTTTCTTTTTTAGTGAAAACAAATCATTTAAAGTTGTCAGTCCAAATGTGTTGGTTTCTTTGGTAGTTATTTTTCCCCTGAAGTATCCTCTGGGATTTTGTTGAATTTTACAACTATTTTATAGAGCTCTTGATAGAGAGTTTCCTAGAGATGGAAAATCTTTTAAGTTAATGAAACTGTACATTTTATGATTACGTATATTCAATCTAGGAAAATGAAAACATAAATATAACTTCAAACAAAAAATGTTTCTTTATTTGAAATTGAGAATTTGCACCAGACTTCTATGCAATGAAACACCTTAAATGCAGTGATTCTTTCACCTGATCCTCTCTTCATTTCCCATACATCTACTACACATTTCTACTTGGCCATTTCATAAGTACAATATTTTCAAATCCCATCATTACTTTACCCATAAACTCATCCCTCCTGTGTTCCCACATCTGTATGTGACACCACCACTGAGCCATTTACTCAAGATTAATATTTATGAGTTATCCTTGTAATTTCCTCAGTTTTACATCCACACCCTGTTAATTACATTTCATTAATATTCCTAAATACACTAATACTGCCTGATTTTAGACTGCCTGGACTGTTACAGTAGTAACCAAGTTTGTCTCTTTTTGTTAATCTTATCCTTAAAAACCTGCTTACTCTCACTAAAATCTAGATTCGTTCATCACTCCCAGTGATCCCACACTGACTACAGGAAAAAAGCCCCCAACTCCTTAGGATGGTATTTAAGACCCTTCATAATCTGACCTCAGCCTCACACTCCTATCAATAAGAAGGTGTATGAAAAAAATAAATACTTTACAATTGCACTAAAAGTTTCCCCCTTCAACTGATTCTTTCTCTTTTCTTTTAGAGGCAGACTTCTTAAGAGTTGCCTGTATTTACTGTCTTCATTATTTCATGTTCTATTTACTTCTTGAAGCCCTCCAGTGTGCTCCTATTTCTCCACTATTAATCTTTCCACAAAGTGTCTTACTAGTGACCTCAGTGTTTGTCCAGTTAATAGTTTTAGTCTTCTTTGCACTAGACAGCCCTATTACATATGACAGAATTGACTTCTCTCATGAACACTCCTTCGGATTCTGAGAAACCACCTATTTCTGGTTCTTCTCCTACTTCTCTAGCTGCTCTTTTAAAATTCTCCTTTGCAGGCTCATTATCTTTTAGCTGGCCCTTAAATGTTGGTGTTCTTCAGGGACTTCTTGTCCCTCTTCTCACTTTTGCTTTGGGCAATCTCATAAACTTCCTGAGTTCAGTTAGAAGCAGATGACTCACAATGTTATATCTCCAGTGCAGATCTTTTCTCTGAATTCCACAACTGTATACAGTCATCCCTCAGTATCCACAGAGGAATGGTTCCAGGATGCCCTGCAGATGCCAAAATTCATGGATGCTCAAGTCCCTTACATGAAATTGTGTAGTAGCACTGGCTCTTGGTATCCGAGGGCTCCATTTCCAAGGATTCAACCAATGGCAATTTGATCCACAGTTAGTTGAATCCTTTAGTGTGTAACCTGTGGATACAGAGGGCCGACTGTATTCAACTGTCTACTTGATAAGTATATATACACTTAAATATAGAATAGGCACTTACAAATAAAATATCCCAAACTGAACTTATCATTGTCTCTACCAAACAGCGCTTCCATCTATATTTCTTGGCACTAATTAGTGGTTGGCACTAATTATGTATCCAATATACCTAGCCAGAAATCTGAGCAAGATCCATGACTTCTCCTTTCTGACCTTTTGCATCCAGATAATTACTGAGTCCTGACAATATTAACTCCTGGATATATACCTAATATATTCTGTCCACTACATACATACAATCACCACCCTTATTTTCTCTTGCCAAGAACAGCACAATAGTCTAACATCTCCCTGCTTTCATCGTTTATTTCTTATGTTAATTCTCTATCCTGTAGCATATTTAGTGCTCTTTCTCTTGAATTTTGAGGTACTGTTCTCTTTTGGTTATCCTCCCACCTTTGATTTTTTCTTCTTAGCTCCTTTGCTGGCTCCCTTCAGTCTCCTCATCAATTAATGCAGCACTCCTCAGTGTTCTGTCTGAAGCCTCTCTTTTTCATATTTCACCCTCTCCTTGAGTGGTCTCTTCTCTCTCATGGCTTCAAATAACAACTGGATGTTTTAACTATTAGAGTCATATCTGCAGGCCAGTTTTCTCCCCTGATATATACTTTGAGTTTATTCTGGACTTCTCTGCCTCTATGTCCCACAAAACTGAGCAATAGCTACATCCAATAGCAATATAAGCCACCTTTAGTGACTTTAAAAATGAAATACCTTGTCAAAATAAGATCTATACACACAGATCTCCTGATTCCTTTTCTCAGAATCTCTCATTGAGTGCATATCTGCTATACTGATTTACTATTTTTATGCTACCTTCAGTTTGGTTCTTTGATAATCCAGGCAAAGTGATTGAATAGAGGTTTACTTAAATGACTGAATGAATATTTCTCCTTGATTTTTTCCAAGGGTCCCTATATTTGTGCTTAGGCATGCCTTCAACTCTCAGGCAGGCATTTGACAACCCTGTCTCAGCTTTCACTTCCTACCTGTGTAGAACCCTAAGATCAGTCTGAGGTGAAAGTTTTGAGTGTTTTCAGGTTTTCTTTGGGCACTTACAAAACCCTGTGCATGTGAATTGACTTCTAAATTTTCAGAAAGTATGTTGCTTTTCAAAGCCCTTGATGGATAACTCATTCCCCAGGTATTTGTTTTAACTTTTGGCCAGTGACTGGTTTGTCCTAACTGATATCACTACTTAATATAGCTGCAGTATTAAACAATTGCTGCTGGTTGTTTTTGACAAGCACCCTGGGGAGAGGGCTTTTCAACCTGAGATGCAAGAAGGGGGAGATATGGGAACATATGTATAGGTACAGCTGATTCACTTTGTTGTAAAGCAGAAACTAACACACCATTGTAAAGCAATTATACTCCAATAAAGATGTTAAAAAAATAAAAAAAAGAATTCATTGAGACTTTATATCAGTTTCTTAACTAGTCTTGCTTTTCTGTTTTTCCATGCTGTATAATTCATTTCTTGTGAGTTTTTTTCTTTTAATTGGTGGGAGACGCATCTCAAGAGATTTACTACTAATAAAAGTTTAAAGAGTGGAAATTTGTGAATAAACTCTACTGGTTCTGAGAATTAAAGTATTCATTATATTTAAAGACTGAAAAAAAAAAGAATGGAATGACTTCGGACCCTCACTTTTTGCCTTTAAAATCAGTGACATGGTTTTTATGGCTGACAGCCTCACAGGGACAGGCAATTAAGTCCTCTGATGAGTGGCTCCAATGGATTTCAATGAAGCACATATGTACCCAGGAGGAGACTTACTAACCCAGCAAATTTGGCTCTGAGAAAGTGGGTTAGATCCTGTCAGGTGAGAAAAATCGTACCCTTGTACCCTGTAGTACTTGGTTGAATGGCCTGGGTTGAGGATAGACTGGAAAATATAACATTTTTTCTCACTCTCAAGTTGTCCTAGCAGCATTCTAGGGAAATGGTGCCACACTTGCCAAAATAAGCTAATCTTCCCCCAAAGAGGTGGTTTTCATGTAAGAAATCCTTCTTAAGCTAAAGTGATCCAAAGGTTCACAGGGAAGGGGGCAGCTGTTGTGTCCAGATCTGCTGGAGCTGGCAGCAAGGAGAAAGTTTGTTTCTCTACCAGTTGGTTTACAAAATTCCTATTTATTGGAACTCAGTGACTTTATAAGCGTAAGAAATAATGCCATCCCATATTCAGTGAAAATATCCTTTAGGAAAAAAGATGAAGCATGGTACAAGACAAAGTCCATGGCATATGGATCTTGCATTATAGAACGTAAGACAGACAATGAATACAGAAGGAAATACATATTAGTGCTAGGTGCTGAGGAAACAATGGTTAGCCATGCATTCATAGATTAATCACTTTTACCCTACTCCATGCATGCACACATGCAAACGGGATCATGCTATACATATTGTGCTGGAACTTGGAGAAGAGATTTGGGCTTGTGAAATGAACTTTAGAGTTACAAGAAACCACTGGGTTCAAGAATGCATTGGAGGAGAGGAAATCAAGGTAATGACTATAGGCAGATTCACTGAGGAGTTTGTGAGGAGGTAGAGAAAAAAAGTGGGGTAGGAGTTGGAGGGGAACAACTAGAAAACTATGATAAAAAGATTAATGAGGGGTATCTGGGTCTACAAAGTATAAATTTTTAGTAATCAGTAGAGCTTTATAATAGTGCAGGAATTAGCAACAGAGTGGAACATCAAGAAATAGACCCAACTATCTGCATAATTTGACATGTCAAGTCTGTGGGGAAAGATGGGAGTTTTTTGGGTTTTTTTGTTTTTTGTGGTATGTGGGCCTCTCACTGTTGTGGCCTCTCCCGTTGCAGAGCACAGGCTCCGGACGTGCAGGCGCAGCAGCCATGGCTCACAGGCCCAGCTGCTCCACGGCATGTGGGATCTTCCCGGACCAGGGCACGAACCCGTGTCCCCTGCATCGGCAGGCAGACTCTCAACCACTGTGCCACCAGGGAAGCCCGGAGTTTTTTTTTTTTTTGATGAGTGTTGTTGGGACAGTTGGCTAACTAACGAAGAAGACATTGCCTAAAATGTTTAAAAAGGCGAGGAAAAAAGTCAAGACAAAAATAGACCTTTTGAAAATAAATTGTGTGGGTACAAATTTTCTCAGAGCGATAGAAAATCTAGAAGGTGTTAAAGATCAACTATGTTATTAAAGTTCCAAATTTAAGTTCACAAAAAGAGTCAAAAGGAAAATGACAAACTGGAAAAAATTGATATGCATATGACAAAGTCCTATATTTTTGATGGATAAAGTGACTTAACATTAATAACAACAAAAAATAACACAGTAGGAAAATGACCCATGATTTTAAATAAGCAGATCACAGAAAAGTGACCAATAAACATATGAAAATATATGATTAATCTCAATCATGATTTACTATGAACTAAAATAACTATGCAAAATAATTTGTTACATATAAAATTGGAAAGTATTTAAAAATGGGTGAGGATAGGCAGATTGAGGGTTCTTGAACACTTTCCGTGTGATATAAATCAGTGCAGCATTATCAACATGTTAAATGCACATATTGTTTGACCTAGCAATTCTACTTTAGTGATTTATCCTAAATATATACAAATATATATATATGTACACACACATATATATACACACATATACACACAAACACAAACATATTCACACACACAAACATACATTTTCATGAATTCACAAAGGTATTTGTATAAGAACATTCAGTGGAGTATATTCAAACAAAAGATAAACTATAAACAACTTAAATATCCATTAATAGGAGAGCAATCAAATAATGTTTCAGCCAAACAATCAAATATTGTATATCCTTTGAACAGAAGGCAGTAATTTTGTGTACACTGCTATGGAATGATGCCTAGCTCTGTTACAGTGTGTATGGACTCTGTGTGTGTGTGTGTGTGTGTGTGTGTGTGTGTGTGTGTGTGTATGCATGTATGCATACAAGTGTGTACATGTGGAAACAAGATAAAAGTTACTATTGCTTGAGTGTCTCAGCATTTGTGCTGCTTCTGCTGAATTAAGAAAATTCGGGTTCTAAGACAGTCTATTGTTACTTTCCCTGGACCTATGAGAGAGGATCGATCTGGCAAGGGGATGTTTCTAGCTTTTGCACTTTAAGTATGTGAAGAGAGAACATGGTTGGAGAGGCTAAAAGAGGAGGGAAGGGGTTTAAATGCAATTGATTAAGCCAACACTAAAGAATTGAGGGGCAGGTGGTAACAAGGAGGGAAAAATTTAAAGACTGATGAGCTTTGTTCACTTTTCAGGGTTTTCTGAGGATGTAGTCATGGAAATAGTTTTCAAATATGAGGGAAATCAATAAAGGAAGGAAAGAAAGACAATTTGAAGAAGTATTTCTTGGAACTCTGTCCTTAGCACAGTGTTAAAGACACAAATAAAACACTCACTTTCATTAAATTAATTTTTGACTGCAGATCTATGTTCTTTTGATGGTAACACCTCTTTGAGATAGAAACAGGAATACAAGGGGACACCCAATATGGTATGATGTATGTGTGTGTGTAAATACTTTTAAGTATAAATCTTAAATATGAATCTAAATAAATGTATATCTCTATCTTCCTACCTTTATCTTTCTGTCCGTCCTTCCATCCATCGTCCATCCACCCATCCATTTACTATGAACCAGGGGCTATTCTGCAAGCCCTTTACATGGAATTGACTCATTTGACCCTCATAAAACCTCTAGGAGGTTTTTAATTTCCCCATTGTTTAGGTGAGGAGACTGAGGTATAAAGTGGTTGATACTACTCTCAATATGCTACAGGAAGGTCTACCCAATATGTAAGCTTTTGACATCAAGAACATACAAGATTGTTCTGTAGTTTTCATTGTGTTAAGTTTGTCAAATTTGACTATCTGTATAATGCTGACTTTATTAAAAACATGGAAGTTTGAATTAATTTTCTGTATTCTGTACCTGATTAAATAGCTTTGGAATTATCTGTGTTTTCTCTGTTTTCCAAAACTCATCTGAGAAATTATATGGGTGGGAAATGATTAGGAAGATTTTATAAAATATTTGCAGTTTCTTCCATGGATAGTGGTTAGTAGATTGCTTAGGTCTCATTTATCACTATGAATCAATTTTGGTAATTTATATTTTTCTAGAAAGTCATTTAATCCAGATTTTTAAAAAGTTTATTTGCATAAAATTTATGCCAGTTATTATGTTTTACTTAAAACAATATTTGTATCTAAAATTATTTCCCCATGTAATTTGCAATTTGCTATATTTGTGATTTCTCAATTCTTTGCTGATTATGTTAGCTAATGATTTGTTTATCTTCTTGATTTTTCACAAATTCTTGGGAGTATTTAGTTGCTCTGCCATTTTTCAATGTTCAAAATGATTAATATCTGATTTATCATTATTAATCATTTCTTTCTGCTTTACTTTTGTTAACTTCATGGGTTTTTTTTTTACAATTTTTTTTTTTTTTTTTGTGGTACGCGGGCCTCTCACTGTTGTGGCCTCTCCCGTTGCAGAGCACAGGCTCCGCACGTGCAGGCTCAGCGGCCATGGCTCATGGGCCCAGCTGTTCCGCGGCATGTGGGATCTTCCCGGACCGGGGCACGAACCCATGTCCCCTGCATCGGCAGGCGGACTCTCAACCACTGTGCTGCCAGGGAAGCCCCTTCATGTTTTTTTAGTTATTAAATTTATTTAATTTTTATTCTTTCATACTTAATGGTCTAATTTTGTATAACGATGTAACTTCTTCTGACATGGCTTTGGTCAAATCCTGTGATACATATTCTTTTCATTATCTGCATTTTCCAGATGTTCTGCAATTTTACCTTCAGTTTCCTATGGGACATAAGAACCATATAGCAAAGAATTTGTATGCTTCTTGTTGCTTGTATTTCTATGTCAGTATATTTTGTCTGCTTTTATTTTTATTAAAACCTTCTAGTTTTATAGCTCTGTACTTGAATAAGCTGATCTGCACATTTTCTACTTTGGGAACTTTTTCAAGCTTTTGTTCATATCTTAATAAGGGATACATGGGTATTTAAAGAAGAGTTTATTCTCTAACGACACAGGATCACTGTGGCTGCTATATGGAAAACTGGCTGAAGTAAGGCAAGGGTAAAACCAGGGCGACAAGCAATGAGCCTGTGAAGTAATCCAAGTAAGATAATATGATGACAAAGACCAGGGTGTTGTGGTGGAGATGGTGAGAAGTGGTTTATTTCTGGACAGACTGTATTTTGAAGGTGGAGCTAATAGGATTTATATATTGATCGGATGTAGAATCATAAAGAGAGGGGAAACAAGAAGAGGATACCCAGGTATTTGGTCTGAGTAACTGAAAGAAAGGAGTTGTCATCAACTGAGATGGGGAATATTTAAACAAGAACAGATTTAAAATGAAAGTTTAGTAGCTCAGTTTTGGACTTGTTAGGTTTAATATTTCCATCAACCATATGAGTGAAGATGTTAAGTTAAAAATGTGTTACAGAAAGCTAGATTTCCAAAGAGAGGTTTGGACTGGAGATAGACATTTGTGAGTCGTCAGTGTATAGATGGTATTAAGGATGAGCTAACCAAAGTAATGAGTACATATATAATAGAAGTCCAGGAAAGAAGTCCAGGAAAAGAGGAAAGAGCAAATACACTGTCAGTTTGCAGCTAGGTAAAAGTGGTATCCTGAAGGCCAAGTGGAAAATGAATTTCGGTGAAGAGGGAGTGGTCACCTGTGTCAAGTGCTCTGTAGGTCAAATAATATGAGAAATTATTATTATATTTGGAACCAAAAACTTCCTTGGTGACCTTGATCAGTGCAGTTTCAGAGATGTGATAGGGGCAGGCCTGACTGGCTCAGGTTCAAGAGAAGTTAGGAGCAGAGATTCTGGTGACAGTGAGTCTAGACAATTTCTTTTATAAATTTGCAGTAAAAAAAGGTGAGCCATATAATGGATCAAGTGGTATGTGGAGTCAAGAGAAAGCTTTTCAAAGGGAAGTAGTCCTTCCTCTGTTGTATATTATTTATGGTCTTTGATCAGGTAATGTGTTCTCAGAGGACCTTATCTATAAATGTCTTTCTTCACCCAGGAATATATTTCTCCTTTTTTTGGTTATTTGTCATTTTGAAATAAGCAAATCAACTAGAGTGAATGTCATGTCGCTTTCCCTGTATCTCATTGGTTTTCTATTTTGAGATTTCCTGTTCATTTTTTTTCTGCTCAGTTAACCTTGGTCAACAGTTACAAATCTGATTTCACCTTCCACTATATACTCCAAGCTATATTACCTCTACAACTTTTCTACAGATTTCAGGAGAAAATGCCAAAAAAATAAAGGAAGAATTCCCATGTGGTCTCTCTTTTGACTGTATCTCCCCTTCCACTGTTGGATTTAGAAAGGACACTCACTACAGATATTCAATTTCTTATTGAATCTGTCTGTACCTCTGGACCTCATTATTCTAAATGATGAATTGCTTATTAGAATTTTCAGGAACCAAGTTATCTTGTTTTTAGAGAATTCCCTATCCACTAGAGGTTGTAAAGACATTTATCTGTCCTTGTTTTCTTTTTTGAGTTGGTCTAATTCCATTAAAATTGTTTAATGTGGTAAAAATAAGTATATAACATTAAATTTATCATTTTAACCATTTTAGGTGTACAGTTCAGTGACACTAAGTACATTCACACTGTTGTGTGACTGTTACTACTATCCATCTTCAGAACATTTTCATCTTCCCAAACTGAAACTCAGTACCCATTTAACAACAACTCCCTATTTGCCACTTCACAAACACTGGCAACCACCATTCTACTTTCTGTGTCTAAATTTGACTACTCCAGGTACTTCATATAGGAAGAATCATACAATACTTGTCCTTTAGGCTTATTTCACTTAGTGTAATGTCTTCAAGGTTTATCCACATTGTAGCAGATGTCAGAAATTTGTTGTTTTTAAGGCTGAATAATATTTCATTGTGTCTTATACCATATTTTGTTTATCTGTTCATCCATCAGTGGCCACCTGGGTTTTTTCTACCCTCTGGCTATTGTGAATAATGCTGTTATGAACACAGGTGTACAAATAATTGTGTGAGTGTCGCCTTTCAGTTCTTTGGGGTATATACCCAAAGGTAGAATTGCTGGATCATATGGTAATTCTATCTTTAATGTTGTGAAGTGCTTCCAGACTGTTTTCTACAGTCTCAGTTCTTGCTGTGCATCAGAATCACCTCTTGAGCTTTAAAAAACACACTTCCTCAATCTCCGCTCCTGGAGATTCTGATTCACTAGGTGTGAGGATACATCTGACTCCTGTTTCTTTTTATAATTCATATTTTAAAAAGTACTAGTGATGAGTTATTAAGAGGTAGTTTGTAAAGAGTGAAAATAAAAAAAAAACATGGAGGAAAAAGTAAAAGTCTCCCATTAACATTTGAAGTCTATCTTTACATTCACATGTCTACACATACTCACAGACACATGCACTTTTTTGTATTTTTAAGAAAATAAATGTGATCATACCATACACAGTTTCTACAGTATACATCATTATCTTAATTTATTTTGAATATCTTTTTATTTCCATCCACTTAGATCTGGTTCAGTCTTTTTCAACAGATGCAAAATATTCCATGGTATAGATGCTTTATACTTATTTAACCATATACCTACTGGCAAACATTTAGGTTTTTCCTTTCTTCTATTAAAATTAGTATTTAACATACCTAAATACATAATTTTGAATTTAGGTATACAAGATTTACTAAATTTGGAATAGCTTGATTAAAGAGAGTGAACATTTTCTGTGTTCATGGATATTTCCTGACTGCCCTTCAAAAAGGCAGTGTCAATTTTTAAAAATAATGTTTTGGAAGTATAATTGATTTACAGTGTTGTGTTACTTTCAGGTGTACAGCACAGTGACTCAGTTATACATTCATATATATCTATCTTTTCAGAATCGTTTTCCTTGTAGGTTATTACAAAATATTGAGTATAGTTCCCTGTGCTATACAGTAGGTCCTTGTTAATTATCTATTTTATATATAATAGTGTGTATATGTATGTAATCCCAAACTCCTAATTTATCCCTCCCCCCTCCCTTTCCAAAAAGGCAGTGTCAATTTAAACTCTTATCATTAGTGCATGAGTGTGACTTTCCTCCTCTCTCCCCCATATTGGATATTTGCCTCTGGACTGTGGACTTCTCAAATGTTTCTCAGCCTTTTTCTCCATCCTTTGGTGGTAGGGGATAGCGAGAGTGGGCTTGAGCTGAATATTTCCCTTCCCCCCAGGTAAGTTAGGGTCTTATAATACCCTAGCAGGTTAGGCTCTGGTTAACTATTTTCCCCTGAGGGCTGGCCTTGGAAGGTATATTTCAAAATGGTTCCTTTTCCTCTGCCCCTGATGGAAGCAGGAGAGAATTTTTTCCTGACATTTATTGTGGGAATCTGGCCAAGTCCATGGAGGTAAACCTCACAAAATTGTGGGGACCACCTTATGCAAGGGTCCCCCCTGGATTCTTTAACTGTCAGAGTTTCCACACTGAGCCTCCAACAATTTGTCAGTTACAGTTAGGATTTTCTGCCCCTGCTCTGGTTCCTCTGAAGGTTTCTAAACATGTGTCTCCGCTCTTTTAAGCCAGGACTCCCTGTATTCACCTGTCTCTCCCCAATCTCGGGAGCAGTGATTTGTGCTGTGTCCTCCCCTGTCTTATGGATCTTAGAAGAGTTATTGATTTTTCAGTCTGTTCAGCTTTTTACCTGTTAGGATAGAATGGTGACTTCCAAGATCCCTACATGTAGAACTGGATAATCTTCATATTTTATGTTTGAGGAGTAGCCACTTCCTAGTTTAATTGAGGTTGGACTTTTACTTTTTCAGCTTTATTCTTTTCCCCACATCATTCTGTTTCAAATAGGAGATGCTATAAATACACTTTTACCGTGCAGTATTTTAGAAGTCTCACAAAGTGTCCTTTAAAAAGTGGGCAGTACAGAGTGGATATAACTTTGAATGAAAATGCTCTTATGATTTTAAGAGTCATCTTTCTGTGCTAGTTTATTCTAGTCAATAAACATTTATTGAACAGATATTCTAGTGCTAAACCCTGCCTTAAATTCTCACTGGTTAGAGTGATGAGTTTGTCTGTGCCCCTGAGTAGTTATTGTTAAATAAGGGTTAGAAAAGTATGCCTGAAGATTTTACATAAATTAAGTGTGTCATGTGAGGCAAGTCATGATACATGTGGGCACAAAAAGGAAAGAGGATCTTCATCACATAGCAAGGCACCTGGTAATTATTTTAAAATGTTGAATTAAGTACAAAGCACGATTGGAATCCTATTTGATAGAAGGTATGAAGAACGATTATATTACTGACAATTATAGGTGGGGATTGAGGATGATCATGGGTTCTAGGTAGATTTACCATAAGCAAAGATGTGATCGTATGACATCTTGGGGGCATATTCAGGGAAAAGTCAGATTGGTCTGAACCTAAGGTATGTGTAGAGGAGAAGTGAGAGATAAGACTGGGATAGTTACTAAGGATCAACAGTATTGCTCTGATCCTACTTTGCTGCAAATCCATTAACCTCTACGAAATGTTACAGTTCTCCCACAAAGGAAATGGGGCACCTACTCATATATGATATGTAATCATCCACTACTGCTGATACCAATCACTGAAAAACTATAATGACAGAAGACAATGGTACTGATGTATGTTTAAACCAAACTGAGCCTAACAATCTCAGGTCTGGACTTTCTCCTCTACACAGGCTAGGAAAATTCTAAGACATCACCATGGCTCTTTTCATGCCTGTTGTAAGGGCAGATGCCCAGAATTTACTTTAGTTAGGTACCCAACACTGAGTACACTGCCTTTTATACACCACACCTTTGAGAATATGTCTCTAATGGACCTTGGTGTCAGTCAACATGACCTGTTTGAGAACATTAGCTTGCTTCTGCCCCACCACTGCTGAGGATGAGTCCAAGAAGAAATTGTCATCCCTGCATGAACAGTGCTAGACCTTCACCCTTTACCCAGTAGGTACAGTTAGAGCACAGCAAGAGATCTGCATCCCTACTTCCTTTCTACTTTTTAGGTGTCACTCAGAAGACACAACATAAGATAAATCAGGAAAACTGAATATTTCATATATGCCACAGTAAATCAGGTGATTTTTATGGACAGAAGGAAATTGGCACTGGATGCCATGGGGAGAAGAAGCTTTTAATACTGCATGCACTGCTGTTTTAATCAAACTGAAGTTGTAATTTATGTTTAGGAACTATAAATATAACATTCTAGTTAATGTTGATTTGCATTTGGTTTCTGAGCAAATAGAGCAGAATTATAGGAAACTAAAAAAAATCTCTGCGTTTTACATGCTAAGAAGGATTTTAATCGACTGTATGCTAAGATTAGTGGTTAACTATTATTGGCATAGGTTAAAATGTAAAACCCTGAAATTTCAGAAGTGGTGTAGTATTTGTATTTGGGATGTTTTCAGATGCTGAAAGTCTAGTCTATTAAGTTATATAACTTCTTCCACACCAAAGCAATATTAAGAGACCAGTTGATGATAATATATAATAGATGCTTCGAGCTTAGTCATCAGAGTAAAATTTACCCAGCAAGCTAAATAAAAACATCTTGCCTTAATACAAATTACTCAGGGCATTTTGGGGACTTAGGAGAATTTGGGAGATACAGTCAAGTAATAGGTTAATTAGTGCTTGTACCTTAATTAGTAATTAGTCCTTGTACCTTAAAGTCACCAACTCACCACCTAGGCATTGCATAATTGAACCAGCAAAGTTGTAAAGAATGTTTGACATAGGTTATCATTGAATAAACTGCTCAGATTTTTATAGTATATGTGTATTCAAAATTTCAGATTGTGGATTTTTACTCTGACATGTTATTCTCAGCTTATGAGGTCAAATTATTTGGGAAACTTCCCAAACTGAAACTCTGTACCCATTTAACAACAACCCCCCATTTGCCCCTTCACAGACACTGGCAACCACCATTCTACTTTCTGTGTCTAAATTTGACTACTCCAGGTACTTCATATAAGAGGAATCATACAATACTTCTCCTTTTCTGTCTGGCTTATTTCACTTAGTGTAATGTCTTCAAGGTTTATCCACATTGTAGCAGATGTCAGAAATTTGTTATTAAGGCTGAATAATATTTCATTGTGTCTTATACCATATTTTGTTTATCTGTTCATCCATCAATGGACACTTGGGTTTTTCCTACCCTTTGGCTATTATGAATAATGCTGTTATGAGCACAGGTGTACAAATATCTGTTTGAGTGTCTGCTTTCAATTCTTTAGGGTATATACCCAAAGGTAGAATTGCTGGATCATATGGTAATTCTATCTTTAATGTTGTGAAGTGCTTCCAGACTGTTTCCTACAGTCTCAGTTCTTGCTGTGCATCAGAATCACCTCTTGAGTTTTAAAAATAACACTTGCTCAATCCCCTCCCCGGAGACTCTGATTCACTAGATGTGAGGATACATCTGACTTCTGTTTCTTCTTCGAGTTTATATTTTAAAAAGTACTAGTGATAAGTTATTAAGAGGTAGTTTTTAAAGAGTGAAAATGAAAGAATATGGAGCAAAAAGTTCAAGTCTCCTGTTAACATTTGGAGTGTATCTTTACATATACATGTGTGTACATGCACTCACAAAGACAAACACACATGTACTTTTTTGTATTTAAGAAAAAAATAAATGTGATCACACCTTACACAGTTTCTACAGCTTTCAACTTGTCTCAACAATGAGATAAGAAATAATTGGCAGACAGTTTATGGTTTAATACAGATAAGAGAGAGGGATTTGTCAATAATGTCAGTTTCCTAAGAAATGGTGTAGGGATTCGATACAATGTTCAGATTGAGAGTGTGGCTGCAAATATGCAAAGAGGACAAAGTATTTCTGTTCTTTCTCTCTGTAAGTTACAAGCAAGATCATATCTTGGCAGTCAGAGGGGAGGTACAACATTGAATGCTTGTTGAGTAAAGTTTTGTTATAGCTGTTGTGGGTAAAGGGAGCTTGAGTTTACAGAATGAAATAGGATTGCTATTAGTGTTGTGAGCCCGTTCACTGTCTGGGCTTTTGATTTATAGTGGAATGTATCTGCCATGTTGTTGGACTTTGTTCAGTAGTACTGTGCTTTGTGGGTGAGGTCACAGAGAAAGTAGATAATTTAGTTCTTTCAGGGATTGTTTTTTACTATGTATTTAAAGGGCAAGAGTGACCTTTCACTTTAGAGTATTGGTGAGAACATTATTGACATGAAGAACAACAAAATTGAAAGAATATATAGGAGTGAAGAGTGCAAGTTATGATGCACTAGAATTCCCAGTCAAAGAGCCTAGAAGCCTGAATCTTAGAAGTTTGTATTCATGGTTATTAAAGAAAGCCAAAATTTGGCAGAAGTTACGATTGAGAGAAAAAGTCTTTGAATAGTTAGGGAAAATACTTGAGAGGTTCATAAACCTCTCAGGTTTATGTGACATGGAGAAGGAGATACAGTCAATTGGCTTCGATTCTAATCTTTGGGTTTTTTTTTTTTGTTTTTTTTTTTTTTGCGGTACGCGGGCCTCTCACTGTTGTGGCCTCTCCCGTTGCGGGGCACAGGCTCCGGACGCGCAGGCTCAGCGGCCATGGCTCACGGGCCCAGCCGCTCTGCGGCACGTGGGATCTTCCCGGACCGGGGCACGAACCCACGTCCCCTGCATCGGCAGGCGGACTCTCAACCACTGCGCCACCAGGGAAGCCTCTGGGTATTTTTAATGAGGTTTTAAAGGAGCCATCTGTAAGTAAGAAAGGGCAACAAGGAAGGTGCAAGTTAACTTTCTAAATTAATGGTTTATAGAGTATCAACAATACATGAATTATGAAAGGACTGAGCAAAAATAACGTTCTGAGAGGAAAGCCAGATTTCAGTGAAGGAGATTGAAGGATGTTTAGAGAAGAAATTGAGTACATAAGAAAGTTGGATGATATGGGGATTCTGTACTGTTTTACTTACTATAGTTTTATTGTATGTTTTTTATTTTGCTTGGCCCATTCTTTCCTCCTTATATTTAATTTTTACAACCCTTTCTTCTCATGCAGTAATCTTACTAATAAGTGTTAGAATTGTTGGCCATGAAGTTATTTTAATTTAGTTCTCGTATTTTAACTCCCATGGCCAATCAGATTTTGATGCTTGTTGACTCTAAGCTTGGTATTTTTCTGAATTTTTATTGAAAATTTAAAAATCTAACTGTAGAAAAATTTCCCAGAATATATGATGTTTTTAGTTTGCTCCATTCTATTTTCTTTGTTGATATATGCTTTCTTTTTTTCATACATTATGCAAAGTATGAACTGTTAGCCTCCTCCCTCTTGTTTAGCTTTATTATGGAAAAATTTCTTTTTCTTACATATTCATTTATTCAGCAAATATACACTGATCCACTACCATGTGACAGGCAATGTTTTAGGTGCTGGGGATAGAGTGGTGTGTGAGAGAGGAAGGGTTTTCTTTCTTTTTTTTTGACATTTATTGTGGTTTATTTTATTTTTTAATACATGTTTGCTTTTTTAAACATCTTTATTGGAGTGTAATTGTTTTACAATGGGGTGTTAGTTTCTGCTGTATAACAAAGTGAATCAGCTATACATATACATATATCCCCATATTTCCTCCCTCTTGCATCTCCCTATAAATTTTTCTTCTATGAGTTTTGTTGCTTCAGTGGGACTTGGTGGAGGTGAAAGTGTGAGCTCAATCAACCACTTTCAACCATAAGCCTTGATCTTTTACTCTTTAGTGAAGTATAGGAACTGGATCAGGAGAGAGAATCCAGTACTACTATAACACTGAAAAGTAGTATAATGATACTATAATGAGAGTCAGAGCAAGTCAGATGAATACCTGATACTATAATGATACCATAATTCTTTGATACCTTTTGGGAATTATGACAATTTTCCTCCTTTGTTTAACTCAATCTTACAAAAGCATTAAATCCAGAAGTATATAAAATATGCAAATGTCTTGCATAGTAAAATATTTAGTTGTTTTACATGATTCCAAAAAATCAAGGTAATAAAAGGTCAGACAAACATATTTTTATCATAAGAAGGTAAATGTGGTTTGATAGATATCACTATTTTTTGCTGATGTAACTTGTGGTTGGAGTGAAAAAAAGTTTTCTGAGAGAAAGTTAGGGAAGTATTCATTTGTATTTATAATTCTACACACATGAGAGGGAAACTTGGTGGGGATAGTTTCAATAAGAATAAAATATAAAGCAAGACTGATTTTGGTGTTTGAGGATACAAAAATGGAAATTTCTTTATGGTCACAGATGTCAAAATATTCTGTGAAATATAATGCACTAATGCTGGGAGATATCTACTGAAGCATTTATCAGCTAAGAGAGGGTCAGATAATTGAATTATTGACTTGTTCAAAAGACAATAAAAATGGAATTTCACCATCCACGTCTGAATTCTGATCAAGAAGTACAGCTTAGATATTTGGAAATAACAAAAATAAAGCATTATTTTATTACATTTTATGACAGTAAATGAAGGAGGGCAACCAGCTATAGCTGGATTTACTCACATATTTCAGAAATTTTTATTGAGCAATTACTCTATGATAGGCAATGTTCTAGGTGCTGGGGACATATTAGTGTCTAAAACAAAGAAGAATTCCTGCCCTCTTGGCACTGAGGTTGTAACTGGGGGCTCAATAAAAACACAAATAATTAAATAATTTAGCTGGTAAGATGGTGGCAAGTGCCATGGAGAAAAAATAAGACTGTAAAAGAGGAATGAGGAATACCAGATTGGAGATTATAATTATTGAAATGGTAATCAAGAAAAGCCTCAGAGACAAGGTGATTTTTTGTTTACTTTAACATTCATTCAATCAAATTAAAGGAAACACATATATTAAGAGAGTTTCACTAAGAGTAGTAGAGTAGGTAGGCTCACAGTTTCTCTCTAAAGTCAAAAGCTCTTTGTCTTCACAGAAATGATGGGCAGGGCGGGGGGTGGTGTCGATGGATCCTAAACCAGGAGGACAGGTTGCCACATTAACAGCCCAGATGAGTTCTCGAGGAGTTTGGGGGGCTTCAAACTTTGTCCTCTTCATATGCTCATGTAAACAATCTCAAGTATTATGAGCTACAGTTCAACAAAGCCTCTGACAGAATTGGTTACCAGAGGTGGGCAAGCCTGGTTGGTCCCACAGAAGGAGTTGGCATCTGGACCAAGCTGGTCGTCCCTGACCCCAGGAAAGAGCTGCTCAGTTCTCTAAGCTTCTTTGCAGGGGCAAACACCCTGGGAAACGCCCCCCTCTGTGGAGGTACAGGAAGTTACAGGCCACATATATGGGGAAAACCACGTCTTGGTTTTCCAGGTTCATTACCACTAGCTCTTGATTTTGTCTCAGGGAAAGCATCTGGTATTCTGTGTCCTTCCTGAAAATGGCTCTCCCATCCCTGTCCAAGGAGAACGGGCACAGGCGGAACGCGACCTTTCCCTCCCCGAGTAGGCTGACCCCGAGGCTGCTGTACTTGTTCTGTGCGCTGCACCGGAAAATGATGCACTGGTTGGCGTAGCACACCACCAGGTCCCAGCTGAGTTTGAAGCCTTCCCACCGCCAGCTGCACTGCTTGTCCCTGTGGAGCTGGCCCCCGCACCGCATGCTGTTCCCCTGGGGGTCGGACACGTAGACGTCCACGGGCCAGAGCTCTCTGGTCTGCTCAGTCTGGAGGGGGCCAAGCCAATGCTCTTGGTACACAGGACCCAACCAAGCGGGAGGGATCAGCGCATCCTTGTGGATGACAAGTGCTGACGTCAGGTCGCAGATTATGTAGGCAAGCCGCAGCTGCTGGAACACTGGCACGAAGGCTCTGCCCTGCTCGGTCTCCAGGAAAGGGGTGCCCTCCGAATTCCTCCTGGACCTGGCAAACCATGAGTTGGTGTCAGGCAATAGGGCCCTGCGCGGGCCCCTCCATGTCGGCTGCAGCTGCAAGAACATCCACATTTTCAGCATGGTGTACACGTCCATCTCCAGCCCCATCACCAAGAGCTGTGAAGAGGCAACGACCTCTCTCATGAGATCCAGGCTGACTTCTCGCAATAGCCCCTCACTACACTGGGTCATCATGTTGTCCAGCAGCCACTGAAGACACATGATCCTGATGTTCTGGAGTCCGTAGCTTTCAGCAGAGTAGTAGTAGCTGCACACGGTCTGGGCACTGACAGTCTCCTTCATGACCTCCCCGCACCGCTGAATCACCTTGTCCAGCTGCAGCATGCTGGCTGTGGCCAGGATGGCGACGACTCGACCAGGTGGGATGAGAATGGAGCCTCGGTACAGGGAACCTAAAGCCTCGTGCAGTGCCTCGCGATCAATGTTCTCGTCAGGCATCTGCATCTCTATAGTACCCATGTTTGTCTCCCACCAAGCACCACTGAACATACTAGCAAAGTACCCTGACTGGCACAAGTGGACCCTATGCAAGTTCCACTCCTCCCCCAGTGCGCAGATCCGCACGTCGCTCCCTTCTCCTCTCAGGAAGAGAGCCTCATAAATGGACCCTGAATGATCTTTAGCACGTTTCCGGCGGGGCTCTTTTGTGAGCGGCCCCCCTGGGCCTGTCTTCCGCTTGCGGCTCCTCTTACGGGCGGCGGGTCTGGCCTCTTCACTCTCGTTCCCTTCCTCTCTCTCTGCCACTACCGCCTCCTCAGCCTCCTCATTCCCTGCACTGGCACCTGGCTCCTCTGGGGCACGCCCCCACCAGTGCCATGGCATCCGACTACTTCGTGCTCCCATGGCCTATACCTCAGTGGTTCAGTGAACAAGCTTCCTCTCCAGGCGCCGTTGCCGCGGGCACGAGCTCAGCCCAGAGTGCTGCTGGGTACAGATGACGTTTGCTCTAACGGCCTCTGGAGAGGACGCCACGCTAAGCCACACCCACTAGGCCCCACCCCGCCGGATAAGGGCACTCCGTACCAGGGATTCCACTCTGTTTATCTTTCCCTCCTGGGATGATTGCTCTCAGGCTCCCTTCATAGGATGATGGTGGAACAGAGGCCTTTGTGTGCGAATTTTACCCATTAATTTCAAGAACACAGGGCTTCCCTGGTGGTGCAGTGGTTGAGAGTCTGCCTGCCGATGCAGGGGACGCGGGTTCGTGCCCCAGTCCGGGAAGATCCCACATGCCGTGGAGCGGCTGGGCCCGTGGGCCATGGCTGCTGGGCCTGTGCGTCCGGAGCCTGTGCTCCGCAACGGGAGAGGCCGCGGCGATGAGAGGCCCACGTACCACAAAAAAAAAGAACACAATTCACTCTTGCCCATCTAAAACAGTTAGTGATTATTCCTTAATGGAGAATTACATCTTGGTCCCAGCCCTGTCCTCTAGGCACCTTAATTTCCATAATTAACTTCTTGTTTATTTATTTATTTTTAATTTATTTTAAAATAAATAAATAATAAATAAATAAATAAATATCCCTATCCCACCCCTCTAGATGGACACAAAGCACCCAGCTGATCTCCCTGTGCTATGTGGCTGCTTCTCACTAGCTATCTGTTTTACATTTGGTAGTGTATATATGCAAGTAAGACATTTCTGAGTATCTAAACTCTTTATAGGAGTTGAAGGCTCTATATGCAGATAAATTGTCAAGGTCAAAAACAATATCCAATTTTACCCTTGAGAAGCTGTAGATTATTAGAGAAAAACCAGGAGACTGGGGATGAACACCTACTTCTCCCCTTATTAAAAAGGGGGAAATGGTGGAATATGGAAAACAGAGATCAATAAGTGTGAGAACAATCTGTGGCAAGATTTCAGAATGAATTATTCAACATACATATGGGTAAGTGTAGCTAATCTACCATAGCAGTTAAGAGCATGGATGCTGCTGGCTGTCTGGGTTCTAACCCCTGCTCTAAAATGATGATAATAATAGTACCTGTCTTATAGGGTTGTTGTGAAGATTAAATGAATTAATATAAAATGCTTAAAACAGTGCCTTGTATATAGAAAGTGCTATGTACTTTTATATAATAATAATAATAATAATAATATATTTAGAAGGCACTTGGAGAAAGTGATGTTCACGAAAAATAAGTCTGGGCTAACTAAGAACAATTCATCCAAACTAACTGTGCTTTCTTTTTAATAACATTATGAGTTTGTTAAAGAGAAAAATGCTAATTCATAGGGCATTTGACCAAATGCCTCATTTCATCCTAAGGCCTGGACCAATGGTAGAAGAAGTGGATATGGAGGTGGCCAGCAATCAGATGAAATGGAAGGAACATGGGTGTGTGGGTCAGACAGATTTAGATTCAAAGCCTGAATCTGTAACTTCTCAGTAAAATATTGAGTAAATTATATAAACTCTTTGACAGTCAACTCTATTGTGTGTAAAACAGGGAAAATCATATCTACCTTGCAGGACAATTGTATGGATTTGGTGTTTGTGGATGCTGCGTCAATTGGGATTTGGGGTGGGGTAATTGCAATAGCCCCTTTGATCCCTACATTGTTTTGATTGCAGGCTTTTTGTTACATCATCTGTACTGAATGACTTGACTTTGAAACGTGTACCTCATTATATATAATAATTTCTATTAATAAGTTATTTAGAAACCTTTTTTGAGTCTATTATCTGTGTAACTTTCCCTCTTTTCACCCAGAGATCTCTATACTGAAGTAAATCTAAAAAAGACACAGACCCTTTAACTGGTCACAATTCCCTAACTCTTTTTCCGGTGATAATAAAAAGACTATTTTACATAGAAATTACTCCAAGCAAATAATGTACGATAGTTGGATAATTATAGTGAGAAGCAAATTGAAAAGTCAGTTTTCATAATTAGTCTCTGATATGTTGTGGCTCAAAGATTTTCATGCAATAGCGAACTTTGTATGTGGCAAGACTTATTAAGTTGATATCCTCTTAATCAACATCATACATCAGGCGCTTTCAAATTAACACAAGTTGTAATAGTTCAAAGAAGCTTTTACATTTGATATCATTAATTTAATTGAATCTTTAAGTACTTATTACTAGGTCATAGATAAGATCATTTGTGCTTGGAATATGTAAGAGACAAGAGACATCTACTTGATATTTTTCAGTGCCATGACCTCCGATACATGCCAGCCATTGCTGGTCACCTATGATACCAGCAGGGCTATGACGGGGAGGAGTCCTCACTGTAGATTCAACATAGATAGTTTTCATTTGAATGTGTCATATATAACTTTGATACGGTCAGTCAAAAGCATAGAACTCTAAAGAACTGTTACGAACGTTCAGATCTTTCAAGACTAAACTGAGCCTGCTGCTGAGAGGGAAAGGATAAATATTTTTGACCCCCTTTAGGCCTGGAATAGCCTCATTGTTTCTGTCTCCACTGTGTCCCAATAGGTACCTGTATATAGAGCAATTGAAGGAAAAGAAAGTTGGGCTCTGATTTCTTGGTGCAGATGTTCATACTTTGTCAATTTTTTCTATCCCTTACTTCTTCCATCAGTACTACCTCTATATAGTTATTATCCACGTCTGCCATGCCTTCACTCATCTTACCCTTCACATTCTCAACTACAGTCATACCAGTTAGCAGTTCTCAAAATAAACCACGTTCTTTCGTTCTGCTCCTCTGTTCATGCTGTTCAGTCTACCTGAAAGTCTCTCCCCTCTTCTTCCCCTTCTTCTCCTCCCCCTCCCTTTCCCCCTCCTCCTCCTGTCCCTTGCCCCTCCACTCCCCCTCCCCTCCTTCTCTTGCTACCCTTCCTAAAGGTAGCTTCATGATTTGGCACAAGCATCCTCTCCTCTGGGGAAGTTTCTTGACACTACCTGGTCCAGCCTGAGTTTGGTGTCCCTCTCTCATTCACAGGAATGAGAACATCTGTCTGTCCTAATCATCATATTGCACACTAAATATTTTCATTCACACATAAAGCACCCTAGGACTTGTACCAATTCTTAAATACCATGTCATTCCACCACAAAAATATGTACTCTCTGACACGAGGAAAACAGCTAAATCAAGAAGGGTATACTGGGCAGATGGCTAGACTGACTTACTAGCTAAGCAATATGTCCCTTTACATAAGCTTTGCAATATATTAAGTCAAATCCTGGCTTCAGCAAAATTATACACATGATAGATACAAGGAAGGATAGTAATAAGGCTTTTTGGTTGATAAACTATGTAATTTTGAGCTACAATATTGAAGTAACCTCTCCACTTGGAACAGGGCAAAGGGAGTAAACAGGATAACAGAAGGTTTGGAGAGAAAATAAGTAAAAGCAACCTTAGGAGAAGAAAAATGAATCTACAGCCAGGTGTTGAAACAAGTAATACACATCTGCACATCCATTTATAAATGATTGTATAAATAAAATGAAGAAAACTACTCTTGATACCCTATGAGTGGTATGTCATCGTGCTCAGGAACTCGTGGCAGGCACACCACTGTTGTCAGCTACTGGAGTCCTTTTCAGAAACAGTATTGAATCTCTCGTTTCCACAGGCTCACGTTCATTGGAGGACCAGGGATATTTCTGTTCTGGCTGCAGGACTCTGGCTTTGTTCAGAATAAGAAGTATAGGGGAAATTGGAGTTGCCTGAATTACTCTAAATGCTGTTGATGTTACAACCACATACAATTTCCCTCACAGCTGTGGGGAACTCAATCCTCTGGGAATTCCCTCTAGTGTGAGAAATATGCCTGTAAGGTAATAACATATGCAAAACTGAGTGAATTTTAACTGGGATTTCTGCCGACTAGGTGTCCCCAGGTTCTCTGGCCCTGTGCAGTTACCTTTCCCTTGAATATTTAAAAATGTTGCACTCACTTATGGAGGAAAACAAAGGCTCCATCCCACCCCTGATACCTCAGAGGGCTTACATAGATTGAATTCTTTGTCTTACCTGTATCTTGTTTCTTGTGGCTATTCCCTTCTATCCACTCTATATTGATCTAGACATGTAACCTAATTAGAATTGTAAGATTTAGCAACTTTTTAAAAAATCCAGTTAAATTTGAATTTCATCAAGTCAAATTTAAGTGAGCATCCTGTATTTGATCTGGCAACTCTGAACTTATCATCTTTTCCTTAATTTACCCAAAACACCTCTCTCTCAGAGGCAAGTGTGCCTAGGATATAGAAGATTCATGGGTAACAGAGGCAAAGTTACAAAAAGCAAAGAAGTTTACTTAAATAGGAATGTATAATTCTAGATTTTAAGTCCCGTGGTCATTCTCATCACAAGGACCCTTACACTGGTTGACTCTTCCTCAGGATTCCTGTCCTCCTGTCATGTTGCTAAACCCTCTCTGTCCCTCTTTCTCCTTTTGATTATTAGCACTTTCACCCTGTCATTTTTTAAATTGTTCCAGAACAAAAACAATCCCTCCCATTTTATTAAATGGGATGTTTTGGCTTTTTAAATTTGTCTCGCTGTAGCCCATTCCTAAAGTGCCCTAAGGTGGCCGAGGCGGGGGGCGGGGGGTTTACTTTTACACATTCAGTAACCATCAAATTATTTTCCCAAATAAAAACCATACTCTCCTAAGAAGATACCAGCTGGTCAGCTTTAAAAATATAGTTTTTTCTCTTCTCTATTATATAATTAAACAACAAATGAAGGAAAAGGGAACATGATGTGTACAGAGTGTAGGATGAGCAATGAAACTGAGCAAGTCTTCACAACAAAACTGCTAAGTCAGTCTGAGCTAAGCACTGAAGGAGCAGTAGACCCTTCCTGAGTATGGAGTGGAGGAGTGATCTACTAAGTAGGGTTTTTAAAAAAATTGTATTGAGTTCTTCTCATGGGCATGGATCAAAGTTGCCAGAAAGCTACTATTCTTTCTGCTTCACTTTGCTCATGTTGTATATGAAGTGTGTATTTAAAATATCCTTGACTGACTCAAAGAAAGAAAGAAATTCAAGAGAATTAAAAATCAAAGCCATGAAGTAAAGTGTGGCAATTTTGCTCTTGTGTGTGAAAGCAGGGTCTCAAGGCCATACTATTCTAGCACAAAGAATCTTAGTTCAAATTCCTTGGGGGAGGGGAGTCTTTCTCTTTGGATGAAGATGTGCTGTCAATTACATAGGTAGATATGGCAACATTGAACAGCCAAAGTTGATTCCAGATTGTTGAATTCAATAATATGGAGTCAATAGTATAGATTTAAGCTGAATTCATAGTTCTACAATTTATGTGAAAAACATGTCTTGAAGGGAACACTGTGAAAGCTTTGAGACCAATGTGGATTTTTATGTCTGAAGGATTCCAGGATTGGTAACCTGGAAAGTTCCCCTACTAGCCACCAGTCAATCCAATTGGACAAAGGTTCCTCAAACAATCTTCCTCCTGCCTGCACACAAGAGATGGCTATCAGTTTATTCTGCTTTGGTGTCCTGAATACTTAGAACAAAATTAAGCCTTGAAAATCCTATAAAAATACAGAGATAGATAGTACATGGAAATCCCTAATAAATGAGCTTCATACAAAAACCCATTTACCAGCTGTGTCTGATCCAAATTCAGCTCCAAAGGTAATCTGGAATCACATTAGTTATTTTTATTCCATTCGTGACATATTAGAGATATAAACACGCTGTCTCTCCTGTATATTAGAGTTTTAAACTTGTATTTGCTATAATAAAGTTACCTCAAAATGTGAATTTTACAACAAATAATTAAAATATATTAAACTAGATGAAGCAACCATGATAAAAGAAAGTCAGTAATATGCCAATTCCAAGAGATTTTTTTTACTGCCTTGAGGACACCAGAATTTTGATTTTAGCTTCACAGGAGATGGGAAAACTGATTAACAACATGCCCCTCTGCCTATTCCCTTTGATTTCTCGTTCCACAAGATGAATTCTTGTGGGTGACAGAGATTTATTTCACTGGTGTTCTCTGAGCATTGACTCAGTGCTGGGCTTGTCCTGGGTATTGGAGTCACAGAGATGAATGCCAGGCCTCCTTCCTTTGGGAACTCCCAGTCTATTGAGGGAAATAGACATGTAAACAGGCAGTTGCAATATTATGGTAAAGAAATGACCAAAATATGTATGGGAGTGATAGGCAAAGTACATTTGATCATACATGTAGAAAAGCAGGGATGCTTCAAAAAATTAGATTCTGAATCTGTTCTGGTGAGGAACCTGTTTCCTTTGTCCTTAACGACTGATATGGGCCATTAAAATGTTGGTAAGCCTCTGGCAGAGAATAAGGAGATTGAAGAGTGTGGTTTTCCTTTTTTCTCTCCTATTTATGATCGCACATTGTGGTGTAGGAAGGAAGGAAAGTCAGGGTATTGGACAGTATATAGGACGTACTGCTCACCTAGCACTGGGGTTAGGAAAGCTTCAGAAAGGAAGTGAGAGCCAAGTTGAGATGTGATAGAAAGGAGGCAAAAGAAATAGAGAATCAGGGGAGACATCCTGGGGAAAAGACATGGTATAGATGAGGCACAGTACAAGGAACTAGGATGCCATGCTCGGGAAACCAAAACAGGTCAGTTATTACTGGCTCATGACATGGAAAGATGATGCTGGAGAGATAAGCAAAGGCCAGAGTTTGGAAGACCTTAGGTACCACCCATGTAGGCCAGGCCAAAGCTTAGACTTTTTCCTGTAAGTCAGGGGTTAGCAAACATTTTTTGCCAGATAGGAAATATGGCTTGGCTGGCCATACTTTCTCTATTGCAAATACTAATTTCTTTCTTAATTTTGCCTTTGTAAGCAAAAGCAGCAATAAATAATATGTAAATGAATGGTCATGGCTGTGTTCCAATAGAATCTTATTGACAAAAAAGGCAGTGGGCTAGATTTGACCCAAGGGCCGGAGTTTGCCCAACCTTGATACTAGTGATAAGCAGTGGAGTGCCATTTACATATGAGATGGAAGTTGGTAATATTTTAATAAGGTTCTCTGGCGAATCTGACATAAATTTAGGTTTAGGAAAAAAAGATGCTTCAGTCTGAGCTGTACATCAGAGCTGCTCCACAGAATTTTCTGTGATAATAGCAATGTTCTGTATTTGCGTTATCCAATGCAGAAGCCCCTAGCTAAATTCTTGAAATGAAGCAAAGTGTGACAAAGAACTGAATTACAAATTTAGTCTAAATTTAAATAGTTACATGTGGTTAGTGGTTGCCCTATTGGACAGCACAGTTCTAGGGTTTGGCCAATACTTGGATTTAGACTCAATTTCAAGTAGAAGCACAAAACAAAGATCTATGCTAGGATGTACCTATCCACGTGGTATGGGGCATCAGCAGTATATCTAGAAAAGATTGCAAAGCAGGCTCTGAGAACACCTTAAAATCATTCAATTCCATTCCTTATTTTTTTTTTTCATTCTATCTTGCCTGTTAGGATCCTTTGCCTAATTTTCTACTGAGTTTTTAAGCTTTCTTTCATTTATTTACATGGACTTTGCATACAGTAAGGAGATGAGCATTTTATAATGTGAGTTACAAATCTTTAAAACTATATGTTTTTACTATTTTAAAATTTCTTTTGAGTTTTACGGTGTTACTTATCATGGAATTTTAAAAATACTGTCTTTTAAAAAGATTTTTCTTTGATGACTTCAGGTATTGTGTTACTCTTTTAAGCGTTTTCTATCCAGCAATTATTGGGAAAAAAATAAAAAAAAACATTCCATAGCTTTTTCTAGAATTGTTATGGTTTGATTATTTACTTTTAAATATTTGCTCCATGTGAAATTTATTTATTTTTGTTTAAAGTGTGAGGTTAGAGATTTAATTTTTTTTCCAGATACCAAACCATTTATTGAGTAATTGACATTTACCCACAAACAGGGTATTGTACCATAAAGAGTCTCTTGTATGTACTTTCATACATAGCTCGATTTTGTACTCTACATTATTGATCTATCTATTTGTGAATCAGGGCCATACTCTTTAAATTAGCAAAGGCTTATAATGTGTTTGAATATTAAGGTTAGTCGTCATCCTACTTGCCCTCTTTCTTCTTCTTTTTTTAATTTGTTTTTCTATATGGATTTTATTTTTTGTTTTAACATAATTATTGAAGTATAATTGCTTTACAGTGGTGTGTTAGTTTCTGCTTTATAACAAAGTGAATCAGCTACACATATACATATATCCCCATACCTCCTGCCTCTTGCGTCTCCCTCCCACCTTCCCTATCCCACCCCCCTAGGTGGTTACAAAGCACCGAGCTGATTTCCCTGTGCTATGCATCTGCTTCCCACTAGCTATCTGTTTTACATTTGGTAGTATATATAAGTTCACGCCACTCTGTCACTTCGTCCAGGCTTACCCTTCCCCCTCCCTGTGTCCTCAAGTCCATTCTCTACATCTGTGTCTTATTCCTGTCCTGCCCCAAGGTTCTTGGGAACGTTTTTATTTTAGATTCCATATATATGTGTTAGCATACAGTATTTGTTTTTCTCTTTCTGACTTACTTCACTCTGTATGACAGTCTCTAGGTCCATGCACCACACTACAAATAACTCAGTGGTGTTTCTTCTTATGGCTGAGTAATATTCCATTGTATATATGTGCCACATCTTTATCCATTCATCTGTCAATGGACACTTAGGTTGCTTCCATGTCCTGGCTATTGTAAATAGTGCTTCAGTGAACATTGTGGTACGTGATTCTTTTTGAATTTTGGTTTTCTCAGGGTATATGCCCAGTAGTGGGATTGCTGGGTCATATGATAGTTCTATTTTTAGTTTTTTAAGGAACCTCCATACTGTTCTCCATAGTGGCTGTATCAATTTACATCCCCACTAACAGTGCAAGAGGGTTCCCTTTTCTCCACACCTTCTCCAGCACTTACTGTTTGTAGATTTTTTGATGATGGCCATTCTGAGGGGTGTGAGGTGATAACTCATTGTAGATTTGATTTGCATTTCTCTAATGATTAGTGATGTTGAGCATTCTTTCATTGGTTTATTGGCAATCTGTATATTTTCTTTGGAGAAATGTCTATTTAGGTCTTCTTCCCATATTTGGATTGGGTTGTTTGTCTTTTAGATACTGAGCTGCATGGGCTGCTTGTAATTTTTTGGAGATTAATCCTTTGTCACTTGCTTCATTTGCAAATATTTTCTCCTATTCTGAGGGTTATCTTTTTATCTCATTTATGGTTTCCTTTGCTGTGCAAAATCTTTTAAGTTTCATTAGGTCCCATTTGTTTATTTTTGTTTTTATTTCCATTTCTCTAGGAGGTGGGTCAAAAGGGATCTTGCTATGATTTGTGTCATAGAGTTTTCTGCCTATGCTTTCCTCTAAGAGTTTGATAGAGTCTGGCCTTACATTTAGGTCTTTAATCCATTTTGAGTTTATTTTTGTGTATGGTGTTAGGGAGTGTTCTAATTTCATTCTTTTACATGTAGCGGTCCAGTTTTCCCAGCACCACTTATTGAAGAGGCTGTCCTTTCTCCAGTCAATGTGGAATTACTTAGCAGTTAGTCTCTTTTTCCCTGTGCCTTTGTTCTCATCTGTAAAATGGGTCCACAGATAATCCATATTTCACAGGTTCATTTGAGGATTTCAAAAGAAAATATATGAAACGGCTCTGAAATATAGTAAGAAGTCTTTAAATAATAATGGTTGTTATCCTTATGTCAAGAGTGCTCAGCCATCTCCTAAAGCCTCATCTGTGGACTTGTGTTCAAACCAACCTGAATAGGTCCTCTCTTTGCTATGAAGAATGTGTTTTATTATTGCTCAAATCTGGAAAAAAATATCCCCAGTCCTTGTCAGGTCAAAAGCATTCCTACCAGTTCTGAGCACAACTCCTCTAAATTTTCAGAGGCAGAGTATTTCGAAAGGAGAAGAGATTACAGGAGCACCTAAGTAGACAGTGGAGCATAGTGGTTGAAAGCACATGCATTGCCATCAATTTCATCCCTTCACTAGCTCTGTGATCCTGGACAAGTGACCATTTTTCTGAGCCTAAGTTTCTTCATCTGTAAAACGAAGAGCATAATGGTATTTACCTCATAAGGCTGTTGGAAGCTTACAGGACACAATATTTCTAAAGTGCTTGCCAGTTTCCAACCCATAGAAGGTCTTAGTTCCATCTCTTTCCCACCAGCCCTCATAGCAGAAGAACTTAGAATTGGTCCCAATTCAGTCTCCCTCCAGCCAGAAACACTCCTGCATCAAAGGTAACATATATTAATCCTACACTGTTTCTTTTCTTTCATCCCTTTGGTACTAAAATCACATTCATTTTTTAGATTTATGAAATGCAATAGCACCTAACAGGTATTGCTTAGTAAGTGTTTCATAAATATTGGTTGGCTAACTGCTAATGGATTACAAAGGATGAGTACATTTATAACATAAACTGAAGGTTAATGTGGAGTGTGTTAGAACTTAGAAATGTGTAAAGAAATCTTGCTTAAGTGCTATTACCGATAAACTAGGGCCAATTGCCTAGAATGTTCCCTCCATACTCCCACTGCCAAGAATCATCCTGCTTGGCTTCATGTACTGGTGATAACTTACTCTTCCAAGACTGCCTTTCATGTCCATGTGAACCATAGTTACTTGCACAAAAATATGTTCTCTGCTTGGGGGACGGGATGAGAGAGAATGGTTTATCCTGGTATCATGCAGCTCTAGGAGTGTATGAGGGGAAGATGAAATACATAGATAGAGAGAAAGAAAAAGGGGGTTGGAAATATGTTTCTAAACAGCAGATATTATGTTAGGGCACAGTCACACAAATTGCCTTTATGGAGATTTAGGAACTAAATCCAATGGGGTTTTGCCTTCAAGGATCAATGTATACAATTGCAGTATATAGTTATATGCAGTTGACTTGAAGTCAGACACACAAAAGTTTGAGCTCTAAATCTGCCATGGCATTTTCACCACTCTAACCTTGATTGTCTCACTTTTTAAACAAAGTTTCTGAGAAAGAACTTTGGACAACGTACTTTAAATATTAACATCATTGAGAACATACAATTTCTAACTTCTGTTTATTAACATAGCTCATCCAGCTTTGTGAAAGGGTGGGGCTAGAATCATCCAGTTGTTGAATCTCTGAGATTTCAGTGTGTTCAGGCACCATCTATTCATAACTGGCTTTGAAGCCACTGCTTTCACTTACAGGGATGAGAGGGGCCAGTGCTCACTGCATTTTTTCTCCACTAAGGGGAGGATCTACCTGTACAAGCCATACCTGTCTTGCTGTAGAGACAGGCAACAATGCAGGTCTCTGGCCCCATCCCCAATCAGTTTCCCCCAAACCCCACAAATCCTGAAAAGGAATCTTGTAAAGTTCAATGAGACAGTCAAAAGACAGGTTCTAACTCAATTATCTCCTTTACTTAGCCTTTGGGATTATATGTACAGAGGAACACAAAAGGGATGGTTTAAAAAGGAATATCTGTTAAAGGACAGTCCTGCTCATTAATACAAAAACTAAGAAATAACCTGGCCTTCTGACCTGAGGGGCTACCAACATAATGGTATTTAAATCATGCTGTCATCCTGAATTTCCCAGCCCAGGCTGGCTCCAAAAATGTATTGTTTCCAAGACAGTGCCATATCAAGGCATTCTGGAACTTGAAAAAATTCAAGGGCGTTTTACCCACATAAATAATTTTCTCTAAGAGTTGCAGGTTAAAAGCAAGGAGCCCAGGAATGTCCTTCACAAATGCAGCTGTGTGATTAGTAATTAGAAAAGTCTTGAGGTTGTCTTTGTATTGGGGAGGAGGACATATAGAGGAGATATCATTGTTATAATTCCTAAAACTGGGCTCTCCAATATGGTAGCCACTAGAAACATATGGCTATTTAAATTAAAAAAAAATGTTCCTCTATCTCACCAGCTCCATTTCAGGTTCTCAACGGCCATATCAGGATGTGGCTGCCATATTGGACAGCACATACATACAACTTTTCCATCATCACAGAAAGTCATACTAGAGTATTAGCTCTAATACTACTTCCTTTAAGGAGAATTCCCTAGCCCTCTGTATACAATGACATTTTAGAATTTGTTCAACTCTGCCCTGCACTATAACTGGTTACACAGATATGTCAGCCCTACTATGAATAGAGAGTTATTTGTGCAGGAACCTTTTTCTCCAGTTTTGTTGGGGAATAGTTGGCAAATGAAACTTGAATATACTTAAGGTGTACAAAGTGATGATATGATATACGTATACATTGTGAAATGCTTATCACAGTCAAGGTAATTAACACATCCATTACTTCTCATCATTACCATTTTTTAGCCTGTGGTGAGAACACTTAATATCTACTAATTTAGCAAATTTAAATATATAATACAGTATTATTAACTTTAGACACCGTGCTGTACATTAGATCCCCAGAACTTACTAATCTTATAACTGAAAGTTTATATCCTGTGACCACCATTTCCCCATTTCCCCCACCACCTAGCCCCTGGTGATCACCATTGTACTTTGCTTCTGTGAGTTTGACTGTTGTAGATTCCACAAATAAGTGAGATCATGCAAATTTGTTTTCCTGAGTTTGGCTTATTTCACTTAGTGTGATATTCTCCCTGTTCATACAAGTTGCAAATGACAGGATTTCCTTCTTTTCTGTGGCAGAATAATGTGTCCTCTTGCATCTTGTTGTGCTCCTTTGAGATGATTATTTTGAATTCTTTGTCAGGCATTTCATAGATCTCTACATTTTTAGGTTGGTTGCTGGGGCTTTATTAGTTTCCTTTGGTGGTATCATGTTTGCCTGTTTGTGATCTGTGTAGCCTTGCATTGGGGTCTGAGCATTTGATGGGTAAACACCTTTCTCAGTCTTTACGTACTGGTTTCAGCAGGTAGAGACCTTCTCATGCCAGGTTCCTGGACTGATGGGATAGCCTACGGGATCACAGTCGAGCAGGGTCTGGGCTGGGTAATGTGGATACTGCCGGATATACAATGGGGTCTGTATTTGTCAGGCTTGTTACCAGGGGCTTGGGTGGCTATGGACCCTGTCTGGTCCCTGGGTGAATAGGACTACCTCCAGGATGTTGGTCAGTAGAGCTGGCACTGGGACAGAGGCACTTCAGGGTCTGCAGTTGGGTCTGCACATGACAGGCCTGTTACCAAGTATGCAGATGTGTTTGACTCCTTCCAGGTCCCTTGGTAGAGCTCCTGCTGGGACACTGGGTAGGTCCCTGGGTGATTAAGGCTGCTCCTGGACTACAGCTGAGAGGGACTGTAGCCGAGTTACAGTGCCATTTCAGGATCCTCAGTTGGACTGAGGTTGTGGGCCCGCCTCCAAGGACAAGGATACTGAGTCCCTGTGTGGGCAAGCCATTTCCCAGACCACAGCTGGGAGGGGCTGGAGCTGAGTTACAGGGATACTTCAAGATCTTCAGTTGGACCAAGTTTGGCAGGCCCGCTTCTGGGTGCACAGATAATGTTTCTCCTGGTGGGTCCTTGGGCTGATAGGACTGCTCTTGAGCCATGGCTGGAAGGGGGCTGGAACTGAGATGCAGGGCTGCTTCAATATCCACGGTCAAATCAAAGTTGGCAGGCCTGTTACTGGAGGCATAGTCGGCTGTGACTCCTTCCAGGTTCCCTGGTGGATGGTGCCGATAGCAGGACCAAGGCCAAACGCGGCTGTAGCCAAGTCCAGGGGGAGACAGGGCTGCTTCTGTATCTGTAGCTGGGACCACGGCTGGTGAGCCTGCTACCTGGTGTGGGCCTGCCTTCTCAAAATGGCCCTGCTCAGTTCTGGGCTCCACTGGTGTTTTATAATCCTCTGCCTGGTTCCTGAAGCTCCCCCAAAGACACTTTTGTCTGTGGATGGCTGCCGAATTGTTGTTGCTGTGGAGGAAATGAATGGGGATCTCCTGTTCCACCATCTTGCTGATGTCACTCCAAGAACCTTATTCTTTAGGAGCATCTTCTGTACACACACATGTGTGCAAAATTTAAATCAGTGGCTTCTCGAATTTCAACATGTAGAGCCTTCTAGAGCCTTCTTTTCCATTGGACCACCCTGGCTGTCTTATGCTTTCTTGGCAGTGCTAGAGTTTGGTAAGATCCTAGGATTTGAGTTTATACCTAAACCATGTGCCCAGAATCAGAAGGCCTGTTAAAACACAAAATTCTGCTTATCATCCCCAGCTCCAGATTTCCTGATGTAATAGGTCTGGAGAAAGTCACAAGAATATGCATTTCTAACAAGTCCAAGGGGTGTGGCTGATGCTGCTGGTCCAGGGACCATACCTTGAGCAACATCAACTTATATCCTAAACCCCAGGCATTGCAACCCAAAAGTGTCCCCTAAATACGGCCTGTCCCGAGCTTCAGCTTTAAAATTGCTAGATCTTTCACTCACTCAGGATGGAGGGACAAAAGGCTTCAAGATTCTTTACTACAATATTGGCCTTTCACTGTTTGATGAAAGAAAGTACTGCTGAATCTTTTGGACAGAAAAGTTGGCTGGAGGAAAAACTCTTTACAAACCTAAACTTTCTCCAAAATGGAGGGTCCTACTTAGATGGGATATGATTTCTTTGCTTCTAACACTTGACCTAAACTACTTACTTAACGCAAACCCCAAACTGGTCTAGCTCTGACTTTCTTTGAAGTAATACTTTCTTGTAAACAGTAAATGGTTGGTGTCTGCTTCCAGGATATAATATAGCAGCTCAAAACTTATTTTGCATAAATCAGAGGAGACACTCCCTAATATACCCATAAACATTGGCAGAGTAGAAATAAAAGTCAACTTTTTCAGAGTTACATGCCACTCTTCTGAGATTCAACCTTTTTTAAATTGAAGTACAGTTGTCTTACTATACTATATTAGTTTCAGGTGTACAGCGTAGTGATCCAGTATTTTTGCAGATTATATTTCATTTGAAGTTTTACAAAATAATGGCTCTATTTCCCTGTGCTGTACAATATATCCTTACTGCTTACTTATTTTATACATAGTAGTTTGTACCTCTTAATCCCATACCTCTATCTTGCCCCTGCCTCCTTCCCTCTCCCCACTGGTAACCACTAGTTTGTTCTCTATATCTGTGAGTCTGCTAATTCGAAAAGATACATGCACCCCAATGTGCATAGCAGCACTGTTTACAGTAGCCCAGATATGGAAGCAACCTAAGTGTCCATCCACAGATGAATGGATAAAGATGTGGTATATATATTCAATAGAATGTTACTCAGTGATAAAAAGAATGAAATTCTGCCATTAGCAACAATGTGGCTGGACCTAGAGAGTATACTGCTGAGTGAAATAAGTCAGAGAAAGACAAATAGTCTGTTATCACTTATATGTGGAATCTAAAAAATAAAACAAATGAATGTATATAATAGAACAGAAACAACTCACAGATATTGAGTTTCAACCTTTGAAAGCTCTCCCAAACCAGTGGTAATAACTGAGAAAGGGTTGCATGCAATACCACAGCATTACACACAACTGAGTATTCCATCATCTGAAGAGTTAGCTTTCTCCATTACCTTGTTATATATTTGACTGATTGTTTTCAGTTAATCGACTAAATTTTTCAATGACTTGGCACTTACAAACACTTGCCAAAGCAAGGGCATATGAAAATAATAGAG
Organism: Mesoplodon densirostris; assembly: GCF_025265405.1. Lineage (NCBI taxonomy): Eukaryota > Metazoa > Chordata > Mammalia > Artiodactyla > Ziphiidae > Mesoplodon > Mesoplodon densirostris. The sequence continues at coordinate 13,076,554 of NC_082681.1, forward strand.
AGAGGGGAAGGAAATAGCACTTGTTGAGCAACTTCTAAAATGAAGCACAATCCTATAGACAATTTATATCTATCAACTCATAAGACCCTCATAAATGTGCATGGTTGGGATTATTATCCTTTCATCACATATGAGAAAACAGAAACTCTGATGTATTACATGATCAGATCATGTTAATGCAACTAGTAAGTGCTGTAGCATGAAGTGAAATGACGTTTCTCCAATGCCAAATCCCATAATCTTTTCCTCTGTATTGGCATCCCTACAATGTATTTGGTAAAATGGATGTTTCAATGGGGAAAAATGTTTTCTGGCCAAATAGGTTTTGAAAAGGTTGCATATCATCACCTTTATTGAAGATTTCTGATGCTCACAGTATTTAGCACCCCGAATAAGACTTTCAGTAAAGAAACCGTACAGCGCAGGGTTTCCCAAATTTAATTGACAAGAGAACCCTTTATTCCTAAGAAAACAGTTTGAGAAGTACTATTTTATACTAGGCTGCCTGCCTAAATATAGAAAGAATATTTATTTTTAACTGCAGTATTCCAAATGAGAGTTAGGAGTAGGTGATGGAGAAAGTTCAGTACCTCTCTCTCATTTCCAAATTCCTTCTTTAATGAATACAGATCTTCAGTTAGATTCAGTGGCCGAGAATTGGACTCTTTACCAGTTAGCGGGGATGCTGTGTTAAAAGGTGATACACATATTTCCCCTGTTCTCTTCTAAATCATCTTTCCTTATGTCTAAAGTGGTCCAGTGAACTAGAGCCTTCTTTTCTATTGGACCACCCTGGCTGTCTTATGCTTTCTTGGCAGTGCTAGAGTTTGGTAAGGTCCTAGGATTTGAGTTTGGACCTAAACCATGTGCCCACATTCCCTGAATCTGTGTTTGGATATAAGCCAGGCTCACATTACACTGGTAGTTGACTGTGCTTTGCCATTGAACCTCATACATCTGTTTGTCTCAGGGAGCCTGTGGGAGGGGGTGGCCATGGTGGGGTATTGAATTCTAATACTCATAGGTACTTAATCTAATAGTCAAAACCCACAGTCTTTTTCGTGAATCTGTTTTGCATTTTAACCCGTATCTGTGGAGCTTAAAAAGTCCTTACAAATATTTCCATAATTGGCAAAGTATAGGGGAATAAAAAGAAAAAACAGTCAATTTCTTACATTACTAATACACTTTTATTCATTCATATAATATATATGGTATTGTATGAAGTATTACATTATATTGCACATAGAATATAAAATAGTGCCCTTGTCCTTGTCATTCAGGAGTTTATAGGCCAAAACGTCAGATAAATACATGAGCGAGGAAAGAAGCAGACCTTTAGTCCTACAGGCCCTATTCAGACATTTCTCCACTCTGTGACCTTGGGCACACTACTTAACCCAGCGGTCCCCAACTTTTTTGGCACCAGGGACCGTTTTCGCGGAAGACAATTTTTCCATGGACCGCGGTTGTGGGTGGGGTCGGGGGTGGGGATAGTTCAGGCGGTAATACGAGCGATGCGCGATGTGGAGCAGCAGATGAAGCTCACCCACCGCTCACCTCCTGCTGTGTGGCCCACTTCCTAACAGGCCGAGGACCGGTACCTGTCTGTGGCCCGCGGGCTGGGGACCCCTGACTTAACCTTTCAGATCCTTCGTATCCTCTTTAGTAATGATGAGGTTTAACACTTCTCAGGGTCATTGTGAGAATGAAATGGAGTAACCTCTCTTGTGTTTTGCAGCCAGAAATACGTGCACCCCATGGGCATGAAACAAAAAGCCAACCCAAACTGGGGACAGAGGTCCTCTTGCAAAGTCAAGTTTACTTGAAAATGCGAGGAAATAATTTTTATAATAAAACAAACATGAATATATTAAGAGGTAGAAACAAAAGGTCCACGTGAATTTTGAGGCTAAAATATGAAGCTTCAATCACGTTCTGGTTTGGTAGTGGGCTGCTTCAGGCAGCACTTCTGGGAGCCCTGGGGGGATGTGCTTTCCCTCACCTCTACTTTATGGGTATTTCAGTGAGAAAAAAATTCTGAGAGGCACTGAAATTTATGAAAGGTTTACTAATCTATAAACATGTCACAATGTTGTTATTATTCATATTCAAAGCAGCGGCAAATAAGTGCAAAAGGAGACTGAAATGGCATGTAGGTGCTGACAAAGGAAAGCAGCAGTGTGACGGCAGGCTGACCACAGCAGAGTTCACGGGAGATGGCGCTTGAGACACTGGGAGGGGACAGGTGCTTTCCTGTCATTTCTGTAGAGCAGTGACTCTCAAACTTGAGTGCGCATCAGTATCACCCAGAGGGCTTGTTAAAACACACATTTCAGGGCCACAGCCCCAGAGCCTCTGATTTCCTAGGTCTGGGGTAGGGTCAGAGTATTTGCTTTTCTAGCAAGTATCCAGGTGATGTGCAGGCTGTTGGTTCAAAAAGAACTGCTGCTTTTGAACAATGTTTCCTAATTCTAGCAACTTAAAAATAAATATTGATGTTTACCCCCCCTTTCCTACTTAATTGGTCATATTATGAGCATTAAGAATATTTCAAGGTGTTTCTACTCAGCTGGAAGAGTTATGACAACCCTTCCATCCAGTTTGCCCAGGACTGAGTTGTTTCATGAGATGGGGGATTTTCAGGGCTCAAACTGGACAGTCTCACTCAAACTGGGGCAGTTGGTCAAGCTACTGTGGAGTCAAGGTCTACTAGATAAATAACTTGCTTTACCTATCTTGAGGAGGATGGTGATAAACACAGTTTGTTTTGATGTTCTCTTGCCATTGCTTAGCATAGGAGTGGACACTCTAGAACTAGTTGCTTGATTCCACTTAACATTACAGAGGGGAAAAAACATCTTTTTTAGAGTATGAGTATGGCACTTTAGGGACAACACTGTGAAGAATAGAAAGAATGCAAGCATTGGAGTTAGACAGAATTGGACATGGTAGCTGCTGATTGCTACATGAATTAGCTGTGTGCCTTGGGCAAGGTACTTAACCTATTTGAGACACAGTTTCTTCTTATGTAAAGTGCAGAAATAATAGCTCACAGAGTTTTTGTGAGAATCCATGAAATTATTTATTATAAAATGTCGAGTGTAGTGGTAAGATCTCGGTCCTTCTTTACTGAAGATGACAATACAAATATGCAGAAGCCTTTAGGGAGTAGTAGTATCTCTATATTTGGAAAAAGGTATTCCAGAATGAAGGCTCGGTGTGAACAAAGGCCAGCTCTCAAAGGGCATGGTCTTTGGGGATAAGTACAGGAGAGTGGTGTCACACTGCTATGATCTGAATGTTTGTGTCCAATTAAAATTCATACCTTGAAAGCCTGACCCCTAAAGATAATGGTATTGGGAGGTGGGGTCTTAGCGAGGTGCTAAGGTCATGAAGGTGGAGCCTTGTTTTTGGATGAAAATTATCTAGCAAAGACTTCAGTTATGAGTTACTTGGGTCAAAAGGTCAGACATCCAGTCGTGGGTAGTCTGCTTATTAAATGACATGGAGAATTCGATATCACACTGGCTTCTTATAAGCGTCTTCCTTGTTTGAATCTATCCCCCCACTCCATTCCACACACACATATGTTAATGGGTTAGTTTTCATTAAGTGTTTGTTTTTCCACATTTTGTTCTTTTTTTAAACATCTTTATTGGAGTATAATTGCTTTACAGTGGTGTGTTAGTTTCTGCTTTATAACAAAGTAAATCAGTTATACATATACATATGTTCCCATATCTCTTCCCTCTTGCATCTCCCTCCCTCCCACCCTCCCTATCCCATCCCTCTAGGTGGTCACAAAGCACCGAGCTGACCTCCCTGTGCTATGTGGCTGCTTCCCACTAGCTATCTATTTTACGTTTGGTAGTGTATATATGTCCATGCCACTCTCTCACTTTGTCCCAGCTTACCCTTCCCCTCCCATATCCTCAAGTCCATTCTCTAGTAGGTCTGCATCTTTATTCCTGTCTTCCCCTAGGTTCTTCATGAGCAGTTTTTTTTTTTTTAGATTCCATATATATGTGTTAGCATACGGTATTTATTATTCTCTTTCTGACTTCACTCTGTATGACAGACTCTAGGTCCATCCATCTCACTAAAAATAAGTCAATTTCATTTCTATTTATGGCTGAGTAATATTCCATTGTATATATGTGCCACATCTTCTTTATCCATTCATCTGTTGATGGACACTTAGGTTGCTTCCATGTCCTGGCTATTGTAAATAGAGCTGCAATGAACATTTTGGTACATGACTCTTTTTGAATTACGGTTTTCTCAGGGTATATGCCCAGTAGTGGGACTACTGGGTCGTATGGTAGTTCTATTTTTAGTTTTTTAAGGAACCTCCATACTGTTTTCCATAGTGGCTGTATCAGTTAACATTCCCACCAACAGTACAAGAGGGTTCCCTTTTCTCCACACCCTCTCCAGCATTTATTGTTTCTAGATTTTTTGATGATGGCCATTCAGACTGGTGTGAAGTGATATCTCGTTGATTGATTTGCATATATTGAAGAATCCTTGCATTCCTGGAATAAACCCCACTCGCTCATGGTGTATGATCCTTTTAATGTGCTGTTGGATTCTGTTTGCTAGTATTGTGTTGAGGATTTTTGCATTTATGTTCATCAGTGATATTGGCCTGTAGTTTTCTTTTTTTGTGACACCTTTGTCTGGTTTTGGTCTCAGGGTGATGGTGGCCTCGTAGAATGAGTTTGGGAGTGTTCCTCCCTCTGCTATATTTTGGAAGAGTTTGAGAAGGCGCGCCTTTTCAACATTGAAGGCTGAATATCACATGGCACTTTGCTTCCCCCAGATTAAATGATCTGAGACGTAACAAACAACCAAGACAGGAGCTGCAGTATCTTTTATCACCTAAACTCAGAAGTAACATACTATCAATTCTGTTCATTCTTACTGCTCTCACAAACCAATGCTGGAATAGTATTGGAGAAGATTATATAAGAATATAAATACCAGGAATTGGGGAGTATCTTAGAGGCTCACTACCACATGGGTCAGGTTTTCAATTTAAAAGGTGAAACTAATAAACAAGTAAACAAACAAGAAAAGAAAACCCTAGAATAATCTATGGGAGAAATCTTTTATAGCTTTGGTGTGGAAAAGTCATTCCTAATGTTCATATAATCTCATAGGCCATCAAATAAATAATTTATATATTGAAATATATATTACTAATAAGAAATAGGTGTCAAAATCCATCATAAACAAATCCAAAAGATAAACCTCAAACTGAGAAAAAGAAATGTGATTATTTTATAAAGGAAAGAACATCAGTACATCAGATTGGGTAAACAATATGAATAGACAATTAACAGTAAAGGAAATAAAAATAGATCTTAAACAAAAAATAATGTACTTATAATATGAAATTTTAAACTGCATCAAGCTATATTTAACTACATTAAAAGTCTATTTTTTCTCTCACTGGATCAGCAAATATTCAAAAATTTTAAAACATACTATGTTTTCAAGGAATGTAAAGTGGCACAACCTTTGTGAAAGGTAATTTTAGAATTTCAGTTAAAATTATGAATATATATCCTTTTACCTATCAGTTTACCTTTCAGAAATTTATACTACAGATATACTCTAACATATGTAAATATAATTTGAATAAGTTTGTTTATTGAAGCATTGTTTCTAATAGCAACACATTTGAAACAAAACACCAATCAATCAATCAATAAATTGGACTGGATGAATAAATTGTAGTACAACCAACAATGGAATTTTATGCTATATAAAAAAATGAGGTAGTTCTTTGTATTCCAATATAAAGTGGTTGCCAAGATATACTGTTAACTGAAAAAAGGAAAGTGAACTATAGTGTATATAATATGTTAGCATTCGTGTATAAATGGGAAAGATATTTATATGTGCTTGTATATGGGTAAAATATCTCTACACAATATATAAGGAACTAATAGTGCTTGTATAAGAGACAGTGTAAATAACTGGGAAATAGAAAAGCATCTTACTCTATAGCTCTTTATCATTGAAAAATTTTAAACCATAGGGATTGCTATGGACTGAATTATGTACCCCCAAATTTGTGTGTCGAAGCCCTAACTCCCAACATGATGGTATTTGGAAATGGAGCCTTTAGGGGGTAATTTGGGTTAGATGAGGTCATGAGGGTGAGGCCCTCATGATGAGATTAATAGCTTTATAAGAAGAAACAGAGAGATGGCTCTCTCTCTGTCATGTGAGGAGACAGCAAGAAGGAAGCCATCTGCAAGCCCAAAAGAGGGTCCTCACCAGGGTTCAAATTGGTTGGCACATTGATCTTGGACTTCTCAGCATCCAAAACTGAAAAATAAATGTTTATTGCTTAAGCCATCCAATCTATGGTATTTTGTTATAGCAGCCTGAATAAATGAATATGGGAATTACTGTCTATTCAAAAATTAAGGGCTTCCCTGGTGGCGCAGTGGTTGAGAGTCTGCCTGCCGATGCAGGGGACATGGGTTCGTGCCCCAGTCAGGGAAGGTCCCACATGCCGTGGAGCGGCTGGGCCCGTGAGCCGTGGCTGCTGAGCCTGTGCGTCCGGAGCCTGTGCTCCGTGACGGGAGAGGCCACAGCAATGAGAGGCCCACGTACCCCTCCCCCACCAAAAATTGCTCCATTAACAAGATAATGCTCTTCATAACAAATTACAAGTAATTCTAACAGAATATACGCAGAAATTTTTTATCTTACCCAAAGCACTGCTGCCATAAAAAGGTAACCATGACACACCTTATCTACTTGCACTGTTGAGCAGTAACTACTGACTCTTTCTTAGTCTTCTAACATTTTCCAATATTTTGTCACATTTGTTAGTAGTGCTACAATTTAGCTATAGAAGATAGTGATGTGTTGATAAAGTATTTATTTGTTTTTGTTTTCAGAGCACCATGCACAGCTGTCTGTAATAATAACCATTGACAATAAGCAGCAGATCTCATTGGATATTAGGCTGTGCCAGGTAATTGTAACAGAACCTAGAGAGGACCTCACAGTCTGCTTTCTGTCATAGTGCAGTTGGTTCATATAGGCTCCATATCTGCTTCATCCATTTCATTTAGGTATCTTATATCTTTGAATTTGCTGATGATAATTGTTAAAAAAAATAAGTGGAATTAGTAATCAATATGGGTTAAGAGAGATAAATATATGTAGATTTGGAGTTGTTTTAGTAATAGAACCTATAAAATAATTGAAGATCCATGTTATTCTGTTACAGAGGTGGGAGCTAAGCAATGAGTGAGGGGACTGAGCAAATTAGAACAGAGAGCTCTGCTATATTCTAGCAGGATGTTATAAGGAAGAAACTAAAGCAATTTTTACCCTACAAATTTACCAACATATTGGGGAAAAAAAACGCTTCTGGGTACCATGCCAAGCAAAACAAGATAAATATTCCTCCAAATTTCCTAATTCAAACATCCATGATATTTGACATCTCGACCCATGTTTAGATTGAGAATAGGAGTCAACATAGATTAAATCAGGTATGTGACTGGAGACTGTTAAGGACAACTTATGGTAGTGACAGCCCTTCCATAATAACACGGGGGGGGGAGCCTCTAATAATAATAGATAAATTCATAAGCATCTGGAAAGATTAGGAAGGGCTTTGTAGAGTAGGTCATCATTGAGTTGAGTTGTGAAAGATGAATGCAAGTTTTTCAACCAGATTGTAGATTAAATGGGATGGTGTGGGAGGGAGGGACATTCTAGAAAAAGGAAATTGTATAGGTAAAATCAAGGCGGTTTCAAACAGATAATTCCAGGAAGTTCAGGTGTTTCAGTATGGTTGACATATCAGATTTTGGGGTGGAACCTTCATAAAATTTAGGATAAGAGAGAAGGCTTAAGGTGGAAGCATAGGTTAGATCATAAAAGGCTTCATATACTATTTCAAGGAATTCTGAGTATAGCATGTAAGAAGCTGAGAGTTATTTGATAGGACCAAACTAGCATTTTGAAGACACCATCCTATTTGATATGTGGATGGTAGTTTGCAATTAGTATATAGAAGGAAGATGGTATCAGTGGAGATAAGTGAGTAAGTTAGAATATGGAAATAGTGTGAGAAAGAGAGGATATGAGAATGAATGAATGTTAGATAGTAAAAGTTAGCAATGACAGAATAGGGGACTAATTGGGCATAAAACATAAGATATTGCTTTCAGGGATAAGGGAAAGGGAATGCCAAGATCACATTATAAGAAGTCATATTTGAATTATCCTAATGTCAGTGAATTTCAGAAGGGTCATCAAAACTTGAGGAGAAAGCAATAGTTGTCAAATAAAAATAAAAGCAATATTTTAAAGATAGACACTAGTCATTTTAACTGCACTTGTCAAGGGATAGCCACAAACTGATTCTTCCAGCAATAACCCGCCAACCATATTCTTCAGAAAAGGCTAAGAATGCATGGAAGGTTGAAGAAGCCAGGGATTCAGATTTATTTGGACAGAGTTGTAGATATGTTTTGCTTCCCATGGGTGAAAAGAGGAGCAAGCTTCCACCTACCTCAAATCAAGTGAGGGGTGCTTCAAGAAGAATTTGACATGCATTCCCTGGAGTTTTAAGGGATTCAGGGTTTGTTATCTGACTCACATCTGAAAAGTTGGAAGTAAAAAAGCTATGGTTTAAGTTCATCCGCATTTCTGCAGAATGTAGACATAGGCCTGCATAGTGAATGGCTTGTACCTCTAGTGTTTATGGTGAAAAACATGGAATTTTTTTCCTGTGGGCCAGATGGGGAGTCCACAGCAAGACAGGCAGACTAAGCCCTTTGGGTAGGGACTCTGCCCAAAAGGACTATCGGAGAACTAGGTGATCCCAGAAAAAGAGTGAACCACTAGACAGCAAAAAGACGAGAGAAAACTCATCTGGGAAATAGCAGTGAGCAAAATAAACAAAACCATAAATTAATCCTGTTCTCACAAGAATTTGAAAGTCAGTGAAAAACCAATTGGAGCTGCCCAACTATCTTATCTGCAGGTATTAAAACAAGTTATATGTGTAAACTTGAAATAGAAAATGTAAAGAAAGAATGAAGTTGCTGTCTGCTTGCATCTGACTAAGTGTAGCTTCTTAAGTATACTTGCAGATTTCTGACTTGGATACATGGTAAAAATAGATAAGGAATGCAAAATGGCTGCCATTCACAAGATGGGGGACACAAAAGTAAGAAGGAGTTGAGGAGTGGTTGCGAGTTTGTGTGTATATAGCTGATGAGTTCAGTTTTATACATCTTGAATTTGTGAAGGCTATGGACCATCTAGGTGAAGATTCCCAGTAGACAGTTGTAGTTATAGATGTGGTGCTTCAGAGAGAGATTTGGCTACATTATTTAGATTTTGTCATTATCCTATAGATAGTAATTGAAACATTAGGAGCATTTATCCATGTCAAGTGTAAGAGGTGATAAAAATAAAAAGAAACTATGGAAAAACTCTTAGACATGTCAATACCTATTAGACTGATGAGAATAATAATTCCAGAAGGAGAATAAGAAAGAATGGCCAGAGAGGCAGAAGAAAAGACAAGAGTAATTTTTTCAGTAGTCAGAAGAAAAAGGAGTTTCAAGGAGTAGGAAATATAAAACAGTATCAAATACGTCCAAAAACTTGAAAAAATGGGGACTAGTGAGAGGCCATAAAACTGGGATATTAGGAGATCAACATCATGTGATCTTTATCAGCGCACTGGGGAGATCGAGGCAGGCAGGATAGATAATAGGATAACAATGATTTCCAATATTTAGGTAATATATGGACCATTTTTAAAGGAAAAATTGTTATGTAACAAATGATTTTTATCATGCTACTCAAATATTTCTAAACCTAAAATCATGTATATGCTATTATCAAAAAATACAATTTAAGCACATAAATACACAGTTCAAATAATTTAATGCAATGGTGTTATTGTATGGAAATCAAAGTACATCTCAGAACTAATCTACAGTTCTATAAAGTACCTTGTCAAATTGTTTGAGTTTTGTAATGACTGAATTCTCCCTTGACTTTTCTCCTATCACACTTTTGTGTGCACATCACATCATGCTATGATTTGGCCTTTGCAGGGCCTGAATTCATTATATGTACCATAAAACTGTTCCTTTCATTTCTACTAGACAAGAAAAAGGGTACTAATTGGCACCAGTCTGATTAAAAACATAAACACAAACCTGGCACTTAGCTCCTTTAAAACAAAAACACAATTCTGGGCTCTGAAATTTCAAGTTATAATATTATAACATGTTATAGTCCAACATATCATAACATAACATATATAATATATAACATATGTTATAAAAAAGCAGACTCCCAGATATCCAAATAGGCTTGTATTACTTATTAAGTTTCTGAAGAATGACACATCTGCACACTCACAATCTGATAGATTCATCTCTGAACCCTGAGAATATGTCTGCAGGCACTCTTTTGAGAAGCAAGGCATTATACTATTATATCGAGATATACTATCTTTCTTTCTACAGTGTAATTGATGATAAGCATAGACTATCTTATTAATTTTTATATCCTGCTCTCAGTGATTACCACAGTTTTTGAAATCGAGAGAGATTTAAAAGTTTTAATGAATGAATGAATGTCATAGTCTCTGTTTCCTTTATATAAAGTATAGAGATTGGATCAAACATATTGGTGGGAACTCGTTGCTTTTAGTAACAGTTTCTTCCCATAATTTTGGTCCTGAATCAACTCATTCAGGCATTGCCATCAAAGGATACAATAGGGATATGAAATGACAATCTTAGACTACAATCAGATCCCCATGAAGGTCAGTCCCAGGACAGTGCTGCTTCCAACGGGCATTGTGATTCAGGTAGCTTACTGCTGGGAGATGCAACAGTTGTTTGCTGACACACACATCTGCAGCGGCAACCTTCCAGCAGGGCTTCAGAACTGGAACTGCACTGTACTTAGCAACAACCTGAAAACTCGTTGCCCAGTGTGTAAGCTTTTCACAGCTGGAAGTTGCTTTCACATATATTATGCTGCAACCTGTTTACACTTTCACAGATTTCTAGGAGCATTCAGCTAATTAAAAACTTGGGCAGAGGTGGAACCGGAAGAAACAAATCACCCACAGGACCGTGCCATATCCCACTGGAGTTTCCCAGAGGTTCACTGACTGAAGTTGGGTCACAGTTCTAAAAATGAGAAGCGCTGTGCATCTTTCAGTATGGCAGTGGGTCCCTGAAGACCAGGTCTCTGATGCTTCACTGTGTGGTCATTCCTAGTTCAGTGCTTTGGCTGATGTCTTCTGCTCTCCTTTCCCTTCCTTTTGCTTTTTTTCCCCTCACACATGTCCACCTGGAAAAACTTCTGCCAATTCAAGTTTCTTGCTTACTTCCACACTCACCACCTACCTCTTCCCAGAGATTTTCTGACTAATATCTGTACTTCCCCAACTTTCCTTCTTCAGTTTTATACAGAAGTTTCCTGAATAGTAACCTGGAGTCAAAGCAGAAAGTGAGCTTTGAATTGAAACAGATACGTGTTCAGTTTCTATCTGCAATAATTACATTTGTGACTCTGAGAAAACGTCTTAAATTCACATTCCATCTCCTTATCTAAAATTTTGGAACAACAATCACCACCTCATATGATTGTTGTAAGGATTAAATGCAATGATAGATGTGAACTACCCAGCTCAGTCTGTGGCACATAATAGATATTCATTCAAGGCTAGCTGTAGCTTTTGTTATTTTGCCGAATACCTGAGAAATCATTCCATTTGCAGTGTCTCCATGTCTCTAAAATGTTTCCTGACGTTTTTTTTTAGAAGATGTTGGGGGTAGGAGTCTATTCATTTCTTTATTTTTGCTGTGTTGGGTCTTCATTTCTGTGCGAGGACTTTCTCTAGTTGTGGCAAGTGGGGGCCACTCTTCATCGCGGTGCACGGGCCTCTCACTATCGCGGCCCCTCTTGCTGCGGAGCACAGGCTCCAGACGCGCAGGCTCAGTAATTGTGGCTCACGGGCCCAGTTGCTCCGCGGCATGTGGGATCCTCCCAGACCAGGGCTCGAACCCGTATGCCCTGCATTAGCAGGCAGATTCTCAACCACTGCGCCACCAGGGAAGCCCTTTCCTGACTTTTAACTGGCCATCCCTCCAGGATGATTCTTCATTCTACTCTTCTGGGTCTCAAAGACCACATGGAAGCCTGCCACCATTCCAGCTGTGAGCCTGGCTCACCTAAGCGGAAGGCATGATTTATATGCTAAGTGCTGACTACTTCCTTATTTCTCCACGTGAAGGTGAACTAATGTTGTTTTACTAGAAGTCACCATCTTTAACTTATGTACACATAATTTTTGGATGCATCTTGTTCTGTTCCTTTTCTATAAGGAACAGTAATCGCTTCCAGCCTATCTTTTTTTCTCAATCCACAAGTAGATTCTTGGTATGCAAACATTTCTGACAACACCATTCTATAACTGGATTGTTCAGTTTCCAGATCACCAGCACATCACACCTCCTAGTCACCCATGGTGGACACTTCAAATTCGTTCTAAATTATTTCATATCCATACTTTCCCACCCACCCAATCAGTTAAATCCTGGTGATCCTGTCTTTGCAATGTCTTCCACATCAGTCCCAGTTATCCCCTGCCTTTCTATTCAAATTGCCACTACCTTCGTTCAGACACACTTCTTTCTTCTGGACTCACTAGCAACCCTGTTTTCAGTCTCTTATCTCCTTAGACCAATCTTCATATTGTTTTCAGAATTGTCTTTATAAAGCAAAGGTGACATCTTAAGTTCTGTTTCTCCAAATTTGTCAGTGACTCCCAATTTCCTTCAAAATAAACTCCAAACTTATTAGCATGATATTCCCAATTGGACCCCCAAACCACTTTTTCAGTTTCTCCAAATTCACCACTCCTTGAATATGGAACTCAGTCCTTAACAAAGCACTTAACTCTATGGATCCTAAACACTTTTCTGCCTCAGCATTTCTGTTTAGACTGTTCCCTCTCTCTGGTTGGCTATATGCCCCACTTGGTTTTTGCTTATTAGATTCCATCTTCCCTCAGGCACAGGTTCAGTGCCCTGGTCTCTCTATTCACAATTAATAATTTGTCTTTCTGCATCCAGAGTACAAACTTATACATGGATTTAACATTTATTTCATCATGTCTCATATAATACAAAGTATTTATCTATATGTCTTCTAATGTATAAACCCCTAAAGGACAAAGATCATCTCTACACCCTCACAGCACATAGAACAATGACTGTACATTAAATGAACACAAGAAATGTTTATTGCATTTAATCAGATAACATGTAACCTCTTCACCTCTATTTGAAAACATAAAGCGTTCTTTTTTTACATCCATTGATGCCAAAAGCTGTTCAATTGTGTGAATTGCTCGTCTGTCTAGTCTGAGAATGGAGCTTCTGGCAAAATTTTTCGCAAGATCAGATTTTCTTTTCAGTATCAAAAAGCTCTCTCTTGCTCTCATTGGATTTGAAACACTTGGGCCACATATAAGAGTCTGTATATTTTCTAAATTAATAACATCCCGACACCCTATGGCAGTGCTGGAGTGGGATCTCTTTTAGACTGATGAACTGTGAATGATTTAGTTAAGCTACTACTGTGCCAGAAAATAACGAATAGCAAATCCATTACCAAGCAACGTGCCCTGATTTTATAGTTTAAGATATTGAAACAAAGAGGAATTCAGAGCAAGAGAACTGAATTGTAATGAGAGAAAATGCACCATCTCAGGCATCTCACCATATGACTGAGAGAGAGAACATATTTAACATCACATTCTTGAAGAGACTGAAATAGATTTTTAAATTTAAGTCATGCATTTTAATCACAGGTGGGAATATGTACTAATTCCTATAGAGTAAAAATTTTAAAAAGCAACAAAACCAAAACATACATAAAATGTTGGCATTTCCTTCTTATATATTTATGCTGATATAGATGGATTATATCAGAATTTCCATATGTTTTATTTCTTCTTTAAAATGCAGACCAGGCTTTCCTTTAATAGGGAAACACTGTTGTTAACTGATACATTTAAAGAAACTTGACTCATATTTTTAGAAAACAAAAATATCAGATTCCCTAAAGCATTTGAATAGATAAACTCAGTGCGTATTTATGGAGCTTTGTTTTAATGACACCTAACGTTTCCATAGATTCCAAGTTGCCAACGCTCTTTCACATTCATCATTCCATTTGAACCTCAAAATATCCCTGTGAGAAAGTATTATTATCCCCATTTCCAGTGAGGTCATTGAGACTCAAATAATCAAAATGACTCTTGTAAGCTACTAATTGGGAGTAGAAGTAATGCATTGTAACCCACAGTCCTATATTATGTGGACTTTGTTCTGCTTAGCTTCATACAATGTATCTGGTTCCATGTTAAGCACCGGGAAGGATACAAAGATTGAGAACTAAAGACACTTGCCCTCAAGTAGCTTGTATTTGTTTCACTTGATAAAATACATGCAGTTGATTAGCATTCATGAATGTCTAAATGAGTAATTATGGGTAGAAAGGGATGGGTTGGTAGGGGTATAGAGTAAATTATTCAGTTAATTGTAATTGACATGTGTTAAGTCTTTTGTCCTGCCTGTATACAACCTGCATAACAATTTGGTTATTCAAAAAATAAAGCAGGAGGAATCAAGATGGGCCTAGACAAAAATAATGGTCATTTAAAAATTATTGTAAGTTCATTTGTATCATTTTTCTTTACATTCCATATATAAGTGATATCATGATATTTGTCTCTGTCTGGCTTACTTCACTTACTATGATAATCTCTAGGTCCATAATAACTTTAAATGGAGTATAATCTATAAAGTATTGAATCACTGTGTGGTACACCTGAAACTAACACAATATTGTAAATTAAAAAATTGTCAACTGATTATGAAAAAATAAAATTATTAAAGGATGTAAGCAGACTTACCCTAACCCTGTTTTTTTTCAACTGATATCTGACCTGCACCCCATCCTTGGCCGATCCCTAAGTCTTACTTTACTCTCAATTTATTCCTGAGCTTCACTTCAATTCTAGGCTTCAGCCCATCCCTTATCTCACCTGTCTCTAACCATTTAGATCACAGCTGGAAATAGGAGAGTTTGAATTTGTGTAATCCATGTACTTTTTAGAAAGTTACACAAAACAGACTTGTCAAAATATCCCTACATAAAAATGCCTATGGGAAAGTGACTGAAAAAAATATTCTTGACATCAAGTTGGCTGTGTCAGAATGGTTAGCTAAAGGAGGGTATTATTTATTGCTGTGT